>NC_058131.1:307683524-307693524 GCF_016433145.1 Gracilinanus agilis
ATATATATATATATAATGCTTTTTAGTTATAAGGTACTTTTTACATTCAATCTAATTTGATAGATGGACTTTTTCCCCTCTGGCAAAAGATATGATTGGGGGTGGGGGGTAGGAAGTAGAATAGGTCACTGGCTTCAGAAATGGTCGACTTGGTCTGTAGTATTTTTTAAGAAACACCTTTAAATAAAAAACAGGGAAAAAGTCAGGGCTGATTTTCACTGGCATGAGTAATAACATACTTAGAACTCCAGGCCTCATGGGTGAGAGGTTGTGAGTCTGTGGTTCAGAGGCACTTGTTAATGAGAGCTAATGCAGCCCAGTTCTGGCCTGCCTGCTTCTACCCAGTGCCTTCCTAGTCATAACAAAGTGTTTCAGGCTGAATGTGAGAGGCCTGAATTTTCCCAAATAAATTACTGTACTTTTTATTATTGTTTTAATTGGCATACTGTAGTTACTTAAAGCTCCACAGAACTCCTCAATTTGCCAGGCATGGGTGGCAGATTTGTGTGCTGCACTTTTTCTCCCACCTTCCTTCAGCCTCATGGATAGAACATAGAGAAAATGCAACCTCCATTGATTAGTGATGGTCCCAATCCCTTCTCCTCAGGTATTAACTTTGGTTCTCCCTACATGGATAGAAAAGATCTTCCTTCAGTCTTATTGACTTCAGTTCAAAATCCTTAACCCAGCATTCAAAGCACCTCCCTGGTGTTTTTAGGATAAAATGCAAACTTGTCCATTTGATATTTAAAGTCCTTCAAAATCTCACTATAGCCTAGCTTTCCAGGTTGATTACACAGTAATTCCCCATCATGTACTTTGCACTCAAGATAAACTGACCTATTTTTGTTCCCATCTATTCTTGACATTCTAATTCCTGCCCTTGTATCTGAATAGTCTATCCTTTATACCAGGAATCCTCTCTGACCTCACTTTCACCTCCTGAAACACTTAGCTCTTTCAAGATGCTGCCTCCTTCAAGAACCCTTTTTTGATGATATTATCCCACCCGAAAGTCTCCTCTCCTCATCACAGTGTATTTATTTCATATGGACCTTGAATTTATTTTTCTATGAATATGTTATATATCTGCCTCTCATAGCCCCACCTCCAACCCTAGCAGAATGGAAATTCCTTGAGGGCAAAAACTGTCTTATTTTTGTCTTTATAGCAAAAGCACCCAGCACAGCACCTGGAACTTAATAGACGGTACTTAATAAATGGCTTATGTTGGGGAAAATCATCTGGCAACAATCATATAAACAGGAATCAAAAGTGAATCTTACAAAATGACAAAGAACAAGTATGATTTAAAAGAAGTGATATGCCACAAACTCTGGAGATGTAGGAGGTCCACAAGTGTGGCACATTATACATATTTTCAGACTTTTTTGATATATTAACTAGTTATGATGAATTTTTCCTCTTCTTCTTTTTTAGTTTTTTTCCCTTAAATATTATTTGTTTTATGTGATGGTTCTCTGGGAAGGAGAGAGGGAAAGATACTGGGGAAAATTATGTCAATGTAGAAAAAAGAAAAGAATCCAAAAAAAGTATTTTATAAAAAGAAATATCACTTCTCCTTGACCTATTTTTCCAGCTTTATCTCCCCCTGATGCCCTCTGTATAACAATTTCAGGAATGACAATAATAGCAATTCACATTTACATATTACTTCAAAATTTGCAGAGTGCTTTCCTCACAACAAGAAGGTTCTGGACCTTGGTGGTTTCCTTGATTCCTTACTCTCCTTCGAGCCATAAAAATAATAGTAATAACTAACATCCAATCAGCTGCCATATCTTGCCTTTTCTATCTCTTTATCTCTCCCATCAATCACCTTCTCTCTACTTGCATGACTTTCCCCTCATCATCTCTCACCTAGACTACTGCAATAGCCTTCTAATTGGTCTCACCTGCCTCAAGCCCCTCTTCTTTCAAACCCATTTTCACACAGCAGCCAGGTGGATTTTCCTAAAGTATAGATCCCTTCTCAACACACCCCAGTGGTGCCCTTTTGTCTTCATCAGCCAAGTCCCAATCTACCTTTCAAACTTTGTTTTAATTACCCCCCTTCCTATGACTCACAGGCGTTTCCAAATAGACCTTCTTGTTCTTCTTCACTGAGAACACTCTCATCTTCCATCTCTATCAATTCATTAACCATTATTCCTGCCTGGAATAAGGTTCCTAATCACCACTATGTCACAGAATCTCTTCTTTCCTTCAAAACTCTGATCAGAGCCCCTTTCTACATGGTCTTTCACTCATTGCCTCCCTCAATACCCCTCCCAGCAGCTAGTTCCCTAAGGGGAGAGAGAAGACATCCTGGTAAAATTTACCTCGTCTTTATATTGTATATTGTGACTATACATATATATGTCCAGGGCATCTCTGCATGTAAAATCCTTAAGAGCAAGAGCTATTTTTTGTCTTTGTATCTCCAGAGCCTAATACAGCACTTAGCATATAACAAGCATGTAATAAGGGGCTACTGATGGATTAAATAAGGCTATAAGGTTTGTAGCCAATACATCAGAAAATATGTGTTCTCATCTCCGTCCCTTTGCTAACCTGCCTTTTCCCTGGACTGAAATTCCCTTCTTTTTTCTTCTATCTGTCAAAATCCTGGCCATTCCTCAAGGCCCACTCAACATTTAATGGTCTAGACTCTAAAATGTTGAGCAGAATCTAAGAAGATAAAATTGAATAGAGATAAATATAAAGTTTAGGGTCCAAAAACAATCAGCTACATAAGCACATGGTGGGGGAGGCAAGAATAGGAAGAAGATTGTCTGAAAAATATCTGGGGATTTTAGTGGACTATAAACTTGGTATGAGTCAATTGTATGCTGGGATAGCCCTGACTAGTATAGCTAGTACAGAGAGAGTTAGAGAAAGATACAGTGCCTGGTCTGTAGTCAAGAAGAACTCTTCCTGAGTTCAAATCTTGCCTCAGACACTTACCAGCTGTGTGGCATTGGGCAAGTCACTTAAATCTTGGTCAGATGTCATCTGGAGTTAGCTGTTCAGTTCTTGGTACCACATTTTAGGAAAGACATTTGTAAGCTATAGAATATCCAGAGGAGGATGACTAGAATAGTGAAGAGTGTTTAGATTATACCCATAAGGCTCAGTTGAAGGAAATATGATTATTCAGTTTAGGGAAGAAAAGATTTTGGGGGTGAAAAGGGTGGGAATGGTCATGATAGTTGTCTCCAAATATTCAAAGGCATGAGCCAGTTAGAAAGAAGGATTGGATTTTTTTCTGCTTGGCTTTCAGAGAGTAAAGTAAAGAGAAACAGATAGAAATATGAGACAATGGGTTGTAAGTTGAATGACAGGAAAATGTTCTTAACATCTAAGGCTATCCAATAATAAATAGCCTTTCTTGAGATGAGGGGCCCGGCTTCACTGGAAGTCTTCAAGCTAAGGCTGACTATTTGTTAAATATGTTGTGCTAGAGATTCCCATTCAGATACAGGCTGGGCTAGATGTGCCTCATACAACCCTGAAATTCTGATAATCTCTAATACTATGAAATGGTACCCTTCCAGAAAGCCTTTCCGGACTTCCATTCACTCCTCAGAACTCCCATAGCACTAGGCATTTGCCTCTTATGAATTTGTTACACTCTTCCCTGTTGTGCTCCTTTCTGTTGAGGTAACTTATTTCCCTGTAGGAACTTTACGGTCCCACAAATCTTTGTAATTTTCTTTGTAATTGGCCTGGCACAATGCACTGCACATGGTATAGGTGTTCAGTAATGTTTGCTGAATGAATGCATGGAGAGACCAAATAAGCCAGGGTCCTCTTTACCCACAAGCTCCCTAACTCAACCTCCTTGTTTTCTCCATTATGGTAAATCTTGGCACATGAAAATTCACCCTTTCCTTCCTTCCTTCCTTCCTTCCTTCCTTCCTTCCTTCCTTCCTTCCTTCCTTCCTTCCTTCCTTTCTTCTAGCATGGTCAGCATTGCTGTTCCTTATCATCTGAAAGTAACCAGTGAGAAGGGGCAGAGTTGCAGAGGATTCCTAAAAAGATGGGATATACTCAGACTTCTTTTTCCTTTTCTTGATGTTTTTTTGTATCTAGTAGTATTTGTAGGGTAAATAGAGAAGGGAGAATTGCTAAACAGGGAGTTGAGAAAAACTATGATGTAAGAGAGAGGATAATAATAATCTTGAGGTCAGGAAGATCTGGATTCAAATTCTGCATCAAGAGACTAGCTGTGCAATCATAGATAACTTAATGTCTCTGAACCTCAGTTTTCTTATCTGTAAAATGGTGATAACACCGCTATTCTGAAAGGTTGTGAAAGGATCACATGAGATAATGGAAAGCAGCTGGAAAATCTTACTATATTAATATTAACTATTACTGTTTATATGATTGAGGTTATTAAACACTTTATACTGTTATCAATATCTTTTATTTTAACAACAGGGTCGTTACTAAATGGCCTCTCCCCTACCCATAGAGCCATCCCCTGTAGCAAAAAATTTAAAAAGGGAAAAAAAAGCAGGTTAGCACAACCAACCCACCCAGTCAACCAAAACTAATAGTATATACAATATGCCACACTCATAGTTCCCCACCATCACTATGGCAAAGAAAGGCGGGAAGTACATTTTCTTAAGTCTTCTTTAAGACCAAATTTTTGGTCATTATATTTACATGGAATTATTTTATTTTTTCTCTCTATTTATATTGCAGCCACGTTTTTATACTCTTTACCTGGTTCTACTTATTGCACCTTATATCAGTTCATTTAAATTTTCCCATGAATCTTTGAATCCTTTATTATTATCTTTTCTTAGTAATATTTCATTAACTTCATGTAACATAGTTTGTTTAGTCATTCCACAATCTGTAGGCATTCACTTTGTTTCCAGTTCTTTGCTACCAAAAATGGGTTGCCAGGAATATTTTGGTGTATATGGGACTTTGTTTTCTTTCTGTCGTTGAATTGTCTAGCAAATGTTCTCTCTGAGTGCGAAGGAATGTGCAAGTTTTAGTCACTATTCTAGCATGATTCAAATTGTTTTTCAGAACATGACCAATTTGCAGATCCACCAATAGTCTATTATTGTACCTATTTTCCCACTGCCCTTTCAACATTGACTATCTCCATCCTTTTATATCTTTTTTGATTTGTTGTATGTGAGGTAAAACTTCAGAGATGTCATGATTTTCGATTGTCTTCTTATTAGTAGAGCAATATTTCTTAGGACTATTAATAGTTTGCAGTTCTCCTATAGAGAAATGTTTAATCATATCCTTTCACCTATTATTATCCATTGGAGGATGTCTCTTGGTCTTATTTATCTATGTTAATTCCCTATATATTTTGCATAACGAACTCTAATAAGAAATATTTGATACTCAACTGTGTACTGTGAAATATTTGCTACTCTGATCAAGACAATGATCCAAGAAAATTGCAAAGGACATATGATGAAAAATGCTCTCCACTTCTAGAGAGAGAACTGATGAATTCTGAGTACAGACTAAAGCATACTGCTTTTACTTTCCTTATTTTTCTTGCTTTTTTTTCCTATGTGTTTTCTTCTGCAACATGGCTAATTTTGAAATGTATTTTGCATGACTTCACAAGTATCATCGATATACTATTGCTTGCCTTTTCAGTGGGGAGGGGAGAGAGAAGAGGAAGGAAGAGCATTTGGAATTCAGTTTTTTTTAATTAATACTTAAAACATTTTCAATGTAATTGGGGAATATTTAATGACATAAATATAAATACATTTAAAAAGAAATATTTGGTACCAATTTTCTCCATTGACCATTTCCCTTCTTATAAAAAAACTTTTCAGTTTCATGGAATCATTTTTATTTTTTGTGATTCCCAGTACTCCTTATTTGGTTATGAACTCTTCCCTCCAGTCACCACTATAAAAGGCAACTGATCTGATTTTCTCCTATTTTTTTAATAGTGTGACCTTTCATATTGAGGTTTTGAATCCATTTTGTGCTTATTATGGAATATGGTTTAAGTTTTAAGTGCAAATCTAATTTCTGACAAACTGTTTTTTAGTTTTCCCAGCAGTTGTTGGGGGGATTCTTCCTTAATATAATTAGGTAAGTTAAGATAAAATTTTGAGTAACATGAATAATTTCATCTACTCATCTCTACAAATGTAATTAATAATATAATTGCCAAAGTTACCCTCCATTTTGAATTTTATAGGCTTAGGCATTGTTCTTTGAGAAGGGACATACAGGCAAAGGGGAAGGAAGTATCCTGAATTAAATATGATGTGCCAAAGGCAAAGATTTTGGTGGCTTAAACTGTACTAAGCCTTTAAGGATACCCTGTATATCTGCAGGCTCCTCCCATTCTTCTATCTTCCAATGGTGACCCTGGTAATTATAGGCACACCTCAAAAATGTTGTGGATTCAGTTCCAAATCACTACTATAAAGTGAATATCACAATAAAGTGAGTAAGGTGAATTTTTTGGGTTTTCCAGTGCATATAAAAGTTATGCTTATACTACACTGTAGTCTCTTAAGTGTACAATGACATATGTCTACAAATACAAACATACCTTAATTAAAAATATTCCTAAAAATGCTAACCATCATCTGAGCCTTTAGCAAGTCATATTTTTGCTGGTGGAGGGTCTTACCTGATACGGATGGCTGGCTGATTGATCAGGGTGGTGGTAGCTGAAGGTTGGGATGGCTGTGGCAGTTCCTTAAAATAAGACAACAGTGGAGTTTGCCTCTTTGATTGACTCTTCCTTTCATGAAAGCTTTCTCTGTAGTATGAGATATTGTTTGATAACACTTTACCCACAATAGAACTTCATTTGAAGAGAGTCAATCCTCTCACACCCTGCTGCTGTTTTATCAAGTAAGTTTAAGTAATATTCTTCAATATTGTTGTGTCTCAGGGAATAGTGAGGCTGGAGGAGAGGGAGAGAGACTAGAGAACTGCCAGTTGGTGAAACAGTCAGAACACATGCAACATTTATTGATTAAGTTGCCCATTTTATATGGGTAGTTCCCCATCTGGAGCCTGAGAACAATAACAATTGTAACATCAAAGATCACTAATCACAGATCATCATAACAGATATAATTATAATGAAAAAGTTTGAAATATTACAAGAATTACCAGAATATGACACAGTGACATGATGTGAATGTATGCTGTTGAAAAAATGGCGCTGATAAAAGGCTTGCTCGAAGCAAGGTTGTCACAAAATGTAATATCTGTGAAGCACAATAAAACAAGCAATGCCTATGTAGTAAAGTCCCTCCTCTGGACTGTCTCTAAAAAGAGAAGTCTGGACTAGGTAAACTCCAAGGTCCCTTCCAGCTTTAAATCTATAATGCCATGATCCTTTGACCATAAGGATGGCCACAGACTGATTCTGTAGAACTAATTAATAAGAAGTAGCCCTAATAGGCACACAAAGTCACAGAAAGAACCTTGTGTGGCAAGTTAAAAGATCTGGTTTCTATTCCTGGCTCTGCCACTAACTAACTCGCTCTGTTACCTTGAACATGCCAGTTCTCCACCCGTAAGTCTTAGTTTTCCCATCATTAAATTAGAGGATTGGCTTTAATAGATGATCTTTCTCTCAAATTCTTTCGAAAAGAATTTCTGCTTAAATTTAGAGTAGATTTCAGAGGGTACACATTTACAGAGGGGTCTAATGTTCTTGGAATCTCACTTTAAACAAAATAATGAAGCTGTTCTGTTAATATTTAAGAAGGAGCTAGTAGATGAATGGAGTTTGCTAACTTTGCCTATCTGCTCACTCCTCCCTGCAATGGTGTTGTGTTGACAATAGTATAATCTCTGCGACTGATACAAAACACCAGCCTAAGAAGAGCTTCTCTCTTGTATACCTCCTTTGGAAGGAGGAGGTAATTTAATATTTGGTCTTCAAAAGGTCCCCCTGCTGTGTTGCTCAGTACGTGCAAAGTTCAGTACAGAGAGGGTAATTGAGATGTCAACTAAGCAAGTAATTAAGCTAAGTACTGTAGGTATTGTCAATAAACCTGAAAGGAAAATTTGCCACATTTAAGCTCTAATTCTCAATCCACTCAGGGATAATAGGGAATTATGGGACATGAGCAGGTTTTATTCATGGGACAGTAGTCTATCTGGGGATAAGAAAAATAAAGTAGTTCCAGGTCAATTTAAAGGTTAAAAGGAGGTCACCCAGGGAGAGCTCAGATGGGTTCTGGCCAGACAAGAAACCTCCTTGCCACAAGCATAGGGCTTTAACCTTTGACTCCAATATTAGTTCAGGAAATAAATTGTAAGGCAGATAATTGGGAATTAGCAGACATTCCATTTTTAGTAATTCATGTTTTTTTTTAAAGAATGATTGCAAATTCAGTGGCAGTTACTTTAGAAAGATCGTAACTTGTAATTCTCAGTTTTTCAGACTGTAACTTTTGCATTTACTGCTAATTTCTGCACTGCTCCAAATGCAGTGTATACATTTAGTTTAGAATTTATCATCACTGTTTGTGTAGATTACTCCAGCAGCCCAATCTATCCTCATGAAGCTAATGCTCAGCATTAGGAAAATGGGCTCTTTCTGGATCCTGCCGAAGGTCTGGCTTCAGATATCTGATGACACGTCTCATTCTCTATTGTTGTCACCTTCCACTCCAAACCGCCCCCCTGCCCATCACCTCGCCCTTCATCAGCACCTAGGGTTTGCTATTCTCTGATTCTCTGCACTGTTGCCCTGTGTGGGGGTCTGGTTTCTGCAAGTTGCTGGTGTCCATTGTCTGAGGATGTAAAAATCAATGACCTACATAAGATTTTGATTTTGCACAGGAAAGGGGGGGGGGGAGTGATGTGTGTGGTGGTAGAGAGAAACCCAGAGCCTAGGATGGAAAATAATGAAATAGTCAAGTTAAAAAATATTAGCACGTTGCACTCAAAAATATATTTTCAAAAGGATACTCATTTTTTAACGGGAACATATTTAATTTCATGGTCATTTGGTTAAAGCAGTTAATTTTATTAATGTGTTATTGAGCTGAGGGCACTGGTCACTCTGTTGCTAGCTTGGAAAGTGAAGATTCTAAATGCAAACTGTGTGTGCGGTTGGGGGCTGGGGCTGAGGAGGTGGGGACCAGGACCTGCTATTTTGCCATCAGTACATATATTTGAATCTTGTTTTTATTTTGCTCAAAGAAAAAAAAATGCTTGAGATTGCTGATTTCTGCAGAAAAATCTGCAAATGAACTCTTCCATTAGCACAAACATACCAAAGTCTTTAGAACCTCTCTCTTCAAAAGCATAATTAGGTATTTATTTCAGACATACTAACATCTTTGCAGTAGCTAATAAGATGCAGCCCATTTGAATATTAATATAATAAATGATTAAATTAAACAGCAAGATTCAGACTCAGAAATAGCCTTTGTAGGTCCCAGGGGGTCACTAAAACTGTATTCTATTTCTTCCTACAGTTAGCATAGTACAAGGGACAGGGATGCATAGAGCAGTGTTTGCCTTCTGAAACATGGAGTTTTATATTGTATCATTCAGTTTTATTAGTCCACAGTTTGAAGCTGGGGCCCGGGCTGAAGTCGCCATGCTGAGACCCAACAGCCCCTCTTCCTGTTTCACGGTTTTCTGGCATCCATGTGACGCATCACTGCCCTGGCAAAGGCACCTCTCTGACAGACTCCATATAAATAGGTTAACAACAAGGCGGGCATAAGATAAACTCGTAATACGGCTTATTTTTTAATCTATTTCACAAAGCAAAATGCCTTGGTTTGTTTTTGTTTTGTGTGTCCATGCATCTGTGTGTTTTTAGCAACTGCATCTCCAAGTAGGTGTATTATCAAAACTACACCCCAAACCGGGAAGCCCAGAGGTCGGAACCAGCTGCACAAGAAACTGGGAGCAAGGGCCCGCTTTATTCCCTGGCTTAAAGGACTCCCCCCCTCCCCCAAGACGGCAGCAGAGAAAAGAAGAATAGGCAAAGTCGGCAATT
>NC_058131.1:307696024-307705994 GCF_016433145.1 Gracilinanus agilis
TGTGTGTGTGTGTGTGTGTGTGTGTGTGTGTGATTATAGAGAGGAATGTATTAGGGAGACACAAAAAGAAAGGCAAACTTAAACATCCTCTCATCACAGCTTACAATGATGTTATTAAGGTACATTAATCTCTGAAGAGAAAGACACAGGAAAACTCAAATGTGACCCTGAGCTCTGAAACCAAGCCAAAGGACTTGAAAATAATCCGAAGACAGAAATATACACTAGCAACAAACGGTTCAAGAGAAGGATCCTTGCCAGCAGGATTGATTTGAATACTCGGTCTGAAGATTTATTTATCCTCATCCTCATAAAAGGAAAAGATCCCCCGCTCCCCCCCTACACTCCCGTCTAGACAATGGGAGAGATGGGATAAAAACATCCCTGCCCATAAGGCAATGGCCCGGCCTTTGCTGAGGCAGAAAATGGATCTTGGGGAGCAGAAAGATGAACTTCCATGGTTTGCAAGGAGTGGTTCGAAACAGAGAAGCCCGGTCTTTCACATGTGCAAAAGAAAGAGGGAACAATTTCATGAAATGCTAAGGCATTGCAAAGAGAATGTTAAATAGTTTCATACACACACACACACAAAATAGACTTATTCAAATGCATGTCTTGCTTGTCTTTAACTAAAGTGAAATTTCTTAAATCCAGCTGTACTTGTATGGGGCTTGGTTTTGGGGAGGGGGTGGGAAGGGGGGGGCAGCAAAGCACAAAACATTTTCCCTGAAATGAACATTGTGTCATTTTAAAACAGAGGCGCAAACTATTGATTTTTAAAAATACAAATTGAGCAGATTTCCCATGATCCATTACATTTCTCAGGACGGTTAAGATGCAGCTTGCATGATTTATTCAGAATAAGGTCCATTTTTAGCTATATTTAAGTCTCCTATTTGTTATTTAACATGTGTTTAATGTTTTCTGTCCCTGCTGTGCACAGCTGCAAGCTGCTATTTTTTGGCAATTTTTGTGACTGTGAAGTGATTTGTGTCTTTGAATCTCACCTTTCTATTCTATGGCCTGCTGTTTTGATTTTTTTCTAAACTTCAAGAAATAAGTTACACTGTGTGATGACCTCGGCTTCACTTTACTGTGGCAAACACAAAGTCTTAAAGGGCCACAACAAATCACGATAATCTTCTCACTAGCGAGCTTGAGAAGACACACACAGAAGTCAGTGCAAATGGAGCTCCCAGAAGTTTCTTCCCACTGCTGATGAGAGACAAAGCCGTAATATTATAACGTTCCCCCTACCCCCAGCCCAGCCAACCCCCATTAGACCAATGAGGAAGTCAGTGCTTCAGAAGCTTCCCTGGCCTACTTCAGGGAGCTTACTCTGCTTTGGAGGGGACAGCTTTCCAGAAAGAGACTCAAGTCCCAGGTGGCCCTACTTGGAGACAAACCAGGTATCTACCACGTTAGGAGTCATGAAGAACAGAATTTTGCTGTGTGTGCTGAGCCTGAGGGCAAGATGGCTTTTGGGCTATTTCATCACTACGGGATGAGGAATTATCAATAGAATACTGCCATATCCTTTTACAGAGGCCAATATGATTTTAGTCCACTTTACTGAGAAGGTAAAGAGTAATCCCTATCCTTCCTTTGGCCCCCCCCCCCCACCAATTTGGATGAATAGTACAGATTTGGAGAATATGAATGGGATCATGAGTGATGTTGCCTTTCCCTTATTTCCTTAGTTTCTGTGAGAAACATAGGGATAGTCCAGCTATCTAGAAGAAGTAGAGAGGGAATGATGTTTTTGCAAAGAAAAGTAGTATTGTCAACCTAGTTTGAATATATCATCTCTAAGTTAAAAATTAGGTAATTTTGCTTAGTTAGATTTGGGCAAACAAAGAAATTGTACCAAATGCTGGTGATTTATTTTCATTTTATTTTTTTAAGTCTAAAGATTTCTGGCTATTATTGCTTAGTATATGCTAACCTTCCCCTTCTAGGCCTTGCAATTGAGAGTCATGTTGAAATGGTTTAATCCCAGGCCTCTTACTTATCTAGAACACACTCCCTGACTCTGCGGTGAAAATTGAATCTTTTCCTCACAATCTTAGTGACATGAAAAATATATAATAGAGTAAATGATTAATGCAGTTATAAACTATACCTGAGATAAGATTTAAGTATTCATATTTCTATCATGTTAATACAACACGATAAACCCATGAAGCAAACTTGACCGGGCATTTGTTATTCTGTCCAATGTTCAATTATTCTTTGTCCAAATACAATTTAGGGGCTTGCTGCAATCCAGCCGCTTGGTGCAAAACATTATGTGCTACAGAGAGATAATAAGCAGCAATGGTCAGCAACATAGAGCTGTAGCCATAAAGGGCCCCACCAAATGCAAGTGAATTCACAGGCTAATCATATGCAGGTTTCTATTACTGAGGTCCTGAAAAGGCCGCTTGTACCCCAACGCATCACTCACTCTTCCCTCCTCCCTTCTTCCCTTTCATAAGAAAGCCCTCCATTAAAGGAAAACATATTTGCTGTAATCAAAAGGCAGCTTAACAATAAGGGGAACTGCTTAAAAACCCTCTTTCCCCTAATACTGAATATCTTTTTTTTTATCTCTGCCACTAGAGAAGCCATTTCTACTGTTGGCTCTAAACGGTCCCCATTCCCTCCGTTGTTCAAATTGCTCACAGGCACCAACCATCCCATTTACACCACCCACCTCATTATTTTTATACTTCTGATGATGTCAATTTTGATTTCCAAATGCCAGCCATTTATAGCTCATTTAAAAAAATATTAAGTGAATCACAAATCTCTACCGTTTTCTGGGCATTTGGGGCCGTTCTCACAGATCTTGTGGTGTTACCTGAACTTGCTTAATCAAATAATGAAGTTCCACCCCACTTCTGGAGCTTGCCATCATCTTTGGCCCCTGACCCTTCTGGAAGCATTCACAAGAGCTGCCCTGAGATGGAAAGTACGGCATTAGGATGTCTATGATGATCCTTGGTAGCTCTTAGTTCTGACGATGACTTGGGTGATACTGGCCCTTTTCCAGATCCTGGTGCTATAGTGTTGACTACTCTGAAGTAAATAGAGCTTCATTAAGAAGGTGAAATATTCTAGATTCAAATCCCTATACATACTGTGTGACTTTAGGAAGGTAAGTTCCCCACTTTGAGCCTCAATTTCCTGATCTGAAAAATAAGAGAGTGATACTAGACTGGGAGGGGGTGTTCAACTTACAGTTCATAGACCACCAGTGGGCCTATAGATAGTTTTTAGGTGTCTGTGAATTTGGATAGGAAAAATGCATCTTTATTTTCACTAATCTTTAACTAAAATTTAGTATTTCCTTCACTTTTGAATATAACCAATAAATATTATTTTTTTAAATACTTACCTTCCATCTTAGAATCAACACTGTATATTGGTTCCAAGGCAGAAGAGTAATAAGGACTAAGCAATGTATATGAGGCTACATTTAAACCCAGGTCTTCCCATCTCTGGACCTGACTCTCATTCCACTAAGCCACATAGCTGCCTTCTCAATAATCATTCTGAGAAGGGGCCACAGGCTTTTCTAGCCTGGTAAAGAGGTCTATGATACAGAGAAAGTTAAGAATTTCCAACCTGGATGATCTCTGAGATTTCTCTCAGTTCTAAAATCCTAAGAGTCTATTTCCTCGTGATCTTCAAATGTCATGTTTGATATATAAACTGTAAACTTCCTACGGTGCCTTTTACAAAGTTGTAAACAGGGTAGGAAGAGCAGCTAGATGTCACAGTGGATGGAGTACAGGGCTTAGAGTCAGAAAGACTCATCTCTCTGAGATCAAATTTGGCTTCAGACACTGTGTAACCCTGGGCAAGGCATCTAACCCTGTTTGCCTTAGTTTTCCTCATCTGTAAAATAAGCTAGAAAAGAAAATGGCAAGCCACTTTCTTTATCTTTGCTAGGAAAACTCCAAATAGCAACAAGACTGAAAACCAACTGACCAACGATGAATATGTTAGATAATGAAAGAGGGCAGGAGAATCTCAAGACAGATTGACTATAAAAGATAAATGTAGGATTTGGAAATATAAATATATTATCCAAGGTTAGCCCTTTACCCAAGACTAGCATTATATAGATACTCGGAATCAATGTGATTTCAAAAGATGTAGGAATTCTCCCTATCCTACCCAATCTCCTTCATTTTCTTGCTGATGTGCAAAATGTCTGTATAAAGGAAAATCCAGCAGTAGGCTTGTAAATGTTGAAGAACTAACTCTCTGTATAAAAGAATATATCTACAACCTAAGTTTAGTATGCATTATTTTCTCCATCTCTACCTTAAATATAATCACTTTAAATTTAATTAATTTGTTACATTAAAATCCCTAGGTATCCTCCTTCCTCCGTCTCCTTTCCACACTAAAGAAGGCATCATTTTATAAAAAGATAGGTGTATATATAAAACTATGTCTTGCTTATTTCTATTTATCAAATTTATTTATAAAAATAAGTCATGCTTCAAACTATATTTCTATTGCTGTATATAATCCTTTCTTGGTTCTTCTCATTTTACTTTTCATAATTTCACATTGGGTTTTCCATGTTCTTTTTTAATTTACCTGCTCATCATTTCTTATACCTCAGTATTATTCCATCATAATCATCTCCCACAATTTATTCAGCCATTCACCAATTGATGGGTATCTCTTCATCTTCTAGTTCTTTACCACTACAAAGAGAGTTGCTAGAAATATTTTAGAACATATAGATTCTTTTCCTTTTTTCATGATCACATTAAGAAACAAAACTAATAGTGGTATTGCTGAGTCAGATATAAACAATCAACAAAACAATAAATCAAGCCTTGAATTGTAGTTGTTGCTTTTTTTTTTTTTTAAACCCTTACCTTCCGTCTTGGAGTCAATATTGTGTATTGGCTCCAAGGCAGAAGAGCAGTAAGGGGTAGGCAATGGGGGTCAAGTGACTTGCCCAGGGTCACACAGCTGGGAAGTGTCTGAGGCCAGATTTGAACCTAGAACCTCCTGTCTCTAGGCCTGGCTCTCAATCCACGGAGCTACTCAGCTGCCCCCAGTTGTTTATTTTTTGAGGTAAATGCTCATATTAATAATTTAACAATTGACTCTCTCCTTTGGGTTTGAGCTGACTCTACCAGATCTCTAGCTCTAATTCCTGTTTTAGAAGAGAGTCCCCATTGAAAGTCTTGGGTGAGAGTCTAGTCATATGTATCCTTTTCTTGAAAGCAACTTTTGGTTGCAGAAGATGGAAAGAACACCAGGTCTCTGGCCTCCCAAAATGGAGATCACTGAAAACAAATTTGGCCACTCTCATTGTCCCAACATAGGGCTATCCTTGACCTGATCCTCAGTGTATTCTGGAAGTTAATGTGAATAAAATTTCATCAACCTTGGATGTTTCAACAGAAAAATGTTTTTGTTCATCACTATTCTTTTCTTATATCTTAAGGTATTCTGACCACACTTGGATGTCTTAAGAAAATATATCTATAGAAATACACAGTTGTCAAGCAAATTTCCCCCCTAGATTTCCATTTTTTAAACCCTACTTTGTCCCTAAAGCAATATCTTCTAGATTATGGGTTCTTAATGAAGGCTTATGAATTTGTTTTGAAAAAAATATTTGTATAACTATATTTCAGTATAATTGCTTTCCTTTGTAATCCTGTGTATTTTATTTTATGCAATTAAAAACATTGTTCTGATAAAGGAGCCACAGGCTTTACTTCACTTCCAAACGGGTCTATAATACAAAATACAATAATTAAATAAAATAATTGAATAACTTCTGCTCTATATTCTAATCTAGGTTAAAGACTCCCCCTCTGATTGTTGCCCAGTGCAACCTCCTAAGGTCATCATGCCCATCTTCCAGTTAGGATCACACATCCCACACCTTGACAATTATTTTACCTTTTTAATCTCACTTAATGAAACAAATGTTTATTAAATGCTGAGTATGTACAAAGTACTGTGCTAGGTGGTAGGGAGTCAAAACAAAGCAAAAAAACAAAAACAAAAAAATAAAAGTCTCTGCCTTTAAGAAGTTTATATTGTACTAGAGAAAGAGGGGAAAGATATACCTGGTGATTTTCCCCCATTGTTCTGACAACTGGGGGAATCCCAAAATACTTAATGAAATAAGTAGCACTTGAGCTGAAGCATGAAGGAATATGGGCTGGAAAGAGGCAGAGGCAAGGAGAGAAAGCACTCAAGGCAAGAAGGTTGGACATAGAAGTATCACATACAGGAAATAGCAAATAGGCCAATTTGATTGGATAGCAGAGTGGGTGGGGAGTAATGTGTAATTATATGAGGGAAAAGGCTAGAATCAAATTGAGAAGGGCTCTAAATGCCCAAAACAGGCATCTATATTTTACCATAAAAGCGATGTAAGCTAGTGAAGCTTCATGAGCAAAAATTTGACATGGTCAGGCCTGTGCTTTAGCAATATCAATTTGATTGTCATGTGGTAGATGGAAAGGAAAGGGGAGAGATGAAATATAATAATTAGGAGACTACTGCAAATCTCCATGTAAGAATGGGGGCCCAAATTAGCCTAATTGTGGTATAAACAGAGAGAAGAAGACCAATACAAAAGACATTAAAAAGATGGAACTTGGCACCTAATATAATATAGGGGACAGGTTAGTGAGAGTGAAGAGTCAGGGATAGTTCCTAAGTTTTATAAATCTGGGCAACTAGAAGAATAGGAGTATCTTCCAAAGAGATAGGGAAGTTAGGAGAAAGTACAGGTTTTTAGAGAAAGATAATGTGTTCTGTTTGCAACATCTTGAGTCTGAGATGCTTATGGAATATCTAGGTCTGGAGAGACTAAGCCATAAATTGGAGATGTGGTTCTCAACTGAACTAAGGAGGGGGATGGGGAATACAAAGGGAGAATCAAGAATCATGTTCAGAGACAATAGTTGAATCTATGATAGTATGAGAAGAGAGAGCACATTTGTATAGTAAGAGAAGAGAAGAGGGCCCAAGACAATATCTTATTCCTGAATAGGGGTCAGGATGTGTATGATGAGCCTACAAATGAAGGATTGATCCAACAAATAGAAAGAGTACAATGACAGATTGGTGTCATAAAATCAAGGGAAGAAAGAGTTCTCAGAAAGAAAGAGTGGACAGTAGTTTCAAATATTGTAAAGAGGTCAAGAAAAATGCAAGTTTTTTTTAAAGAAAGGCAATTTGAATTTATAAAACAGATCATTTGTGACTTTGGAGAGAACAATTTCAGTCAAGTAGCATTCATGAAAGTCAGAGTGAAAGGAGATAAGTGAATGAGAGGTAAGAAAATAATTGTTGTTCAGTCATTTTCAGTCATATTTGACTCTTCGTGACCTCATTTGGAGTTTTCTTGGCAGATCCTTAACAGTTTTACCATTTCTTTCTCCAGTTCATTTTAAATGAGGAACTGAGGCAAACAGGATTAATTGATTTGTCCAGTATCACATAACTTACTAGCTAGTGTCTGAGACCATATTTGAACTCAGGAAGAAAAGTCTTCTTGAATCAAACCCAACACTCTATCCACTGTCCCTATTAGCTGATGATGAATATAGAGAGGTCTCCACCTCCAATACACACACACACACACACACACACACACACACATACCACAAGAGTTCGGTTAAAAGGGAGGAGAGGTATGGGGTGATAACTTGAGGGAGTGATAGGGTCAAATGAGAAGTTTTTTCCTAAAGGATGAGGAAGAATTGAAAATGCTTGTAAATAGCAAGGATAAAGAGGGTTTGAAAATTGGAGAGAGAGAGACAGAGAGAGAGACAGAGACAGAGAGAGAGAGAGAGAGAGAGAGAGAGAGAGAGAGAGAGAGAGAGAGAGAGAGCGAGCACAAGAGCAGGGACAAACTCTTAAAAAGAACAGAAGAAATTAGATCTGGGGGCAACTAATGTAGCCGGCATTGTCAAGGAGAAAGGCTATCATATCTTCTGGGAGCAGAGTGAAAGTGAGGGTAGGGAGTGATAGTGAGGTGATTTAAAGTATGTAAATGGGAAGAAAAGCAAGCTCATGATGGATGGCTTCAATTTTTTCAGTAAAGTGTAAAGAGAGGTGCTCTGCTAAGAAGAAGGAGAGAGGGATGGCTTGAGAAAGAACAGGTTTGAAACATCCACTGTGGAATATGCAGTAGAAAGTTGACAAGGAAAGTAAAAGGCTTGGTGTACAGAGGTGAGAGCCCTGCATCTTCTGGATACTAAAGAGATATGCATCCATCAGAAAGTCAAAATGAATTAACCTGATTGAAGAGTTTGGGGAATAAATGTGGGTTTCAGAAACTCAGTAGCCCAAAGCAATTTGCTTCCAGTTCCCATGAAAAAGACTCAAAAATTGTTTTGCATCCAGTAGAAATGGTCTCTGGTACGTATGTGAATACACATATAAAATTTGTTGTTTCTTGTTGTTCAGTCATTTTCAGTCATGTCTGTCTCTTCTTGACCCCACTTGGGATTTTCTTGGCAGGGATATGGGAATGGTTTGCATTTTCTTTTCCACTTTATTTTATAAATGAGGAAAGTGAGGCAAACAGGATTAAGTGACTTACCCAGGATTATCCACCTAGTAAATATCTGAGGCTGGATTTGAATTCAGGAAGATGAGCCTTAGGCATGGCACTTTAGCAACTATACCATCTAGCCATCCTTCATATATAAAAACTGAATAAATGCAAAAGGATGATCGATATTATGTCATATTTGTTCCCAGGGAAATCCTATGGATGGAAGACAAACAGCCAGTAATGAAGGAGGGACCCTTCCTGGTAATGGGGACAGACTATCTATTGAGCTACAGGTATTGCCTGTATTTTGTTACCCATGATGACAGCTGCCAGTGTATGACTAAGTGTGAAATGTCATGTTCTCTGGCACCAATCCTGGAAGAATCTGTAATTTACTGGCATTGTCATGTCACTCTCAGAAGTCCTGCCTGGGAGGCAGACTGTGACCTCCTCCTGATCCTTGCAAAGCCTTCGCAGGGCTATCTTGGAGGCCTCTTTCAGTGAATATTCCTTTGTGGGAAGAAAGGAAAAATCTTTTCTTCTCTCACTCTTTCCTCATAAGTTACTATTGCCCATTGGAAGGTGGGGAATGGGGGCCCAGATTTCTCAGTTTCATTTTGTTTTTCCTGTCACCTTGAGAGAATCCCACTGGGGAGGGATGAAATATGAGGGAGGAGATGCCTCCTGGGCACTATCCTATTTTAAAACAAGATGAGGTGATAGAATTTCAACCAATCAATAAAGATTTATTAAACGCTATTTCACACAGGCACTGTGCTAGGTTTGGGGGATATGAATAGAGAGAATGAGACAAAGCCTGTTCGCAAGGAGTTCATATTCTTTTTTTTTCTAGCCCTTACCTTCTGTCTTGGAATCAATATGGTGTCTATGTTCCAAGGCAGAAGAGTGGTAAGGGCTAGGCAATGGGGGTTAAGTGACTTTCCCAGGGGCCACACAGCTAGGAAGTATCTGAGGCCAGACTTGAACCCAGGACCTCCCACTCTGGGCCTGGCTCTCCACCCACTGAGCCACCTAGCTGCCCCTTAGGAATTAATATTCTAATGGGAAGACAAGTACAATAAATATTTGCCTAATAAGTATAAAGAGATCAGGGAGATATATCTTTCTGAGTTCAAGTCTGGCTAGCTGTATGACCCTGGGAAAGTCACTTAACCCTGTTTGCCTCAGTTTTCTCATCTATAAAATGAGTTGGAGAGGGAAATGGCAAACCACTCCAGGATCTCTGCCAAGAAAACCCTAAATGGTGTCATAGAGAGTCAGACATGACTATAAACGACTGAACAACAACAACAAAATACAATGTACATAAGCTAGTTGGGGGGAGAGAGAGAGAGAGAGAGAGAGAGAGAGAGAGAGAGAGAGAGAGAGAGAGAGAGAGAGAGAGAGAGAGAGAGAGAAAGAGAGAGA
>NC_058131.1:307706306-307729026 GCF_016433145.1 Gracilinanus agilis
CTTCTTCTTCTTCTTCTTCTTCTTCTTCTTCTTCTTCTTCTTCTTCTTCTTCTTCTTCTTCTTCTTCTTCTTCTTCTTGTTCTTCTTCTTCTTCTTCTTTTTCTTCTTCTTCTTCTTATCCTCCTTCTTCCTTTTTAGAAGGAAAGAAAGAAGAAAGTACCTGAGCAGATGTATGGTGCTAAAGTACAGAAAAGCAGAAAAGGTACCTGGAAAGGAGTGAAAGATAGTTGGTCTGGCATTTCCTCAAAATGGACGATGCGTGAACAATTTGTCAATAGGAAGAGGGGTCTGATTCGCCAATAGGCAGAGATATCTTTCAGAGTGAGAAATTCTCAGGGACAAAGGCAACAGCATATCTCACAGTGCCCTTCTTGTTCTCTGTACCTCTAGACAATATTCTATCTTCTGCCTCCAGGCCTCCATGGATAGATTGATCCTATATTCTTGGAATGTTTTCTCTTTTAACAGCCTGGTCTTTGAATACCTAACTCCCTACCAGGATCCTCTCAAGTGCCATCTTCTACAAAAGGCCTTTCCTCATCCTGGTTCCCCTATGCTCTCAAAGAAATTTTGTATTTCTTCTGTTTGACTTCTATATTTATTTGTCTATGTACAAAGTGTCCCTCCACAGTAGAATTAGCCAGTTCCTTGAGACTGGCTCATGTTTTGTCTTTTATTATAAAGACTCCAGACAAATCCTTGACACATTGTAGGCATTTAATAAATGCTTGTTGAATTGAATTAAATGTATACTTTAATGTGAATGAATTTATTGGAAACTGAGATCATTTTGAGAAGGCAGAAAGTGCCAGAACAATAAGAAGTATTATATATTTAGCACGTTATAGAATAATTTCCATTATCTCAGATGAGCCCTTCTGAGATCCTGTAAAATAAGTATTACTGATAATTACTATCTCCTTTTCAGAGATAAGGAT
Source organism: Gracilinanus agilis (assembly GCF_016433145.1). Taxonomy (NCBI): domain Eukaryota; kingdom Metazoa; phylum Chordata; class Mammalia; order Didelphimorphia; family Didelphidae; genus Gracilinanus; species Gracilinanus agilis. Next base: position 307,707,245 of record NC_058131.1, read on the forward strand.
TTTTGAGAAACACTGAGGATCAAAGAGGTAAAACCTAGTGGAAGCAGAATTTGAAACCAAACCTTTCTATTCTACCATTCTTTCTATTGTGCCATACTACTTGTTTGAGTAGCAGAAAGAAGCACTCTGAATTGGGAAAAGACTATAGAAAAGGGAAATCAGGATCAGCAAAGGCAGATTATTACCAACATTCTAACAATAAGTGCCTGAAACAAAATCCCATTTTATTAATATAAATATAAATACATAAGGAGCAGCTAGGTGGCTCACTCGATATAGTACATGGCCCGGAGTCAGGAAGACTCATTTTCATGAATTCAAATCCAATCTCAGACATTTATTAGCTATGTGACCTGGGCAAGTCATTTACTCTTTTTGGCCTCAATTTCCTCATCTGTAAAATGAGTTGGAAAAGGAAATGGCAAAGCACTCTGGTATCTTTGTCAAAAAAAAAATCCCAAATGGGGTTAAGGAGAATCAGGCATGACTGAAATGAATGAATAACAACAAAAACTCCCCAAATAATTAAAATTGAAAGTCACCCACATAGCAATGAAGAAAAGCACAGTGGACATGTATGGGCTTTGGCATACAGCCAATAACACAATGAATTACATAAAAGATATAAACAGAGAGATGCATGAGCAGAAAAGGAGATGGCAAGGAACATAGGCAGAGCAAGGAACAACTGATTGTCAATGGCCACATAATATCAAGAAATATATGCTAAGACACTCCCCCCAAACACATATGCATACACATGTTGGGTAGACTCCCTCTAGGAGATTAATGGGAAGACATGAACAGAGTCGTGTAAGATAAGAAGGTACAGATAGGTTGCAGGAGATGAAAAGATATAGATGACTTGTGACTTGGACCTTGGTGAGATTTTAGCACATATTTGAGTCTCAACCACAATAACTTAATCAATTCAATACAACACTACAGTAAGAATTTGTTAAGCATATAATATGTGTAAAGCTTGGTCTCCTCAGCTACTAATCAGTGTCTTTAAATCTCAGATCATTTCATTTACTCTGTATAAATATTTTATTTGTACCTAGTTACATGTTGCCTCTTTCGTTAAAATTGTGCTCCTTAAGAACAGGGACAGTTTTTACATTTCTTTGTATCTACAGAATCTTTTGCATTTTGAAAATGTACAAAATGCATTTAATTTTTCTTCTGTGTCTATTTCTTTTTAGGGCTTCACTATCTTTTTAGTCAGATTCCCAACTTCAGAGTTATAACTTCAAGTTCATTCAGCACTGCCCCCACCCCAACTATATCCAATAATTTGCCATAGCTGGTCAATTCTCTTGTATCTTAATTGAGGAAAACTTTGTGAAGAAAATGAAGTTCAGGACAAAATGGGAAAACCTTCGTACTGGTAAAGAGAGACTGCCTCCACAGGTGAACCCCCTTTGAAGAAGATTCACAGATAACAGGCCAACCTATAGAAGTTGATTAAGTTGCCAGGACAGAGTATAAAAACAAAAGAGAGCCTAGAGCAAAGCTCTGAGGTAACCCCTCACATAGGGAGTAGGAAAAGGATAAAGATCCAGATTTAGAGATAAAGGAGAAAAGGGTATTGTCACAAAAACTCCAGGAGGAAGTGATGGTCAATGGTGTCAAATGGTTAAGAAAAAAAAAGGTAGAATACATTTATTTGTCCTTGTGAAAAGAAGACAACAGGAAGGGAGAAAGGAGGAGAGCAAGAGAGCACAAAGCTGGCTAGGGGCCAGAGGCGTGCAGAATGAGGGTCTGTCACCTTCTTTCAATTCACATAGCCGCCCACCATCCTTATTCAGGCTCTCCTGACTTCTCACTTGGTCTCCTGGCATAGTCTTCTAGTTGGTATCTATCCCTGCTCCAAGTTTTTTCTCTCTCAGATCTATTATCTTTACAGTTGCCACAATGATCTTCTGAAAGTATTGCTCCAACAAGTTTGCTTAAGAGTTTTCAGTGGTTCCCTTTGGAATGGGATAAAATAGAAGCTGACTTTTGAAGCCTGGTCCAATGGAAAGAGTGCTAACTTGCAGTCAGTGGTACCCAGATTGATACTTGCTACCTGAATGACTTTAAGCAAATCATTTAACCCTGGGGCTCCCAATTTCTTCAACTATAAATTGAGCAGGTTGGATTAGATGGCCTATGAGTTTTCATCCAACTCTAGATTTATGATTGAATGCTTTAATCTACCTTTCCTGTCTTATTTTACAATAGTTTCCTTCGTGCATTATATGTCCCAACAAGATTGGCCTACTGGCAGTTCCTTAAACTTTGCATTCTACTCCCTCTCCTTTCCTTCATGCATTTGCCCAGCTTCTCCCCCATGCCTGGAATGAATTCCAACCTCACTTCTACTTCCTAGAAGTTTTATCTTTCTTCATTGCACAGATCAGTTTTCCCTTCAGATGGGAAGCACAGCCTGATCTTCCTAATTGTTCAAGCTTTCTCAAACCTTAACTTCTCTTGTGTTTAGAGTATTTGCAGGTGTGAGGCAATATTCCTACACCCTATAGCCACTAGAATAAAAGCACTTAGAGGGCAGGGGCTATTTATTTTGGTTGCAAAAAGTCTTTGTATGCTAAGTCTAGTGGTGCTGTACTTAGTACTTAGGAGGTACTTAATATAGCCAGGTTGTATTTAATTGGATTTAAATAATTTGGAATTCACTAGAATATCTCAAAATAGAAAAATGCATTAGACAGGAGGTCCTAGGTTCAAACCGGGCCTCAGCCACTTCCCAGCTGTGTGACTCTGGGCAGGTCACTTGACCCCCATTGCCCACCCTTACCAATCTTCCACCTATGAGACAATACACCGAAGTACAAGGGTTTAAAAAAAATAGAAAAATGCATTGCGTCTGCTTTCTTGCCTTATACTTGTCCAAGTTCCATACTCATATCGAATCTGGTCTTTCCAATGAACATTTGAAAGAAAGCAAGGCAAGTATTGTAAGATCCTGATAATCAGATATTCACAAGGACAGGTAGGTGGCATAGTAAATAGAACTCTGAATGTGGAGTCAGGAATACCCATCTTCCTGAATTCAAGTCTAGTCTCAGACACTAGCTGTATGACTCTGGGCAAGTCATTTACTCCTATTTGCCTCTATTATCTCATCTATAAAATGAGCTGGAGAAGGAATTGTCCAACCACTCCAAGATCTTTGCCAAGAAAATTCCAAATGGGGGCATGAAGAGTAAGACATGACTGAAACAAATGGACAACAACATCAGATATTCACTGGGGTGGAGGGGGAAACACCTGACATCAACTGGTCCAACTCTTTCATCGTACAGATGAAAAGACCTAGGTCAAGAGATGTTAAATGACTTACCTGAAGTCACACAGTTAGAAATCCAGGCAAACAAGGTTCTCTGACTCCAAATATAATATTTTTTCTACTATGATTTGAAACATCAAAGGGAAGCTAAAAATTGTAGCCATTGTCTACATAGTCTCACTGACCTTCCTCAGTGAATTAATCAACAAATAAATAAATATTTAGCACCATGTGCCAGTCACCGGTAGATACTGAGGAAACAGATACAAAGAATGAAATGATTCCTACTAGCAATAAAGTTACATGCTAGTGGGGAGTGAAGCAACAGTTACATATAACAATATTTGTAGTCAAAATATAAATTTAATAAATATATACATATATATTATACTTTATATAGTCATATACATACAAAGCAATTAAATGCAAGGTACAAGAGGAGGGAGAGTACAAGGAGTGGAGAATCAGGAAAAGTTTCATGTAGAAGATGGTGCCTGAACTATCTCCTAATGGAAAATAGAGACTATATGAGGCAGAGGTAAGAAAAGAATATATGTGGCACAGCCGATGTGAAGGCACAAAGATGGGAGATTGGATTGTCATAAGTGTGGAACAGAGGCCAATTTGGCTAAATCACAGTGTGAGAGGGAAAGTAATGTCCAGTGAAACAGAAAAGGTAGATTGGGATCAGATTGTGTTGGGCTTAAAAGTTTAGTAGAACAGTTTATATTTTATCCTAGAGGCAATAGGAAGCAACTGAGGTTGTTAGAGCAGGGGAGTCAGATAGTCATATCTATACTTTGGTACCATTGTGTAGAATGGACTGAAGTAGCGAGTGGCTTGACAAAGGGAAATCAATCAAGAGCCTTTTGTAATAATATAGGTGAGAGTTGAAAAGATCCTGAACTAAGGTGCTAGCTGTATCAGTAGTTGGATGTTGAGAGATGTTATAATAGTAGAAATGGCAAGATTTGGCAACTAATTCAATATGCGACATGAGGGAAAATGAAGTGTTGAGTATAATGGAGATCACGATGAAGTACTATGGTTAGTGGCTTTGATAGAAAAAGGAAAGTTTAGAAGAGGGAAGAGTTTAGGAGGAAATAGAATGAGCTCAATATTATACAAGATGAATTTAAGATGGCTCTAGGATATCCATTATGAAATATCCAATAAATGATTGTTTCTATGAGACTGAAGCTAAAAAGAGGTTATTTCTGGATATACAGATCTGGAAACTATCCACACAGAAGTATATGGGAGCTGATGAGATTACCAAATGATGAAGAAAAAATGAAGAAAGTTATTGGGATGGGAGAGAGTGATGGAATGAGAAGAATCTGAATGATGCAATCAAACTGTTCTCATCCTCTATGCCTAGTCATTGGGCAAAAAAATTTGCATTTGTTTCTATTAATATTCTCCTCCCCCGCCACCCCCAGTAAGTATGAATTTCCCAAGGACAGGGTCCATGTCTTAGCTAAATGTTGCATCTCCCCTACTTAGCACAGCGCTTTACATGCAGAAATTCCACAAATATCTTCTGTATTTTTCTCCTTTAGGATATCTAGCACAGGATTGAATTCATAGTATTCATTCAATAAAAAAAAAAAACATTGATTGCCTTTGACACACCTTCCAATCTTTTATAAGCTATATAAGAGCATATCACAAAGTTATAGAATCTTAGAGTCAAAAGAGACCATCTAGTATACTGAATTGCCCAAGAACTAGCTAATGGGTTTTGTAAAATCTAGAAAAAAATTCTAATTTTGTTAAAAAAATTTTTTTAAATTCTAGCCAACTCTGATACATTACAAATCACTGGTCTACATTAACCTAAGTTTCCTAGACCTACCTCCTTTTGCCTGGGTACAAGCAGACATATGTCCTTATAAGTATTTGTTCTCCACCATTGTGATAAAATGGCATGGCCCATTTAAGTCCATTTTTCCTTGGGTCTTGTGGATGAGACCATGTCTAGAGGAGGTACCCAATCTAGGGAAGAAACACTTCTAAGATTGGAAACTCAAAGCGTTTGAAGTCAGAGTACACAATACCAGCCTCACTGGCAGAGACTTCTAAAGGGAAGGAGTTCATTAAAAACACAAGATTAAAAAAATTATTCGAGGGTTGATCCTATAAGAAGGAAGAGGTTCCACATGGATCAGATGGCTAAATCGACCAATGTTTTGTTTGATGCTGCAGAAGAGTTTGCTAGATCATACTAGTGAATTTTCTCATCTCCTTTTCTGAGCAAAGGGAGAAAGTCAAGGAATGCTTTTATGTGGTTGCTTCATTTCCAAATGTTTCACGATGATTGACAGCTCTGCATTCATATTCCCATTATGACACCTGCAGATAATGAGATATCTCGAAACCGGAATTTCCAGTGCTTGAGCCTGCCAGGAATATTATAATCAGTGTTCTAGCAAGCCATTCCCGCTGCACACATGACCTCTACAAATTTGAAATGTCAAAACACAGCCAGGAGCTGAAACCAAGGCCACTCTACTCCAAGTGGCTATTTGGCTTTTGAATGTAGAGAAAGGAGTCCTTTATCTCAGGAGAATTATGGATTACCAGAAAATAGTGATCTTTTCATTAACCTATATGTATTCAGCATGTAGATAATGTCCACCTTTTATCATTCTCATAGCCCGTGTCCACGGAGACAATGTGAAGTGGAGGGTTAAGCATTTCCCTGGTGAATTGGGGCCAATTCAGGGGATAATTCAGGCCACCCAAAACCTTTTGTCCTCGACAGCAAATAGGAAGTCTGAGTTCTGCAGATAATATGGCTGCCTAGAATAACAGAAGAGTGATATGTTAGAACTAGAAGGGACCTTAGAATTCATCTTATTTTATCCCTTCATTTTATAGAGGAGGAAACTGAGACTCAGAGAGGTCACAAGTAACTAGCACATTCTCACTTGGATGATGGAAGTTTATTCCCCTTCTGGGTAATTTCCCTTTATCTGCTCTTCACTCACACTATGTATGAGCTTTTGCTATCTGTCAGTCTCCTAACAAGGTCTAGAATGCATCTGTTTTCATCATAGGGAATGGACAAGGTTGGCTCGAAAAAGAAAGAAAGAAAGAAAGAAAGAAAGAAAGAAAGAAAGAAAGAAAGAAAGAAAGAAAGAAAGAAAGAAAGGAAGGAAGGAAGGAAGGAAGGAAGGAAGGAAGGAAGGAAGGAAGAAAGGAAGAAAGGAAGGAAGGAAGAAAGGAAGAAAAGAAAGAGGTTCCCTTGATTGAATTAGGAACTAAATTCATCCAACAGAATATACATTCCTTGAAGGCAGAGGTATTTTTTGTTTGTTTCATTTTGGTTTTATATCCTCTGCACTTCACACAAGTCTGGCATAGAGTGAACACTTAGCAAATGCTTATGAGCTGAATCGGTTAATCAAAAGAAGGAACTTTTAAAACAGGATGGGCATGGGAGAGCGAAGTAAATGGTACTTTATGATATGATATGATACATATGATACATCGAGAGAGACAAAACAAAGGCATTTTTACCAATCCCTCCCAGGAAAAAGGGGAGAGGAAGACTATTTAAACCTCCCTTTTCTTTTGCTGGGCACTGATCATATCTACCTGGTTCAGAAAATCCCACTGGACCTATGTACACCAAACACATATGGCCTGAGTCTCCATGTTAGCAGAACAACTGGGTGAAAAATGACAAATCATTCAAATGATCCCTAAAATGAAACCAACCAATCAACTGAACTGATTCTCTTACTTGTAATATCAAGTAATATGGGCTCAAATTCTTCCTCCTTTCTATGCTTCCACTAATTCAATTAATTTAAGATCAACGCGTATTAGATGCCTACTGCATACAAAGACTCACTGGTAAGTGTTGTTCCCTTGGTACTGTGTGTTCTTCTGTGTGCCTTCTTCATCTGTGCCAATTACATTCACGCCTTCTCATCCTGTGAAATTCTTACTTATGATCTCCAACAAATCTTCCATAAGGGATTGATTCCCCATGCTGATAGCCTTCCTCTGTATCTTTCTGCATTTCAGGGACATCAATCCAGCTCTTGGGTTATCCACCAATAGTACCTCACTCAATCTATATGACAAGTCCCCCTTCTTTTCCACTTATACATTTCTTCGATAACACAAATAAAGATAGGAACAGATTTTACTGGTATAAGGAACTCTCAGATAATGAATGAGACTCTCTTTTCCTTCTCTACTATTTATAGTTTTAGCTTGGGATATTGAAAGGTTAAGTAACTCACACAGCCAGTATATTAGAGGTAGGACTTGAATCTAAGTCTTCCCAACTCCAAGGCTAGCTGCTGCCTACCTAGATAATAAAAGCACTTAGATCTTATACAGTCATATTACCTGTACAAACAAATAAAAAGGACCCAGAACTTAACAAGTGGAGGAAAGGCTAGATTGTCTTTGGGAAATTGTATAGTTCTTTTCATGAGAGACTCTTAAAATCCTTTTCTACTTGGCCCCAGCTTTTTCCTATTATAAAATACTTTTCTTTTGCATTATCTACAACCCAGGTAAATTAATCTTCTCTCTATTCCTCACATGAGGAACTCCATCTCCCACCTCTGTGCCTTTGTATTGACTCCATTTCTAAAATACACTCCCTCTATATCTATATCTCATTGAATCTCTCCCTTCCTTCAAGGTAAGGCTCAAACACTACTTTCTACACTAAACCTTTTCTAACTACTACCATCCTTCTCTAATTACCTTATATTTAACTCTCTTGTATTTGTTCCATATATTTATTCTCTATACATTTATTTATTTATCTACATATTGACTCACCCAGTAGAGTGTCAGAACCATAACAGCAAAGATTGCCTCATTTTTTGTCTTTGTGTCCTAAGTACTTAGTGCAGAGTAGGTGCCTAATAAATGCTTCTTGATTTGTTGATTGACCTTGGCTTTCACTCAGAAAGAAAGGTTTACTTTTTAAAATCACAATATTCTTCCAGCAATATCATACCCTCAGCCTCCACAGAATAAAAACTAAAAGATACCTGCAAGGCCACAGAGAGGCAGAGTGGCTGTGAATAGATTGCCGCCAGTTACTAGTGTAGCATTTCCTTTAGGCCCACTTTCTAAAACCCCACTGGCACTAGCAAGAAGATATCTTGAGGGCAGCTAACTATTTCTTTCCTCTGGAGTCTAAGCATAATGCTGATAGGTTGAGGCTTGATTTCTAGTTGGTCAGACATTATAGTCATATCTGACTCTTCAGGACTCCATTTGGGGTTTTCTTGGCAAAGACACTGGAGTGGTTTGCCATAATTTCCTTCTCCAGCTCATTTTACAGATAAGAAAACTGAGGTGAAACAGTTGCTCGGGGTTATAGATTTGAACTCGTGAAGATGTATCTTTTTTCCAAACCCAATACTCTATCAACTGTGCCACCTAGCTTCCCCTTGTTTTCTAGAACTGTTGCTTATAAGGCCCTATCTTGTGTTCTTAATATAAATGAATCAGTTGTAATATTAACTAATCACAGTATTAATTACCTTCTTTGTGCTGACATTTATTAAGCATTTTTAACAACAACAGTTTGTACAAAACCAAGCCCCTCCAAAAGAACAGAGTGCAAGAAGTGAGCTCAAGCTTCCTTAACTTTGGTTAGCCTCAATTTCCACAACTGTAAAACAGGGATATTAGCAGCACCTGTCCCAGTGTTGTTGTGAGGGTTAAATGAGAAATTATTTATTTATTTAATTTATGCTTTTATTAATTTTACAATGTTTTATTTATTTATTTTTAAAGTATTTTTCCACATGTACATGATTCATTTTCTTTCCCTCCCCCCTCCCAAAGCTGACAAGCAATTCCACCGGGTTGTACAAATGTATGAGATATTATTTATAAAGTGATTAACACAGTGCCTAGTAGGAATATAATAGGTGCTCTACCAATGCTTATTCCTTTCCCTTGCCTTCAAGCTCAAAGAGCACAAGTGACAAATGGATAACTCACAGCTACAGAATATTAGAAATTGTTTTTCTCTTTTCATGGCATCCTCATGAAGTTTATGGGGTTTATGTAGCTCTGCCCTAGGTTTCAAGAATCAGTGCTCTGACTGAATTCTGAATTTTTTCCGTTTGGTTCATCCTGTCCTCCTGCCATCGCTGTTCCTGCAACAAGGCAACCAACAGCAATGGGGAGTTCATATTGTCCAACAAAATGTCAAAAGTCAAGGAGGAAGGGATTATGTGTGAGTCTAGTTTTGTCTTGGTTCACCCCTGCTTCCTTGTCACTGCCTTCTGGTACGGCCAAAAAAAAAAATCAGCTTTATCAAAATTCTCCTGATGCTTGACTACCAAAAACAGTTGTTTGGAATACTCTTTCTGTTGGTCAAGAAGTATGTTTAATCCTTTCAACCAATTCCCAAACATTTATGGATTTTATCAAAAGGCTCAAAAGCACTTCTCTCTTAGGTTTTTGATTGATTAGACTGATTGATTCAGTAGAGATGTCGAGGCTTTGTTCTCACCTAGTTTCTACCTTTGATTGATTAATACTATAACTCAATCAAAAAAGCATTCTCGTCTATTAAAGGTTCCAAGGTAGAGAGCATCTTTTGAGTTAACATTAATCAGGGTTGGGGCATTGGACACTCTTCTTATAATAACAAAGAGAATACATGGAGTTATGCTCTTATAAAAGAAGCAGCAAAAAGGATGTGATAAGAAAGTTGTATGATATAAAAAGAGAGTGGGCCAGTGGACTTCCTACACAAGAAGTACTTTTCAATCTGAGACCACTTCCTATAATTGGTTGATTCCTCTCAGAATCTCCATTTAAAAAAAAAAGCCTTTATCTTCTATATTAGTATCAATTCTAAAACAAAAGAGAGACAAGGGCTAGACAATTTGGATTAAATGACTTGCCCAGGGTCACACAGCTAGGAAGTATCTGAGGGCAGATTTGAACCCAAGTTCTCCTGACTTCAGGCCTGGCACTCTATCCATTGTATTACCTACCTGTCACTCAGAACTTCTAGTTAAAAGTAAAATGGCCAGGCCAGGCAGGTTTTCATCCTCTCCATGCCCCACTCCTGACTGCAGACTTTCTCTACCATTCCTTCTGTACCTTGCCACCTTGTTAACACACCCCGCACACTTTTCAGTTCCCTTTTAAGTATTGTCTTCTCCTAGTAGAATATAAGCTCCTTAAAGGCAGAAATTCTCTTTCTGCTTTTATTTGCATTCCTAGTACTTGGTACAGTGTCTGGAAAATAGAACTATTTAATAAATGCTTGGCAACTAGACTTGACAGCCTCTGTGCTTGCTGCATTGGTATTTAATCATGTCTTGTCATGATATTTGGAGAAAATATCCCTAAAATGTGGAGTTGACTCTTGTAAAAGATTTTTTAAAAGACCTAGAGAGGAGTTACAGAAGAGGAGAAGCATGGGCACATGGTGATTTGTACTGGTGGATAGAACCCTTAAATCGAGGACATCAAATGTTCATCACATGATGAAAGAATCCTTTTGCTACTGCCCACATATCAGTTATTGTTAGAAATAATGACAAGCTACCTATACCCACCATGCATCTTTTTGTTGCCTTTTGGGTCACCAGAAATTCTAATTCTTCTGAAACTGTAGTATTCCAATGCTTGTGGTCTTAATAATGAGCCTCAGGAAAATATTTGTTAGATGCTACAAATGTAAATTTGTAAATTCCCATGAAAATCAGGAGGCAGAGACACCAGACAATGCTTCCCATCCCTTGCAGCAATCTGTCAGGAAACCAGGACCTCCCCAGCACAGATACTTTACTATTTGCCCTGTCCTGCCTCACTTCCCTTTTCCACACTGGACCTCTAGAGACTAATCCTGCTTCTTCCTCCAAGTTAGTCCATCCAAGTTTGGGCACTTTTTACCCATGGCTGTCCTATCCTGGCTTGGGATAAGTGTAAAAATTCATTTAACCCACTATCACTAGTTGAAACCAACTCATGGTTCATATCCTATTTGGCCATCCATAAAGAAATCAAAGCCAACCTAGTCCAACATATTGATATCTGTACAGACAACTGCATACATATCCCTCCCCTCCTACACTCTCCTCCTTCCCTGTTTCCATATCTTACTCTTTCCCTTGGAACACTACTAAAATTAATACTTTCATTGCTCCTGGGAAGGGTGTGGCAATTGACCGGCTCCACTCACCTTAACTGTTCTCTAAATTGGAATTATCTTCTTTGGACCCTAATATGCCACATGATTTTATGAAGATATAAAGTTTTTTGAGAGATGAAACTGTCTTGTCTTTCGATTTGTGTTTCTAGTACCTAGCATGGTGCCTGAAAAAGAGTAGGCACTTATAAATACTAATTTATTTTTTTAATTCAATATTGCTTGTACTAGAGACCATTGAGATCCCTTCCAATTCTGAAAGTCTATAGTTAGTCATTTATTGAAAGGAAAAGCCCTCAATGACCCAGTCGATTCAATTAATTCATTTTTAAAATATCAATCAATTCTGGCAAATAAATCAGTCATTGCGTGACTTCACTAGACGAAGCCCTCACTGCATGGATGGAGATTTCCTTTAAGTTTACAACAAAGGCCACATTGTACAGGGGGAAAAGCCTTGGAGTCTGAGGATCTGGATCCCCATGGTCATACCAACTAAGTGGGTAACTGTCAGTAAATCACTTAACCTCTAGGGACCTCAGTTTCCTCATTTGTAAAATGAGGGAGTAGGACAAGACGATCCCCGAGGTCCCTACCAGCTCTAAATCCTTTGGTCCTATGCTCTTTCTTAAAGGCCCCACATTTATAGGCACAAAGAATATAATGGGGCATGGGGGAGGGAGGAGAGGCAGAAATGTCAAGACTAAAAGATCATTCCCTCAGGGGAGCCATTTACATATATACATTTGCCACTTAGAAATCTCTCTTAGAACTTGTACCCTCACTGCTTTCTACCAGCTCCCAGATACCACTCTTTCTATTTGACCATCACTGTCCTGGGCCCATCCACCCTATAAAGCATCCTCCTTCTCCTACGGGATGCTGAAACTTTGAGAGCAAGGCTGCCTGTGACTCGTATGAGACAACGTTCTCTTTGGTTATCGATGCATTCATTCCAGCATATCCAGACTCTACTAGGTATGACTCTCTCTGCTCACTTTACCTATTTTTTTCCATTTTCATAAGAAGCAGATGGAATAAAACCTTTTAAAAATATTGAGTAGCAATGGAAAATGGCACATTTTAAACGAGTGGCCCTATTTCACTCTTAGGGAATGGGGAAGGAAGGGGCAACCCGAGAAAAATTAACCTTTTTTTTTTTGACTGACTTGTATCAGTTAAGGGGAAAAAATTAACTAATTGATAAATGACACATTTTTTTTAGTAACTGAGGGAAAACATTCTTTCTGTAGTATCCAAGTGCTTATATAAACTAGTTGAAAAGGAAGAGCCGTAGCCAGGCTGGCAAAGCCTAGTTGCCTTGAGAAAGGTGCTGAACTCCAGAGCACATCCTTCCTGCTCACAGCAATCCCTGAATTTCTTCTAAGATTTCCCCATCATCTGTGGCCACTCTGTGGCACAGAGCAAAGTGAGTTCTCTCATCTTCAGAATGGGTCTTGCAGGGTGTTCAATACCAAGAAAGACCAAGTTTAAAGGCGAGTCTCTGTCGCATCCAGCAGCCAAACCCAGTCACTGTATCAAGCCCCAGCACACGCAAGGATGCTCAATAAATAAAATATCTGCCCTCGGTGGTGTTCCTTCTTGCATAGCCTCATCAAAAGCCCATGGCCTGGAATCGGCTCTTGCTAAGTCCTAATATCCAGGCAGTGGGGGACAGGAGATGAGAGACAGAACAGGGCAGCTGCAAATGAAAATCACCCTGGGGAAGGTTACAACTAGATAAAGTTTTCGACAATAAGATTCCAGAGACTGCTGACTGCAGAAAAGCTCAATATTTTAGTCTCAGTACAAATTTGCTTCAATCTTATACAACTCCCATGTAACAGTACCCACAGCTGCATGCTGTAAACAACAAACAAATCTATTTCCATCAGCCCTGCTGATGCTATGAGAAAAGTGCCTGAGCATAAGACATGCACAGATGCAAAGTCTCACCTGAGCCTACCGCTGCCCTCCATTTGGCCCCTCTAACTTAATATCGTTGTTACAAAGCTATTGGTCTCCTGGTAGAGAGCTGGCTCAATGCGGTGCCTCTTCTTCCAGCTAATCTGACAACTCCGATCCAAGAAGCATCAAGGGCCCAATTAAGAAGACACATCTTATCAAGGAGCTTATTTTGCATAACAGAATACAAATGACGAATAAAAATTTAATGTTTAATAACTTAGTACAAAGAGGGCTGTTGATATAGAATGCCTGGAATTTTTATGGCGGCTGTCAGACTTGTGATAAAACTGTTATATAGGAACACTTGGCAAAAAACAGCGGAGAATTTTTCAGTAATGGTGTGTGCATGATATTGCATTAATTCTTGATAGGAGAGTAACTGTAAGCCTGGGGATCCGCCAGTTTGAGTTTTAGTTTCATATTGTGTGTGGGTGAGTGTGTGTGTGTGTGTGTGTATGTGCGCACGTGTGTGGGAGCGCACTTGGGTGTGTCTGTGTGGAGCTCTAAGATTTTGGTTTTGTGGGGTTTTTTTTCCTAATCAAAGAGCATCTAAATATATTTTAATGAAAAGATTCCATGAAAAGAAAATTGGTACTTTGTAAATGCATATACTCCCTCAAGGTCAGATGTCATGGGAAGAGCCACCATCATTCTTCTGAAAAGGAAATAAATCTATGAATTCAGGGAGGTCTGCTAAACATATCTAATAGGAGTTAAAGAATGAAAAGGAAACTGGATTATAGGCTACCAGTATGGCCCCAATCTGATACTGTAAGGATGCTACATTTACTCATTTCGGGAGGGAAAGATGAAAAGGTGCATTGACTTAACACCCCCATATAGGAAAAGCTCTTATCATTCACTGAGTGGGGTCCATGAGCTTAATTTTTTTTCTTATCCTGATACTTATCCTGATAACTATTTCAATATAATCATTTTCTTTTGTAAATCTATGTATTTTATTTTATTTGTTAAAAATTATTCTGAGAAAGGCTCTAAGAATCTCACCAGATTTTCAAAAGAGTCCATGACACAGAAAGTTAAGGACCTCTGCTTACCTTCCTAATATTTTTATGTAAGTATAAACTCTTGAGTGGGAAGAGAAGAAGGAATTTCACTTGAGAGAAAAAAACAAAAAATAAAAAATAAAAAACTTCCCCCCTAGCATTGTTCAAGTAGGAGGAAAACTTAAGATGTCCTTTCACTTGTCTCCTGATATTCTAATAGAACTTCCAAAACTGCTCAGTTCCTGAATGAAAACAAAAAAACAAAAACAAAAACAAAAACAAAATAACCTCTAGTATATTGTAGTAGAAATGGAGCATTGGTTGGTGCTATACTGGAAAGAAGATGTAAAGTCTGAGGCTCCGGCCTTTAGTGCAATGCCTGGAACCTAATAAGTGATGAATGAATGCAAATGATTGATTTGGTATCTGGGCTCCAGTCCCGCCAGCCTGCTCCTGGCATTGTCTTTGTATCTTTTTAGGATCTTGATACTTTTGTAATGAAAAGTGCACTGGATCTAGAGTCAGAAGGCCTGGGTTTGAATCCTGTCTTTGTCCCCTTACAACCTTTGTGACCCTGGGCAAGTCAATTAGTTTCTTTGCAGTTCACTTTCTTTAGCTTTATAACACAAGGAGTTTGGACTAGATGATCTCTAAGATCCTTCTGTACTCCAAATCTATGATGTTCTCCAATAGCACTTTATTTTTAAAGTGTCCATTAACTAATGTTAAGCTCATGCTGAATTAGAGTAGAACTCTTTTACAAGTACATATCTCATCCAACATGAATACAAAATGAATTTCTTATTCATTCTGCTCTATTGTATTAGTGTTATTGCCATGAATACAAAATGAATTCCTAATGATTGGACACTTAAAATAAAGTGTTACCCCTTTACAATAGTCATCAAACTTTAAGGACAAATTGAGGTTTGGGGTGGAAAGAGGGGGGGATTGTACTAGTAGGTATAAACAACAAAGAAAAAGAAAGCTGGAGCATTGCTGTGTGGGCTATTGAAAGGCATAATTTACTTGACGATGCTAATATTCAGATGCAACCTTATATTAGAATTAACACTACAGGAGGGGCCCTTACACGAAGGATTTGTTGCAGAAATAAAAATCTATCGGTAACACTTTCATTGTTCCATCATTATGAACTCATTTGGTATTCACTGTAATAGCACCGATCATAATGAATTTGTTTGATATTCATGTGGCTCTCACACACATTAACAGAGCCTTTCTGTTGTAATTCAACATCCAATAAGCATTAGTTAACGCAGACCTTGGATTGGCAAAGGCCTGCTGTCCCATCCCTGACCCTAGAGTTGCCATGGAGGTTTCTAAAGAGTTAATGGGCATTTTAACATGAAAGATAACTCCAGTCATCCTCCTCTCTTGGGGCCTTCTTTCAGGTTAGAAGTCCCCAATTACACGAAAATGGGTGTGGTTTCAATTTATTGGCATGTTGTTTTCCTGAAAGAATTTAATCCCCTTGAAGTCAGGGACTATTTGAATTGTGTTTTTTTGCATCCCCTGTGCCTGACACAGTGCCATCTACATAGTAGGTGCTTAGTCAGTTGCTTTGTAGAATGATTGTTTGATCGGTTCAAAAGTTGAATAGGATGTGGCATTTCTTACCGAATCACACCATTTCACTCTCCTCTTGGCATGAGAGCCTTTGACATGGGCTGGTGCTGATGTAGGTTGTGTACCAAGATGTCCCCAGTCCTAGTCACAGAGAGACCCTGCCACAGGAAACTGACCCACCCCCCACTATCTCCTCTTGGGGGTTTATTTCAGAAAATTTATTCCTGTCCAGATTCTGTTGCAGCTTCTGTAAAAGATATGTTGATATATTTCCATGGCAATGGGCAGGGCAAATGTTTGCAGAAAGTTTCCTAAGCCAGGAAATAGAGCCAATCTCTCTATAGCTTCAACCCACTTGCAGACCCAACATTCCAGCCTTGCTTAAAACAAAATCTGATTGATATTGGTCCTACTATTCAACCTTATGTAGGGTTTACTGGATGTTGTCTCTATGACAGTTATTCTGGTAAAATCTCTAAGATAGTCCAAATCTGCTTACTGATGACGTTATATACGATCAAAGCCCACAGGGTGCCTATTCTGTGGCATGGGAACAATTGTTCCAAGTGTTATGATAACTTTTTTTACATCACCTAAAACTGTCATGTCTATCTGGCTGGTCCCCAGAAACTTTAAAGCCAAGGGCATTATTCTTAAGAGACATTTCATTTAACAGTCTTGGAGAGGGTAAGTGTCTATTCAATCTCTGAATTCTTAGTAAGAGCTGGCCCTCCGTCTCTACTCCAGTTTCCAAAGGTAAACAAACCCATTAGAAGTGGGCTAGAAGTAAGAGAACACATTAAAAGCTGGTTTGCATACCAGTAAAAAAATAGTGTCTGTGCTTTATCTCTCTAAGCATGCATTTTGCCAGGTAGGATATTTACCTAGATCTAATAACAATTTCCATTTATATAGTGTAGAATCTTAGGGCAGAGAGACAGGGGTTTTGTCTGAGGGTACCAAATTTAGTGGATTTAGCACCCACATTTCTTCATCAGAATACAAAAAAAAAACTCCTTAGCAATGAGTTAGCAAAAATAATTAGTTAAAATATGAAACCACTGCTCTCCATATCCTACTCGTGTCAAGGGGTCTATGACTCCACTGAATGAAATTCAGTCCCTATCCCCTTTATCTGTGAGCAGGTTTCACATCGCTGGCCTTGGGTGTGGTTTGTAAGATTTAACTCAGGCACAAAAAAGTCCTATTTATATTTCTGATAAAGAGTTTTAAATTTTGTAAGACATTCCCTTACTACAATCCTATGAAGTAGGTATTACAGTTTACAAATGAGGATTAATTTATTTGCCCAATTTCACGTTATTCTAATTCCAACCTACAACTCTCCTCATTCAAAATCTAATACAGTTTCCATTACACCGCAACAGCATCCTAGAAAGAAGAGGAATGATAAGCAGTGTCCCCAACGCTATTCTAAGCACCGATTTAGCTTCTCAAAATAAAAGCAGGGGTAAAATATAAAGACACACTCCCATCTCTCAAATTCCTCCCAATAAGACCAAGATCAATTAGTTACTATTTGATTCTGCTCTCCTCTTTACCCAAACCCAGTTTCTTTCCTTCCAGTATGACATCTCTAAACTGTAATTTTCCCACGCCATAGATGGAACCAGGGTAAGAGTGAGCTCTCAATGGAAGGAAGTTGATCTCAGAAGGCCATTCTTTGCTTCCCTCAGTCAGCTCTAGAGAGAAACACATTTGGCCATTTTAATATGAGGAAAGCACAAAGCATGATTCCTGGTGCCTCATCTTTGTTTTGTTTTGTTTTAGCTCTTATTTTTACTTTTACATTTCGATATTATCTCATTAAAAAAAAGATACTATGGAGCTGAGATATTTCATTTCCAATAATAATTCAGTACAGTCCTGAACGTCCCTTCATCATAAGCTAAACCTCTGTAATGGAAAGACTAATGTGTACATATTCCAGTTTTTCAAATTTAGCCACCTCCTTTGACTGGCAGTCAAGAAGTTCATGCACTTTCAGGTTGCATTAAAAGAGAGATAAAACATTCTGAATGGAGGAGGTGCTAGTCCCACGGTACTCCTCCCTTAGTCTAACTACACATGAAATATTTTGTCCACTGCTGGAACCATGTTTTAAGAAGCTAAGCTTCTTGGGGTGGGAGGTGTGTGTGTGGGGAGGAGATGAACAGAACAGTGAGAGGACTTGAGACCATGCTGTATAAGAACCAAAAGAAGGAAAAGGGAAGAGTTAACCTCAAGAAGAGAAAACAGGAAAGTATCTAACTGGTTGAAATGTTAAGAATTAAACTTGTTCTGCTTGAACAAGGGAGTGTAAAAATGAAATGAGTGAAATGAGCTGCCACTGGAGGAGGTTCTTCTTCAATGGGGGTCTTTAAACACAGTCTGGATGACTATTTGTTGTATACTTTGGAAGAGGGATTCTTGGTCAGGGATAGATGAGAATAGATGCTTTCTGATTTCCTTTCCAAGTCTGATATTCTCGCTCCTGGGAATGCAGAGAAAAAGAATTTTGGAGGCTACTAGGACTTCTCTGAAGAAATTGCAATCCTTGTGACTATGAGCATAAATAAGAGAAGAAACCAGGACTCCTGAAATAGCATGCTCTAAACTTCCAAGCTTCTATTTGACCCTTAACAATTAAAAATTAACATAATTTTTTATATGAGCAATAGGTAGTTCCTGTGCCTAATATAACCTCAACCACTTACATTGAAGACTGCTGCACTTGGAGTCCTAAGATCTAAGTATGTATTCCAGTTATGCCACTTACTATCTGCTTAACCCTATTAGACAAATCATCTGACCTCACTGGGACTCAGTTTACTCATCTGTAAAATGACGGGAGTTTGACTAGATGACTTTTAAGGTCCCATTCCCCTCCAAATTTGTGCTCCTTTGAATATTGTACTGAGAAGCAGTTACGTGGAGGCTGTTATTACACAATAAACACTGCCTCTAGAATCAGAGGAGTTGGGTTCAAATGCTCTGACACCCACTACTGTTTGACCAGGGCCTGTTTCCTCAGGTATAGAATGAGGAAGTTGGAGTAGCCAGCCTCAGAAGTTGCCTTCCACTCTAGATTTCTGATCCCAAGTTAAGGTAAAGGCTCTGGAGTCATCTCCAAAGGTTGATTGTTGACTACCTCTCGGGTGATCTATATTCATCACTCCTGCAGATGTCTTTGAAAGAGATTCTTCATTGAAAGAATCCCTCACTGGAAAGTGGAGAAGTACTCAATGTGGACCTCACCGGAGGGAGGCTGGCCTTCCAGTAGTTCATAATGAAAACGAATGTTCATTTTTCCTTTAAAACTGTCTCGAGCTAAATGATACTGACGCTTTCAATTTTTAACATCATAATCAATAAAGGCTGCTTATGCACACTTTGCAAAACCATCAGTTTAGAAGTTTGAAAAAAAATCTGCATATGGCTGCAGCTTGCTGGCTAGAAAGCTCTAGCACTAAATCTTCTGAGTTAAAGTTTTACTGGTGTGTTATAAGTAAAAATGCCTTGTCAGCCATCTGCCAGTTTTTCTCCTAACATCCATATTTCCAACCCTTGCTAAACATTGGGAGCATGTGGCCACAAGAGGCCACCTCTACAATTAAACAGCCGAGCTCGGCAGCAGAGGCAAGGGCACGTCAGGAGAGAACTGTCTGTTATTAATTTTAAAAGTCCATAAAGCCAGCCTCTGACCAATGCTCCTCCCTCCCCACCCCCAAACCCTCAATCTCAGAATGATAGACTCACAAATAGATGTCATATCAAGCCTTAACTCCAAGAGACAAAACAGAGAAGGGGAAAACAATACACCAGTGTCAAAAGCTTCAATAAATGCTAATCATGGCTGATTAATCAGCCTCTAATTCCACTGATCCAAAAAGGTTAGAGAGTCAATTGTGTAAAATTAGCTCCTTCTCATGTGTCCCTTTGCATTTGGAGCCTCTGTCTGTTCATTTGCATCTTTTGCCAATGTTTACGAAGAATCCAGTTCATTAGCTCTTAAGCATAAAGTCAGAGATTGGAGGGGACTCAGTGCATTTCCTTGCTGAGAGAAGTACTTAAAACAAATAGCATTGCTTTCTCAAACATTTATAGATTAAACTAAACGGCATTAATTACTGGAAATCTCATATTTGTAAGAGAAACAAACAACAAAACCCTCTTTTTAAACACCCAAGTTTTCACGGCGGGATTACTCCATTCTCCTCTAACAGCTTCTATAGTTGGGGGCAAAATGTTTAATCATGGAATTAACAGGAAATGAATGGCAAGCAGGAGCTAACAAGGCTTGCTAACTTTTTATAGAGCAGTGTTTTGCAAGGCTCAGAAGCAGAAGGCTGCTTTTGAAAGCCCTTATTAAAAAGAGATCCCTGCCACATATGTAGAAGCTGCCTTGGGAAATACCTGTTTTAACCAGTGTTTGAAAATCTTGAAACCTGCCAAAAGAAGGCAGTAGAAGTGAACGCACGGCAGAGCCCAGGAAGTCTGGACAGGGGCTTAATAGATTAAGGTAGGAAACAGAGAAGGAGGAGGAGGAGGAGAGGCAGAAAGCTTTTTTTGCACACTCACACACAACACACACACACACACACACACAACACACACACAACACCACACCCTGTGGCATGCATAAGAAAAGATGGAATATCTCTGGAGAAGGAAATAAAAAAGGATATTCAGTTTAAAACTACAGGGCTAAGCAAAGATGTCTTCTAGAGGAAAGCTTATGAAGATCTTTTGTGTTGAAGAGAGAGAGAGAGAGAGAGAGAGAGAGAGAGAGAGAGAGAGAGGTGAGAGAATAGAAAAGATCCCTAGAAAAACATCTCTCCCCACTCCTAAAGGGAGAGAGAGTGCTTGTGTAAGTTTTGAGGTTAAGTCTAGAGCTATGGGTCCAAGGGTTCCTTTTTATCTTTTCCCACTGTATGGTCAACTTCTTTATAACAAATCCTCACCCAGAATGAATCAAAAACCATCTTATCTTTAACTAGAGATATAGTTTATTAGAAAATTAGATATAACAAACTTAATAATTTAAGAATAAGCAATACTAGTTTGTCAATCAGATTGGGGATGAGGGTAGAAAAGAGAGAAGATAAAGTAACGGGCTCTTGGTAGAAATAACAATTAGGGAAACAGAAAAATTCTGTCCCAGCAGATTACTGAATAAGTAGATAAGTAAACTATATAAGGCTTCAACCATTCATAGATTCTATTCAGTTAGAGGTAGCAATACCCTTAATTTTCAATTGGTATCTGAAACTCCAGGACCTTCTCCTTTCTTAAGTGATCCTAGTTGGTCCAAGTTTGTGCCTTCCATCATGCTTCAGTTCTTCCTTTAAGCTGGAAAAAAAAAAAAAATCTATATTTCCTATCAGCCTGCTTGCCAACAAAGGTCCGTACAACATGTTGATATCCCCCAATTCTGGAACTGAAGGCACTTTGACAGGCAAATTAAACTGTAATCCTGACTCCTGGTATGTAGGTGATAGAGTTGTATAGTTGTATAGAGAAAGGGGGGAAAAGAAATCTCTATTTTCCCCAAATCCACTAAAGAACTGGGGATGTTTATGTCCTAACAGAGATTGCCTATCAAAGAGCCTAGAAAAACATCTCTCTCCACTCCTAAAATGCGTTATCCCCTATACTATCTGATTGCTTAGATGAGATAATATATGGAAAGTGCTTTGTGAACTTTAAAATGATATAGAAATATCAATTATCATTATTCTTCAAGGAACATAAGAGTGTTGGT
>NC_058131.1:307778033-307835687 GCF_016433145.1 Gracilinanus agilis
CTTCTCTCTTTCTCAATATCTCTTCTCTCCATATTTCTCCCTTCTTTCTGTCTCTCTTCCTTTTTCCTATCTGTTTCTTCTGTCTCTCTCCTTTTCCCTTCTCTCTTCTCTCTCTCCCTCTCTCACTCCCTCTTTCCCTCCTCTCTATCTCTCCGATCTCTCATTCTCTGTCCTCTATCTCTTCCATTCTCTCCTTTGCTTTTCTCTCTGTCTCCCCTCTCCCCTCTCTCCCTCTCTTTCATTCGCACCTCTCTTTTTCTCTCTTTCTCACCTCCTCCCTTTGCCTATCCCCAAGTTGATTTTTTTGTCTCCACCCTCTTTCCTGTTCTCTACTATTCCTCAATTTGGCCTGACTTGCAACCAACTATTCCTGACCTCTCATACTTGAGACCACCTTTCCAAGAAGGGCTCTTAGCCACCAAGTAGAGGTAAAACCCTCTAAAGCATATTGCCTATGAACTATCTATACTGCTTTGGTTTCCCAATCCCTTGAACCCAGATCAGGGAAACCACACAAATTGCTAGGTATCTGACTTAGAATAAGTCACATTTACTCCCTATACTTTTCTCTCTGTGTGCAAAATTGGAGGTATAGGTGGTAATATATATGAAAATCAAAGATCACCACAAAGAAGAGAACTTCTCAGTCAGGAACATGAATCTAGGAACTGTAGGAACATGAATCTAGGTAGTGTGATTAATAAAAGACTGGCCTTGGCCTCAGGAAAACCTGAGTTCAAGTCTAAACTGAGACACTTACCAGCTGTGTGACTCTGGGCAAGTCGTTTAGCCTCTGTGTGCCTCAGTTTCTTCATATGTAAAATGGGAATGATAATAGTACATACCTTTTAGGACTGTTGTGAAGATCAAAGGTGTAATAGGTGCTATGTGAATGTTGTTATTATTATTGTTGTTGACACAAACTGATGGGAATGAATAGATCTTTGAGGGAAAATCAGGGACAAGCCCACACTAGATAAAGTTGTCACACTAGTGAAATTGGTCTCTGAAATGCAAGGCTGCTCCTCCTAAAGTGTCCTATCATGCAGGGCCTTCCCTATCTTCTTGCAAGTTCCTACAGGCTTTCCCCTATGAAATGTACCTGTCTCATATCTCTTTGAAAGAGTTTTGAAATCACAGAGCTAGAAAAATCCTTAGAGATCATTTGCTCTGACCCCCTGGCCCTGAATTCCAATCATAGGATTCTAGGATAAAAATGTTTAGCTCTCAGACCTCTCAAAGTAACCTCAAGAATCATTTCATCTGGATACTAATGTTAGAGATGAGGAAGCTAAGACATAGAGATGGAGACTTTTTCATGGTCATACCCAGAGTTCATGGCTGATTAGGGCACCTGACTCCCAATGCCATGGTCTTCTCAGATATTGATGCTATATTCCCTCAGGGTCTTTATCCCATCCAAAATATCCAGAAGGTAGCTAACTAAAATGAAAAGACAAACAAACTAAACAGAGTTCATATTTTCTGTTTCCTATCTCTTCCACCCATCTTCTTTTCTTCTCTTTCCCTTTCTTTCTCCCCCTCCTAGGGAACATAAGTGCATTTTTCTAGTGGACTGTAAGTAGCACTTTAAGCTTTGTAAAAGCTTTACAAATATTATCTCATTTGATCCCCACAATAACCCCGAGAAGTAGGTACTATTATTAACCCCTTGTTTAGAGTCAAGGAAACCGAAGCAAAGAGAAGTTAAGTGACTTGCCAAGGATTAGACAAGAAACTAGCTGGCAAGTATCTGCAGCATGTGCCATGAACCGGGTTAAGGTTAAGGTCTAAAGAGAAGAGAAAAAATCCCTGTGCTAAAGGAATTTACAGTCCTGTTGGGGAAATAATGTGAAAATAACGATATGTGAGCAAGATAGAGTTAGATAGATGTAGAAATATAGATACTGTTAGAGGATATCACATAGGTGAAGAACCATCATGGGGAACAGAGGTGGAGTAGTCAGATATGGAGGAGGAGAACCAGGAAAGAGCCCTCACAAAAACCTAAAGAAAAGAGAGTATGGCAGAGAAGCTGGTAATAAGCATTGTCCAAGACTGAAAAGAAGTTAAGAAGAATAAGGATTGAGAAATGGTCATTAGATTTGGCATTAAAGATTTGGCGTTAAGAGCTTACGAAGACGCTTCATTTTTTTTTTAACCCTTACTTTCTGTCCTATAATCGGTTCCAAAGCAAAAGAGTGGTAAAGGTTAGGCAATGGCGGTTAAGTGACTTGTTCAGGGTTACACAGCTATAAAGTCTGAGGTCAGATCTGAAGCCAGGATCTCCCCTCTCTAGGCCTGGCTCTCTATCCATTGAGCCACTTAGCTGTAAACCCTACAAGAAACTTTCAAGAGTTGATCCAGTTAAATAATGAGGACAGAAACTAGACTGCAAAGATTTAAGAAGGGAGTAAAAGGAGAGGAAGTGAAAGAATCAGTCTTTGAGAAGAACTTTTTTTTCCTTTGTATCACTCACACTTCAGCATAATGACTGGCACATGTTTATCTGTTAAATGCTTTAAACTGGTTGACTGGAAGGTTCTTTCCAACTGAAGATCTATGATCCCAAGGAACTTTGGTGTATGCTTCCACAGAGATACTGTACCTTTGTGTATGTCAGTTAATATGGGAGCTTCCATCAGGGTTATGAGTCTCTTCAAAATTTCCTCCACTTCTCTAAAATAAAATAATGCATGTAAAGCACTTTGCAACCTTTGAAGCCCTATATGTCAGTTATTACTATTATTATACCACTCTGACCTCCTGCAGTCCTTACTATCAATGGCCCATATACAGTGAAGAAGCAGATTCAATGTGCCCTTATTTCATTTATTGGATGGTTTTCTTTTTCAGGCTGCCTCCGTATTTTCAGCAACTCTCTTACTCAATCTAGCCTGGCCCTGGGTAATAAACAAAGAACAGCTCACATTCATATAGCACTTCAATGTTTGAAAACACTTTCCAACCCAGATCTCATTTGGTCCTATATGCTATTATAATTTTACAGATGAAGAGACTCAGACTTAGAAAGCTAAGTGACTTGCCTAGGTTCACATGGTTAATAAGTATCTAAACTGGGGATTTAAACCCAGGTCTTCCTCCCTCCACCACTTCATGCTGCCTGTGCTCAAAAAGGATTTAGTGAATGGAAATTAGACCAAATTAGATGAAGAAGAAAAAAGGGAAATTTCTTTGGGAGAGAAAATTACAGGAATGAGCTATGTACTATTTAGTTAAAGCAAGGTTAAGGTGGAAATGCTAACAGTTTTGGCTTGGAGAAAATTTACATATCAAAAGAGGAAGATAAATTATTTAACAAGCCTGCCCATAAGCCCAAAATAGAGGATTGAAGTCAATTTAAGGAAGGAAGGAAAACTTGGGCTCAGTAGCAAGTGAAATATCCTTTAAGCAAATAATAGCTCATATTTCTTTGAAAGAGTTTGACCCTGTTTGGACTCCGGTTTTATAGACCAGAAAAATTTCAACTTTCTTTCAATTGCTGCAAAGGTAGAATTTTTGTTTCACATTTTGTTTTCACTGACAACTATGATGGAGAATCCCCTTGCACCCCTAATTAGGTAAAAACTGTGCCTTCATTTCAGGAAAACCATTATGCTCAGATTTCGCTACCTGAAAGAATTATCTCCACCAGCTAGTACCGAGGACTGCCGGGGAGTTCATCATTCAACATGTATATGTAATAAATAAATCATTGCTACCCAGGGGGCTGAGATTACCTCTTTCACTAAGGGACCTGGGAGATTCTGGCCTCTAAAGAGAGGGGTCACTTTTTTTTCTTTCATTCTCTGGCTCTTTACTTCTTCACTTCAGAATCAAGAGGAAAATGTCTTAAAGTTCATTTGACCCATGTGCAGAGACTTCCCCAAAAAAGGGATTATAAAGGTATAGTAAAATCAGCTGAAGGTCAACTGTTTTATTTTTTCCACACAAAATAAGTCATTCAAATACAAAAAACTCCTAAGCCTGAAATGACATTTCATTGACATTAATAATATAAACAATAACATAACTCATTGTACCTACCATAGGTTGCTCCTTAGGTAGAAAGTTGGTTTAGTAGAGAGAGTGCTGGATCTGGAGTCAGGAAAACCCAAATTCCAATCCAGAGTTGTGTGACTCTGGACAAGTTACTTAACTTCTGTTTGCCTCAGTTTCCCCATCTCTAAAATGGAAATGACAGTAGCACCTACTTCCCAGGGTTGTTGTGAAGAGCAGATGAGTAATACAACAGTAAAGCACAGTGCCTGGCACATAGTAAATGCTACAGAAATGCTAGCTACTGCTTAAAACATTAAGATATGGAACACTGAGTTGGATTATTGAATAGGCTTCTCACCTTCGCCTCAGTTCTGCATCGTTCCCGCAACTATGTTGAGATGATTGTCTCCTAGAAAGTCAGAACAGGGCCTGCACATATCCTCCTGTTGGTGGTCATCAACTCCTCCAAGAAACATTGGAGCAACTCCAAAGTGAGTCTGCACCACCTAAGGGATCTGGGACCTTCCAACTTCTCAAGTTCAGGAAGTTGTTCCCAAAGCTGGAATTGCCCATCTCAAGATTGCAGCTTGGTGACCTGCACTCAGGGAGAGAAATGCAAAGAAGAGACATCGTGGTTTGGAGATTTTGCCTTAGAATTGATACTTGGTAAGATATTTTTTAATCATTTTATCTAATCTCTTAATTTTATTGTTTTAATTTTAATTTTTTTCTGGATTACCTGTTGATACAATTTTCAGTAATAATTTTCTGACATTTCGTGATTCATATTCTCTCCTTCCCTTCCACTATTTCCCCTTCTCTGAGATGGCAGGTAGTATGATAGAGCCTATACGTGTATTATCATATAATACATATTTCCATGTTCTATGTGTTATAAAGGAAGACACATATTGCTTACATTAGAGAAAAATTCATGCAAGAAACAAAGTGAAGATTTAATATGTTTCAATCTGCATTGGGACTTCATCTGTTTCTTCTATAGCAGTGAAAATCATTTTCTATCATTAGTCCCTTGGAGTTATCCTGGATCACTGCTGATAATAGTTAAGTTATTCACAGTTGGTCATCATACTTTGATATTGTTACTATGCACAACAGTTCTCTGGTTCTGCTCACTTTACTTTGTATCACTTCATATAAGTCTTTCCAGGTTGTTTTATGATCCTCATGTTTGCCATTTCTAATGACACAATAGTATTCCATTACAAGCATTTACTACAACTCATTCAGCCATTCCGCAAATGATGGACATCCCTTCAGTTTCTAGTTCTTGACCACCACAAAAAGAATAGCTATTACACATATTTTTGTATAAGTAGGTCCTTTCCCCCTATTTTTTTATCTCTTTGGGATATAGATTTGCTGAATATAGATATTTGGGATATAGATATGCTAAATCATAGGTCTATAAAACCTTTGGGAATAGATCAAAATTGCTCCCCAAAATGCCAATCCCTTCATTTTATATGAAAAGGAAAGGAAAGTTGGGAAGAAAAATTAGGAAGGGAAGAGAAGAAAAAGGGAAAGAAAGGGGAAAATAAAGGGTTGTATAGAGAGGGAAAGAAAAAGCAAAGAAAAGGAACTTAAATACCATAAAACTGAACTTCTTCACTGTCCAAATGTAGAAACCATGCCCAGAGAGGAAGTGATGTCCAAAAGTTAGGGTGTTGTGAGTTATAAAGGCAGCTAGGTGGCATAGTGGATAGAGTACTGGATCTGGAGTCAGAGATGGCTGAGTTAGAATCTTGCTTCAGATACTTTCAAACCAGCATTTAGGCAATTAATCTCTCAACCTTGGTTTCCTCATCTGTAACATAAGGATAAATGGATATCATATACATATATATGTGATATATATATTATATGTATAATATAGTTGAAGGCTTTGCAAACCTTAAAAAGACATAAGTATTGGCTAGTGTTATTATGATGATGATCATTGTTATGTTGAGTAATTCTATCTTGAGAACCTTACTTCTGCTGGCTACTTCTGAAACAGGTACATCTTTCAAGAGAGTCTTCTACTCATTTATGTACCCTTATTTACTGTACTAGGGAGAGAAGAAAAGCAATTTTTTTTTAAACTTAAATCCTTACCTTCCCTCTTGGAATCAATACTGTGTTTTGGTTCCAAGGCAGAAGAGTGGTAAGGGCTAGGCAATGGGGGTTAAGTGACTTGCTCAGGGTCACACAGCTGGGAAGTATCTGAGGCCAGATTTGAACCTAAGATCTCCCATCTCTATCCTGACTCTCAATCCACTGAGCTACCCAGCTGCCCCCAAGAAAAGCAATTCTTGAATAGAATATTCTCTTCTTCTTCATCTTCTTCTTTTTAAAAATATAAATCCTTACCTTCTGTCTTAGAATCAATACCATGTACTAGTTCTAAGGCAGAAGAATGGTAAAGGCTAGGCAATGGGGCGTAAGTGACTTGCCCAGGGTCATAAAGCTAGGAAGTATGTAAGGGCAGATTTGAACCCAGTACTTTCCATCTCTAGGCTTGGCTTTCAATCTACTGAGCCACCTAGCTGCCCCTGAATATTCACTTCTAAAGGGTAAGAGCATGGCTTTCAAAGATTCCAAGAAACCTGCCCTTTCTGTGCCCAAGTGGCTAGGCATGTACTGCAAAAAGCCCCCGAGTGGGGCACGAGGGTGGCATACCTGTTTAGGAGGCTGCCACTGGTAGTTCTCATTACAATCTCAGCATTATGCGGCATATGTCAGGTCGGAGCATGATAGATCACAGCCACCAACACGACAACCAGCCTCATCATGAGAGTATGATCACCCAGGCTGCAACAGAAAACTCAATTTACAGATTCCAGGGCCAGTCTTGCCAATGCTCCCTGTTCATTTCTCAGAGAGTTCTCTCCAATGTTTCAGCTGTGGGTTTTGCCCCTTCACTTGAGGGCTGGATAGAATGTGTTCTTCTTAACACGGTGACTGTAAACTTCACCCGAGCATCCTGCCCCGGGAAAGGTTCCTTTCCGTTTGCCCCTTCATCCATCTGAAGTGACTCCACTGATTTCCCCCCACCCCATTGTCTGGCCAGCAACCCACAGTAGCTGTGACCATACCAATAAATGATATCTGTTCAGTAGATGGATCTCAGGGTCCAAACTCCAGAGTAAATTTCATAATCAACTAGACTGAATGATGCTTTTAGTAGGCTAGGGCTGATACTAACTATAATTCACATTCCCTGGGCACGCACCTCTGTAATAAAGCTTGAATGTCAGACATCTCAGCCAGGAGCTAACATACCTGTTTGGACTAGTCTTGTGCCAATGGAAACACATCAGAAACGGAAAACATTTAGCCTACTGTATAATGGTAAATGGATTCTTTTTAGTCAAATGAAGAATGATCACCTATACGTGAGTATGCGAATATATTAAATGTGAATAAGGAATAAAGCCTTCAGCCACTCTCTTTTGGCATGCGCAAAATAATGTCCCTGTACATAAATACAGTGACAAGCTATTAGACCCCGAGATGTTTGGCCCATCTGAGGTATTAGCTTAACGGAACAGTACAAACTTTCATTATATTTCTGGCATTTGGAGCCCACACTCTGATGTTTATGTCCCAAATGTCAGAATATAAAGATGCTTAGCTCTTTTATTTATGGAGTTAAGAGTTATTAATTTATAAGTGACCCCATTTAATCAAAGCTGCAATTGAAACACCGTTTAGCACAAACCCATCTCTGCAAATTTCAAAACAGAGATTTCAGTGTTAAAATAGCCGTGCCTTGCTGTTCAATACTCAAATATGTATTTAGCCCCCCGAGAATCCTTTCTCTGAGCTGGTACCTCCAGCATGCACAATGGTTTAATCATATATTGTTCTCTGAGTACTAACCCTTTACAAATCATATGACATAAAAAGAAAAATAAGTAACATTGTAAAGACAGTAATGAGAACTGTTGAGCTAAAGTGCCTCTTAAAGAAATCCTAATAAATTCCAGAATTTCTAGTCTTCTGGCAAGCTTTCCATTTAGAATAAAATCAGTGATCAATGGCTGCAAAGAGCCAGAATCAGGCCTGCATGCCTCCAGAGCAGAAAAAACTCATAGACGAAAGATGACATTTAAGGGGAAAAAGCTGACACTGACTCCATCACTGTCATTGCTTCTGCCATAAAGCAGCTTCAAATATTAAAACATTTTTCATCTGTGCTGCATTATTGGCACCAGAAATTGTTTTCTCTCTGTCTGATACTCACTTGAACTGCAGCAAAGCTCCCCAGAGACTCCAGATTGTTACCAAGGCCTCATAACATATTGGCAGTTGATGTGGTTCTGTTCGTGTACACTTGCCACTCACGAAGGAGCCCTCCCCTCCCCCGTCCCTGCAAAAAGGAGAAGGCTCAGGCGAGAATTTGACTCAAGTTCAGTGGCTTAGATGCCAGGGCTGGAGGCACTTCAGGTACTGGGCACAGCCACCTCTGGTGCTTCCAGAGGGCTCCCATGTGTGCCCGTGCAGGTGTGCCTGTTCAAAGACAAAATAACAACAACAACAAACAAACAAACAAAACAAAAAACCTGCACACACACAACACACCTTGACCTGCCTTCAATGCCTTCTTCCAACCTATTCCTAATTGCTCCCTCCCCATAAATACCCAGCCAACCCACCAAGACTCCTCGTTTATTTTTCATTGTATTGCATTCATTCTGTGGCCTTGTTTCCCCAGCTAAGTATTTTCTTTAACATTACATGTTGGGACAGCTTAGCTTTCCTTAATAGTGAAATTCATGTATTATCTAGGAACTTATACATTTGATAGGTTCCTAAGTCATTCCCAGGTCTGGATCAGCATATTCATGGCTCTTAACCTATCTTATTTCCCATCAGGCTAAGGGTTTTAGCTGTTGAAACCCCTCAGGGTAAGAGGACTTTGGATACAGGAAGGCAAGACATCATATGCAATCTTGGCACAATTTGGCTTTCTTTCCTCTCTGGGAGAGTATGCAAACAAATAGGAACACTATGGAGGTAGTTAAGAATTCTAGGTAAATGAGAGAACTGTCTAGGGGATTCCTTCCCTCCCTCCTCTTCTCACAGAAAACCATGGAAAGTCAGTGAACTCTAAGTAGCAGGAAGAAGAAAACCTGAAAAGTCAGAAGCAGCAAGAGATGTTGAGGAGAAAACACTCAGGAAATGGGAGACCTTATTCCAATCCTGGTTCTATCACCTGTTATATGACCTTGGGAAAGTCCTTTTCTCTGGCCTTAATTTCTCTTCCAGTAAAATAAGGCGGGCTGAGGTGGTTACAATTGATGGCTTCTAAGGTATCAATTAAATATTAAATAAATAATATTAAATCAATTAAATATCAAATCAAAAAAGTAGCTCTGGATATTCATGGATCAGTGACAACCATAGGATCTTACCTACCTTAGGTCCTACTCACTGGATCCTGCCCATTAATCTTTTTCACATCTCCCAGAAAGGAACCCAGGCTACATACCATCAACCCTTAAAGCCTCAACTCTATGAATGACTTAACCCTCCAACTGCCTCTGGCCACCCTAACTCCTTCTGGAATTGCTTCAGAAAGTCTAAAGCAGAGTTTCTAAATTGTTTATGAATATAAATGACAAGGTCCCTGCTCCCAAGGAGCTTCTATTCTAGAAGACTCATTAGAGGACCATCTTAGACCCAGCAGAGTCCCTGATTTGATTCTCCCTAGCAGGGAAGGATTGCCTCCCCTCATGCTTGATTAGCCTTGACCAAGCTTTCCCTATAAAAATGGTTTCACATTATTGTAAAGAATTGACTTCACAGTACAGACAGGAAGGAGTTCTCAACCTTTTGAGGGCCATAGATCCCTTTGGCAGTTGGGTAAATCCTATGAATCCCTTTCAGGGTAATGTTTTAAATGTAAAATAAAATATAAAGGATTATAAAGAAAACCAGTTATATTGAAATATAAATGTATATGTCATATGTATATGTATGTGTATAGATATAAAAAGTTCACTAACTCCAACTCATGAACCCCCATAATTGTAAGTATATTCTGCCTTAGCCCTGAATACAGGAGTGTTCAGTCAAATTTGTGTAGGGAGGGTAAGTCAAGAGAACCTGATGAATACATGCGAATCCCATTTTGTTCAAGGCTGACGTCCACTCCCGGGCACAATCCCTTGCTTGTTTGACAAGAGTGGGAAGGAGGTGAGAGAATAGTAGGACCAAGAGGAATTCAGGAGAAACCTATGGAGAAATCACTTCCATGATAAAAATGGATGCATTTATGCCTGAACTAAACAATTCTGGGTCCTGGCATAGGTTCGAGTTTTCCTCTGATGCATCAAATATATTTTCTTTTTGGCTCATCTCTGGAAACATTTCTATCCTTTCAAGTTATACTTCCTTTTCCTCATAAGACAGACTTGAAGGTTATTCTTTATTATCTATTAGTTTATCTCAAATCCATTTTGAATTGATTTACATATTTCATGGAATCATAGAATGAAAGAGATAGAAGGGACCTTCAAAAGCATCTAGTTCTAAGTAGCACAGTGAAGAAGGCATTGGACTCAGAGACAGGGACACCTGGTTCAAATTCTGCCACAGCCACTTCCTAACCAAATGACCTTCAGCATTCAACTTCTTTGCACATCAATTTTCTCATCTATAAAAATGAAGATGTTAGACTTGATGGGCTCTAAGTTTCCACCTCGCTTTAAAACCTATGATCTTGTGATGTAGCAAATTTGTGGCACAACCCATTTCCTTCCAGAAGAACTAATCTGAGATCCAAACAAATATGTACTAATAATGCCAGTAATCACAGAGAAGCATAAAAAGGTTAGGTAAGTTTCTGTTATTTAATAGAACTGAAGAATAGAAAAGCATTATTGAAGGAAATTTCCTGAGGGGTTTGTGATAGATGGATAATTTGATAGATATTAGATGTATTCCTTGGATATACCTATTTGTATACATGTTCATTCCTCCATTAGATTGTAATATTCTTGAGGGTAGGGACTAGTTTACATTTTTCTTTGTACCTTTCTTTGCTTTTTAGCTCAGTGCCTCACTGATAGAGATTAACTAAGTTTCTCATGCCTTAAATTCTAGTGGGACGTCAATAGGAAAGGTACTTTTGTGGCTTAGCTTCTATAATAATAACAAGGAGACTTTAGAAAAAAAAATCTTTGACCAGATTTGCCTCATTGTATAAAGAAAGCATATAGTATAAAGTAGGTGACTGCCTAGGTTGTGTGACCTCAGGGGCCTGGGAAAGTTCCAATAACCAAAGAAATCAAAATCCACTTCCGCTCTCCTCCAGCATTAACTGACACCTGTTACTGCTTCAACCTAGCTTAAGGCTTTGAACTTGGGTAAAATGCAAATCCTCCTGGGAAGAGAACAAGCTTTAAACTTTCTCAATTACTATTTCCTCACTTGTCATGAATGAAGGATCTGAGAATAAGTTTTGATAAGGAAAAGGGAAATGAGAACACACAAGGCATGTGTGTGTATTGGGAGTCCAGGAGTGAGGATACCCTTGTAACAATGAAAAGGTCTGAGACAAAATTCACTGATTTCACAATTTTCCTGGGAAATGATCAAAGTACTGAAAAGTAGCAGGAATCAAGTTAGCCTGCATGAACATCATAGCCACCCACTGGCAAACGGGTCATATGACCATACTCAAGGTGATGGAACAAAAGTGCTATAAGTCCACTTGTCTCACAAGCAATCACAGAAAATGTTATCCAGTCCTCTACCAAACAGGAAGCCAATATTTCAGATAGTACTTCAAGATAAATCTTCAGCCTACTACAGTCTAGATGCCTATTGCTCCCCCATCTTAGTCCCATAAAGGGTTGCTAGTAGAAATTTGTCATTTGATAATTCCTGATGTTTTAGGGTGCCAGGAGTGGGTTTAGACATGCCTAAAAGGATTTTTGTAAATTACTTCCCCTATATTCAACTTTAGTTTGGGAGAGCACTGGAGGAAGCATGAATGGGATTTCAAATTAGAAAGGATTATCTTCTAGACTAATAATAATAATAATGATAATAATATCAGCTAACATTTACATAGCATTTACTAGGTATCAAGCACTGTGCTAAGCTCTTTACAAATATTATCTCATTTGATCCTCACAACTCTCAAAGGAGGGAGATGCTATTATTGTTCTCATTTCACAATTAAGGAAACTGAGGCAAATATCAGTAACAAAGTTAGTGTAAAGTGCCACATTTAAACTCAGATCTTCATGACTCCAGGCCCATTCTTCTTTCCACTTAGCCAAATAGTGGTTCTTAATCTTTTTTGTGTCATGAATCCCTTTGGCAGTTTGGTAAAGCCTAGGGACCCCTTGTCAAAATAATGCTTTCAAATAATTGAAGGAAATACTAATTTTTATGTAGAAGTTAGTGAAAATAAAGTTATATTTTTCTCATCCACTCTCAGAGAACCCCCAAAATCTCTCTAAAAATCCCTTATGCTCCCAGTTAAGAACCCTTTTTTTAGTTGAGAAAACTAAAGAGGTTAATTGATTCATCTAAAGTCATATAATTACTTAGTGGAGTACAATTCTTGATTAACAATTGTCATGAGAGATAACAAGGTTTTTAAAGGTTTCACTTACTTGTGCATCCCAGAAAAAATAAAATGTGGATATATAAATCCCTGTCAGTCTTCTTGTCAAGTATGTTGGCCTATTTTGAATGCTAAGTACCTTTCTGCCCTTAAATCCCTAGGTCATTTGGAAAAATCCTATTTACCTGTCCCTGAACAAGTTGCTGCCTCTGGACCCATGGTGATCCAGGGTAGAAGCCTAATTTTCTAGATAGATAAGTATGGATAAGGCAATTAACCCTTTCTGAGACTCATCTCCTACCTCTACAAAATGGTCTGAGGTGAGGAAAGTGCTCTGTAAAACTTAGAGTTCTTTATAAATGTGGCATTGTCTTCATGATTATTACACGCTTCATTCCATCTAGGTGCAATATCTTTGTGTTTTCTGCCAATGTGGATTTGGTTTAGTGCCTCAAGTAAGTAATGTCAACTCATGATTGTTGTACAAGGACCTCACATTGAGAAGTAGTATTTAAATTCAGTTTGAAAGATAATCTAAAAAGCCTGTGCCAGCCTTAATTCTCTCTTTCCCCTATTAGCAAAATAGAGATACACAGGCCTGGAGACTATTCTCTATTATTTTTTTTTGGTCTGATTGGATGTCATGGCCAAAGGATTCATTGCCAAGTGGTCAGTCAACTCATGATGAATCTCTTCTTGCTCAGCCAAACTGGTCCTTGGATGGTGAACATCAACTTTCCCTGGGACTGTTCATGAATCTTTTCTTCTTTGTGCTCTATCATCACAGCCTTTGAGAAATCAGGGTTGCCTCCATACAACAATGAGATTGAATCTAGTAACTAACTATGGACAAATCCCTTAATTTCTCTGGGCCTCAGTTTCCATATATATTAAATAGGGATAGAAGTACTCCCATCCAGGATTATTTGTGAGGAATAAATGAGATTATAACCAGTTTTATAAAATTGAAAATGCTCCTAAAGGTCATTTTATTATTATTATTAAATCATCTATGGAGGAAAAAGACATGTACAAAAGTATTTATAGCCACACTCTTTGTAGTGGCGAAAAACTGGAAAATGAGGATATGTCCTCCAATTGGAGAATGGCTGAACAAATTGTGGTATCTGTTGGTGATGGAATACTATTGTGCTCAAAGGAATAATAAACTGGAGGAATTCCATGTGAATTGGAATGATCTCCAGGAACTGATGCAGAGTGAAAGGAGCAGAACCAGGAGAACATTGTACATTGAAACTGATTCACTGTGGTAAAATCGAATGTAATGGACTCCTGTACTAGCAGCAATGCAATGATCCGGGACAATTCTGAGGGACTTATGAAAAAGAATGCTACCCACATTCAGAGGAAGAACTGTGGGAATAGAAACACAGAAGAAAAACAACTGCTTGAACACATGGGTTGATGTGGACATGATTTGGAATATAGACTAAACAATCACCCCAGTGCAACTATCAACAACATGGAAATAGGTCTTGGTCAGAAATGTGCATGGGCTATGGGGAGTGGGGGAGGGGGTTTCATGGAGGGGAGAGTAAGAACATGAATCATGGAACCATGGAAAAATTTTCTAAAAATAATAATTAAAAATAAATAAACAAATCATCTATGGTTGCTCAAACAATTGATCTAAAAATCCACACAGGAGAAAAAACAGTCTATATCATAGATTATGATTATCATGTAGTTGTTTGGGAAGCCAACAGAGTTAGTCTATTAGAATTTTTATCTTAGATGAACAAGATGAATGGACAATGAGGTGGGCCCAATATTTAACAGGAGACAGAAGAAAATATGGATTGCCTTTGGAAAATTATGAAGTGCTCAATAATCCTAGATCATCACACACACACACACACACACACACACACACACACACACATATTTTGTTTAACACCAGTAATCTTCTGCCAGTGCTAGATGGCTCCAAACCATAGAACTTCATAATATCTGAAGAATAAAGGTTCAAGTGACTGAAAGAGCAATACCCATGCCACAGGCACAGGTAGGTGATAGGATATTGCTGCTGCTGATTTATATACACAAGCGGTATAAAAAGATATCACTTAAGATGTATAGAATAAGAAAAGGAATTTGCTAGTCAGTAACAAGGATGGTATTTAAGCCAAATCTTGCACTAGTTCCCAAAGGATGCTAAAAGAACTTGAGGAAGTCCTCCAGTGCATTAGGAACATTTGTATGAAGGAATTACTGAAGATCATAGACCAGAATGGCACAGGATAGGAAGGAATGGATAAGTTTCAACCTGTACAAGTAGGTATATAATACTCCTGTTACTAAGAGCACAGATTTCCTGAAACCTAGATAAAACCTAGCATAATCTAGGACAAGATTATCTTTCATGTTCAGCAATGAGTCCTCATAACATCACAAATTTAGAGCTGAAAGATAACTTAAAGGTCAACTAGTCCAGTCCCCTTATTTTTACAAATAAGGAAACTCAGCCGCAAAAAAGATTAACGGTGGAACCCAAAGTCACACAGGTAGTAAATGAGAGCTGAACAAAACTTCAATTACAAAATCTGGGACTCCCAATGTCCCTACTCTCTCCCGATGTTCTCTTTTCAGACCTTCATCGCAGCAAGAGAAGTCCCATTCCTTATTTCTCCAAGTTGGTGCCACCTTTCAGGAGCTGATAAACACAGAGGCTAGAAGGCAAGGAGAAACCATGTGGGGAACCCGCCCACCAGCCACTGTCGCCAAAGAGCCCAGAGTTTCCGTCTGATCTGGAAAGCCAGCGCTTAATAATGCCTTCTCTAGATCCCTGCAGGAAACCACGAGCATTGGAGCCAAGGAGGGCTGTAAAACTCGACTCCCCCACCTCTTTCAACTTGACTAACTGGTTGAGACTGAGTGGCAGAACAGAGAGAAGGGAGTGAAAACAAACAGCAAGGAAAATCAGATGGAAGGGATCATGGCGGGGGTTTGTGGCGGGGTGGAAGTGGATGTCGGCAGCCTACTCGAGACCACTTGGAGGTACAGATCCTGCACTCTCTGATTTTAATAACCACCTTGGCTCCAGAGAGGCAGCTTACGCAAACGTGTAGCAATTTAGCGGATCGGCTGAGCTCTGGGTGGATTATCAGGGTACTTAGGAGAAAAAGAAAGGGGGGAAAGAGAGAGAGAGAGAGAGAGAGAGAGAGAGAGAGAGAGAGAGAGAGAGAGAGAAGCAGAAGACCACACAGGGAGACATCGCACAGAGCCCTGGCCTAGCCATCTGCCACGACATCACATGCCTCTCCAGAAACTGACAGACAGTGATTCTGCATGGCCCAGGCACGTCAGATGAGTCAATCAATCAAAAAAATTCTTATGAAACTTAATCATGGAGGGTCGTGTTAGGGAGTGGGGAACAGATTAAATTACCACGGTATTAGATACGGGAAATGATTTCTGTCAAAACCATCTTTACTGCAATTATAATATGTTAATTATGTATTTCATTAAGTAAGTGGATTAGAGCCTGCACAGATGAAATCACGCTGAAGGCTTTGAATCATTTGCTGAGCAGTGTGGGAGGATGAGTGTGAATGGAACTCGGTTAATTTTGAAAACTTTCACATGCTAAACATGGTTCTTCCCTCCCCACCCCCTCCCCATCCCCATCCCCCTAGTGCAGGAAATAAATGCCTCCCAGCATGCTGTGTAAAATACCCAAAGACCACATTAATTTCAGTGATGTAATCAGATCATGCCTGATGCCGTCCAGGAGCTTGTCAGAGATGCCGGGATTTTGTTCGCGGCAGAATAACTCCTTTTGCCTGGCCAGGGTTCACTTACCTACGGGAGGGAGCTAGCTTGGCTGGGGAAACATTGGAACCGACTCATCAGTGACACCCTCTCTCCTAAGGACAACTTCCCCTCTGATGGGGGCTTCAGAACTGTTTGCTGGCCCAATCCCAACCCAGCAGGAAACACCTTCAGCCCTAAAGGCAAGCTCTCTGGTGCTCTGGTTTTTGGTTTGTTTGTTTGTTTGTTTGTTTGTTTGTTTGTTTGTTTTTCCTTCCTGTGTCATTGCCTATTTTTTTTTTCCTCCAGAACTAGATGAGACCTGGCCAGGGTTCAGAGCCAATGGGTGATACTCTGTGTGTAAAGTAGCTCCCTACAAGCCAGTCTCTTGTCTCCCATTTGCATCTATACCAGCCAAATCACATGCATCCACATGCTACTTTTGCCATGATTTTGACCTTTAGGGAGGTACTGCCAATAAAGATGATTACTTTGCGTGGCTGAAATTGAATCTCAGCAATGTAAGAAGCTACCCACTTAAAGGCAATATGGCCCACAGACCCATGCAACTGACTGACAATATGTTATATTTTGAAACGGTATCTTTCCAGTGAACTCCTAAAGTACTCTTTCCTCCCTTGGATCTTTGATTTGGGAGAGAGAAACGTAGAATCAACAACAAACGCTCAGTAGCCATTATTGTTCCAGTCAGGGGAGTCTGCCTGTACAGGGCCCTTCCTGCCCAGCATAAAAAAAAATGAAGTGTGTCAGAGCCTTACAAACACATTGTGAGACTCTCCTAGACACACCTCTGGACCTAGAGGGAAGCTTTAAATGCCAGGGGAGACACTCAATTCTAAAAGAAGTAACCAGTGGCAAGGCATATAAATCCCCCAAGCTCTGGCATTTCGTGATTTTTCCCCCTCTTTGGAAGGGCTTCTAGGAGTTGAGGGACGTTTTAAATCAGAAGAAAGAGAAGAAAATAAGACACGAAATAATTAATTTCAAAAATGAACAAGTATACAATGTACATAAATTTACCCGGATCCCAATTATTCAGTTATCAGTAATAACCACAAGGGATTTTTAAAAAGGGGAAGGAAGAGACAGCCTAACACCCTGCCTAGAGTGAATAGTGGTGTAAATGCTTCGAAAAGGTTGGCTGATTTGATGAAAACCCAATCAGCCTCTCTAGGGAGATATTACTTTCCTCATTATTCTACTGATTGGCCTTATTTCATCTGAAGAATGCGGCACATTCTTTACAGGGCCTGGCAAACCTCTTTAACAATATCAAGGAAAAAAAAATCTATCACCTCCTTAATCGAAACAACAAGGAAATTAGCAAGAGTCATCTTCTCAAAAAGTCTCCTTTATTCCTTAGGGAACTATTGTGACATCTCCCCGAACCCTTTCCCCCTCTCCAAAAAAAATCATCAAAAGAACTGCTACAATTGCATCAAGAGAAGGAATGGGATGGGGAGGGGTGATGCTGTATGCTACCCTTCCCTTCCAAGGGGACTCAAGCGGGTACATCTACCTAGGAGAAATAGCAATGGTTGGGATTTGCTGGTAACCACCTAATCCAAACTAGGAATAACAGGATTTAATGGGGACAGTTTATTCTGGTAATAACAAAACTCCTACCTATCACACAGCAGGGCTTAGGTACTGAGCAAAAACAATTGCAAGCAAAGTACAAAACAGAGTTGTGAAATTCAGTCTGAGAACACTGTTATCAATGGCCTGAAGCTGGCAATAACTGTTAATTAAGTGCATTTTTTCATTATTCTTTAGCAAAGAGGCAAGATTTAATGATGTAAGTTAACAATGGATGATAATTTAAAGTAGTGACAATAGTTTAATTATTCACACACATATAAAAGTTAACTTCATAACTTATTTCTTTGTAAGAACAAGTTCATTTAAAATATTTTGAACTGTGCATACAATTACCACATACAGTCTCTTCCTTCATGGCTTTGTAGATACAAAGAGTCAATTCTCCCTGTAAATTTCTCACCAGGCAGTTCTGAGACAGGGAATTCATCACCATTTTTTTTTTAAATCCTGCCATTGGATTTTAAACAACATATTCCTGAGGACAGATAGGGATGGGATTAGTTTGGTCCAGTGGTCTCAGTGCCATAACTTTGTCCAACAATGGAAACCAGACTTGCCTAGGCTATAATTGAATTTCCTAAAAACAACCCCATAAATAGTTTAAGCAATAGCATTGGGGAATTGAATACTCATCCTTAAAAAGAAGACAAATAGCAATGTACTGTAGTGGGGAGGGTGTTAGATTTGGAAGTAAAGGATGTGGTTCAGATCCTGACTTAGGGACTTTGGACAAGTCAATGAAACTTTCTGAGACTTGGTTTTTCATCATTTAGGTGAGGAGCTTGGACAAGATGCCTTGGAGATCTTTTCTACCTTTAGAGCTTTGAGCCTATGACCTTATAAACAACAGGAAAGACAGAATTATGAAATCCACTTTTGTAGCAAGATCTTAAGCCATCCACCACTTTGACCTCCCTAAGATCAACTACTGCCTCTGGACCATTCACAATCAGTGATGGCAACAAAGATTCCTGGGGTGAGCTGAAGGGTGGAAGGTATAAGGAGAAAGGAGGCATTTCCCAGAAATAAAAGATGAAGTCGACTTGAGTTTAAGGGCTCATAGATAGTTCCAAGAAAATATAATCTTAACAAACTAGACTAGCTAAACAATTTGAATGAGACACAGAAGATGCAAGATATTTATAACCTTATGTCACTCAATGATGCCATAAAATCAGCGTGGTACATGGCTCCACATTAGGTCCTATCACCTTGTTTTCAGGAAGAGCTTTATAAACTTTATAGAATTACATATTTATTCTTATTGTAATTATTTAGCTATTTCTTTTATAATGGGGAGTGGGGCAGGAAATGAGATGTTTCTATGTCTGCACAACACCAAAACTGGTTGGAAACTGAAAAATTCTACCAAGTATCTGGGTAACACCAAGGCATATTGCTGCCATGTTTTGAATTTCACTTCAGATCTACCTAAACATGGGAATATTGAGTGATATTAGTCAAACATAATCTGTTACTTTACTAGTTTCAACAAATACAATTTAGATGGGGGCTTTTAATAAGGACAGCCATTAAACAAACATTAGACAGAAACCAAAGGTTTAAAGGCACCCACAATTTCTATTACATTCAATTCCATCTTTATTGAATACTTCCCATGTAATACATTGTGTTGTACACTTTGGTGGAAGCAAAGACATATATAAGATACCGACCTTGCCCTTAAGGAATCTATATGCGTGGGCGTGCAGTTGATTAATTTGCTGATCATTGATGGACATAAGCCTGCAACTAATGTGAGTTTAGTTGGCTTTTAGTACTATTTTCAGTTACATTGATCATCGTGCATATTTTTCTCATGGTTCTATTTCCTTCTCTGAAACATTTCATTCAATTCTTTCCATTTTCTCTGATTTTCCAGTCATATTTTCTCATAGCCTAAAAATATTTCTTTATGTTCATGAACCACAATAAACTTCAGTGGCTCCCTATTATTTCCACCTTCAATTTCTTCTTTTTCTCTTATTGCTAGCTTTTCTGGTACAATATTGTTTAACAGTAGTAATAATGGGCATCCTTGTTTCACCCTTTATGTGACTGGAAAGGTTTCTAGCTTATTTCCATTATAGATAATGCTTGCAGATGATTTTAGATAGATGCTACTTCTTATTTTAAGGAAAGCTTCAGTTATTTCTATGCTTTCTAAGAGTTTTTTGTAGAAATAAATATATTTTATCAAGAGCTTTTCCTGCATCTATTAAGATAATTACATGATTTTTGTTGTTTTGGATGCTGATAGTTTTCCAAATATTGAACCAACCCCATATTTCTGGTATAAATCCCACCTACATGTCGAGTGTGATTTTTGTAATATGTTATTGTAATTTTCTTACTAGCATTTTACATACATTTTTTTTGTATCAGTATTCATTAGGGAAATTGGTCTGTAGTTTTCTTTCCCTGATTTTACTCTTCCTGGTTTAGATATCAGCACCACATTTGTGTCATAGAAGTAATTTGATAGGACTCCTTCTTATATATGATATATCAGAATTAACTGGCTTTTAAAGGTTTGGTAGAATTCACTTGTAAATCCATCTGGTCCTTGTCTTAGTGAGCTTATTAATGGCTTATTATCCTTATTACTTCTAAGATTAAATATGTACTCATCTGTTTGGCATTTAAATTTCTTCCTAACTAGGTCCCTTTCTACCTCTCCAGGAACAGGTAAACACATACACGCACACACACAGACACACACACACACACAGACACACACACACACACACACAGACATGTCTCTATATTACTTCTCTCTCTATCTTTGTTCATCTGATTGTCTGTCTGTCTGTCTCTCAATGTCATCCTGACCTTTCCATCATTCCTCACATACAACACTTTTCCTTTCATCTCCACACATTTGTATTGGCCATCTCCCATGCCTAGAATGTTCTCCATCTCCACCAATACCTGTTAGGATTCCTGATTTGCTTGAAGAATCAACTCAAGTGTCACCTTCTGTAGGGAGCCTTTTCTGTTGTCCCAGGCTGCTAGGACCTCTCCATGCAAGGTTACTTTGATCCTGCTTCATAAGTGTCATATATAGCTATATGTATACATGCTTGTCTTCCCTTTTTATAGTATAAGCACTTTGAATGGAGGAACTATTTTCTCTTAATTTCTTTGTATCACTAGCATTTGGCACAGTATCCTACATCTGGTAAGTCCTTAATAAATGTTTGTTGCTTGATTGATCAATTAAGGGAAATCCAGCTTTGGAGAATACCAAGTTTGATCTATGCCTGCAATTCATTCCCTCTTTATCTCTTCCCCTTAAAATATTTTGCTTCCTTCAAGATTCAACTTGGGCATCATCTTTAATGGGAAGCTTTTCCTGATCCCCTAGTTAATATGCTTTCCCTTTTCAAATGATCTTGTTTATATTTATGTGTGAATATGTTATCTATCACACCCAATAAAATAAAGTTTTTTTTAGGGCAGAAACTATTTTATGTTTTATATGTGTATCCTCAATGCCTAATACAGTGCTTTGCATGTAGAAAGAACTTTATGAATGCTTGTCGAATGAATAAATGAATGAGTGATGACAGACATTAACCAGAACCTATTGTTTCTTAGCTGCACGAATGGTATGTGATTATTTGTATCTAAATAACCCATGGCCCAAATCATATTTCTTTCCTTAACTTTCATGAGCTTTATTTACTGGAAGTCTCTGTGATGCTAAATGATGTCTCTTTCCTTGCTAAAATATTATAGAGTATTCTCAGAGCAGCCTAGACAACCCAAAAGTAACACCATGGCCAATGAGGGAATCGTATTAGAGTATAAGCAACTAACCGAGTTGTCTGTATTAAGAGAAGAGGTTTTGATCCTTAGGTCATTATCTACAGACAAAGGTACAAATAGCTTTGTGGAAGTACCATCTTTTGGAGATAATACCTCAGGAAATGATGTTATAAGGCCAGAAAATTGATTTCCTGGCATTGCAAAATCATTCCCGAGGTTATCAGTGTCAAAGCCTAGTGGTTCATGGATTTTTTTTTTATTGTAAGATAAGGTGCAATATGTTTTGTGAGTTAAGCCTAATGAGATCTGATGAAATTACAGTT
This sequence comes from Gracilinanus agilis, assembly GCF_016433145.1. Classification (NCBI taxonomy): domain Eukaryota; kingdom Metazoa; phylum Chordata; class Mammalia; order Didelphimorphia; family Didelphidae; genus Gracilinanus; species Gracilinanus agilis. The sequence goes on from NC_058131.1 coordinate 307,800,111, forward strand.
CATCAGTTGAATAAGTATTGTGGCTTAACCCAAGCATCCAACCCAAGCCCCTTACATCAGTCATGAGCCAGAAAATGAAGGGAGCATCCCAGTTGGAGGGTAGACAAGGAAGTAGGAAAAGACGGCTTGATATGTGGTCATCCAGTATAGGCAGATGAGAATAGAGAAGGTACAGGCAGCCTTACTTTCCAGGACTTGTGTGTATGTGACAGTTAAATATCAAAATGAGACCAAAGTCTGCCATGGCAAAGAAAAATTAGCAAATTCATAAATGAGAATTCTGTTTGTAGTCTTATTGTGAAGGATAATCATTTATTAAATTAGCTAAAGCCCTGGGACTGGATTAAAAAGATCAATATATGAAAATAAAGACTGAGCCTAAGTAAGTCCTTGCTACAAAATTTAAAACATGAATATTTGGAGAGATTCAAACACATGATCCTTTACTGGCAGGCCCTAATGGCTGAAATGAAGCTCAAACAGTATAATTCAAATCATTTCGGGTAACAAACTTGAAACGGACGCTAATCTATGAGTTTATTAATGGTTCCTTCCCATAAGAGACATTGAACCTTAATACCTCTCTCCCTGTGCTAATGAAATAAAAACTGTTTTGTGGCTGGGGTATAAGAGGTGACAGGGCACCCACTTTCACTAGAACAAAGAGTCCCATAAAATAATTACTATCTTGACAGAAAGAATAATCAAGATATGAGCACTTTCTTGAAAAACTATTCTCCTGAGGTCTCTATCAGAGGAAATAAAAATATACTCCTACTTTATTCAGTATATCTAATGAATCAATGAGTGAAAAAAAAAGCATTTGATACAGGCTTACAATGAATGGGGCTCTGTGCTAAGCACAGGGATACAAATACAATAAGACAATCCTTGCCTTCAAGAAGCTCACATTTTGATACTGAGAGAAGACTGATGAAGGATGTTTAGATCAGAGAAATCACAGGTATGGTGAGTGGAGGCATAAAGCCATTGATTTTGTTCTTAGACAAATCATCCAGTCGTTAAAGTTGGCAGTGAGAAGAGAGGGTTTCCTTTTCCAGTAGTAGCATTGCATGGAGATCATGTGGTCAGTCTGGATCAAGTTAGTTATAGTGAATATTCACTAATTGGGAAGCCCAGAAGCCCAGGGATCCAGGGCAGAAAACTGGAACTAAAGTGCCAGGTTGGAGGTTGGAGGTTGGAGGTTAGAGGCTGGAAGAGCATAACATGAAGAGAGTAGAGAGTGTTGAATTTTAGTGACCAAAACCAGATGGATGGAATGGAGTCAAATCTAGGAACGGCTGATCAGAAGAAACATCAATAATCTAATGAGAAAGATGGTATCCCTCCTTCCATTGGCTTCACTGATTAAGGAGACAAAGTAATAAAGTAAAATGAACCCTATCAACTCTGGAGTCCAAGACAAAACACTTGTGTTCCAATCCTGCCTCTCAGATTTACTCTCTTGTGACTTTTAGCAAATCATTTAACTTCCTTGAGTCTCACTTCTCTCCCTTATAAAGGGAAAGATCCGGGGGGGTGGGGGGGTTGCAGCTGAGTGGCTCAGTGGATTGAGAGCCAGGCCTAGAGGCAGGAGGACAGGAGGTTACCTAGGTTCAAATCTGGTCTCAGAACTTCCTAGCTGTGTGACCCTAGGCAAGTCACATAACCCCCATTGTTTAGCCCTTACCACTCTTCTGCCTTGAAACTAATAGACAGAACTGATTCTAAGATGCAAGGTAAGGGTTTTAAAAAAATAAAATAAAGTAAAGTAACATAAGATAACATAAAATAACATAAAATAAAGGGAAAGACGATGTCCCTCCTTCCACTGGCTTACCTGATTAACGAGACAAAGTAACATGTAGACAAAGTAGAATGAGCCCTATCAACTCTGGAATCCAAGACAAAGCACTTGAATTCAAATCCTGCCTCTCACATTTATCATCTTGTGACTTTTAGCAAATCATTTAACTTCTCTGAGTTTCACTTTTCTCACTTGTAAAATTGAGGTTGGGTTAAATGGCTTCTGGGGTCTTCTAGTTCTAGAACTATTGTGCTGTGATCTTTTCTTAATTAAGTCAGTCAATTTAACATTGATATTTAACTCCTTTGCCAAAAGTCCCCTTTCCCCCCATTTTTCATACAAGACCCTCACATACATCACTGGGGAATACTCAAACAGTATTCTGTTGACTTTTAAAGCTTCGGGCAGTGGTCACTGATACCAAACAGCCAAAGCATGCAAAAGAATAATATGAAATAGTTTCATGCTTAAAAAAAAAGAAAAAGTATACCCCTCCCCCCAATATATATATATATATATATGTATATATATACATATGTATGAGTATATGTGGGCATAAATGTTCCTTTATACATATATTGAGAGAAAGAGAGAAGAACAAGAAAGGGAGAAAAAAGAAAGAGAGAAACAGAAAGAAATAGCGAGTGAGCACATGAGAACACCATCGTTTCCTTTCTTTTCGTGTATATGTCTGTATACCATGCATGCCCATACAGAGGAATATAAAAATGTTTCATGTTCACATAGGGAGTTCTGTGTGAGTTACTTATTGTAATGTCTGGCTCTGAGGCATCAGATAAGCTTGCTTTTCTACAGTATATTTAACCAATAAGTGCTCACATATACAGACACACACCCAGGGAATGATATTTTATTCATTTTCCTGTCTTCTTAATTTTCCCATCTAATAGACTTCACTTAGTAGGGAACACAAGAGGTTCATTGTAAAAGCTCTTTCTCAGAGCAATGTCTGCTATTGCTGAATCTCATCATAATCTGGGGGTCTCTTCTCCCTCCTGAGACCCTCTGACTGCCTTGCGGTCCCCCACTTGTCCCTAGCTAGCTACCATCTTCATTCTCTACCCTATTGACAGTGGGGGTTGGCCCTGAAGAGATACATCTGGATTCCTGGTGCATTTTCACCTGGCACAAATGCAGTTTTGTCCCACTTTCTGCAAGCGTAGTTCATATGTGTTCATGTCAATGTGTTTGTCCTTGGCAGTAAAGCAGGAACAATTAGGGACCGTGTCTGTCGTAATGCAACTTGTCACTTGATGAAGACTTTTTGGGGCAAGGGGTAGTGAGGACAATGACCTCCAAAGAGTCCAACATGGCTTGAAAGGGGAAAGAGAACCAAGTTACAAGACACTTTCAACCGAGTGTTAAGAATATTTTTACCCCATATGAACCATTTGGAAAGTAGTAAGTTTAGGTTCAGCTTTAGCTGTATGACAGTTGTCTAATGGAATGGCAGCACATGTTTTCCCCGTAAGTGGCTCACAGACATCTCCTGACCCATCAAAATGTTGGCTGCTTTGCAAAGTGTTCATTCATTCATCACATACTTGGTGAATGAGTAAATGAATATTCACCTGCTTCTCTCATACTTTTAAATTTCATAGCCACCGTAACTCTGGTCTCTCTCTCCCCCCACACCTCCTACAGCAGTAAAGAACCCCAGATGTCATAGAATCCAACCTCTTAATTTTACAGTCAAGGAACATAAAGAATTGGTAACTTATCTACGATCACATGACTAAGGAGCAGCACAGCCAAGATATAAGCCCAGGTCTTTTGATTCCAAATCCAATGATAGATATGAACCCTACTCCACACTGCCTCCCAGCCTGCACACACTACTAGTTACTAATGCAAGCGCCTCCACTCTCCTCTCCATTTTACTCAACCTCATCCAAAAACGTTTGTTTTATATACAATAAATTTTCTATATAATAAATTTTAAATTAGCCTGCTTACTATAAAATAAAATCTAAATTCCTCAACCTTGCTTTCAAGGCTGCGTTTCTCTACTCTACATAACCAATTATTTCTTTCCACAGGTCTTCCTTCTTTAAACAGTCTGATCTTAATATCCTCCAAATATTCTGTAGTCTTTCATATTTCATAATTTCCACTCCCCTAGAACAGTGATGGGCAAACTTTTTAAAGAGGGGGCCAAAGGAAAGGAAATGCCCATCTGTCAGTCTGTTTCTAAGACAACTCTTTCGAAGTTTCATTGTATTGTATCCTACTCATTATATTCCTCAGATTAGGAGTAATGTCCCTCGAAGGGATAGAACATTTCAGGGGGTAGCATCTGGCCAGTGAACTGTAGTTTGCCCATCACTGCCCTAGAACATTCTTCCTTTTCTTAATTCAAGCTCTAAACTTCTGGGGCCTCCCTCTATGAACCATTTCTTGACTACATTAGGTTTTACTGATTTCTCTCTTATAGCCTCTATCTCACATTTTAGCCCTACACTATATACGATCTATTTTAATCACTATAATTTCATATTTATTAATTTTATATTCTCATCTAGATGATAATATCACTGAAGGTAGGGACAGTATTTTATGTTTCTATCTATATCCCCATATTTTCTAGCAAAGGACTGAAGAGAGGTTCAATAAAAGTCTTTTTACCTATTTTTATTTATTTATTATTTTTAAACCCTTACCTTCTGTTTTGGAGTCAATACTGTATATTGGCTCCAAGGCATAAGAGTGGTAAGGGCTAGGCAATGGGGGTCAAGTGACTTGCCCAGGGTCACACACCTGAGAAGTGTCTGAGGCCAGATTTGAATCTAGGACCTCCTGTCTCTAGGCCTGCCTCTCAAACCACTGAGCCACCCAGCTGCCCCCTTTTTACCTACTTTTAAATGCTGCCTCTGATCTAAATATTCTGAATGAGGAGATAAGATCAAGTAGATAACTTTTCAATTTTTCCATCTTTGGGCTATTTTTACTTAGATTCAGCCTTGACCTAGGGTATTTTAATAAGAGCGACTGTGGGCAACTCATTTATTCCTTCACCTATTGATTTTAGGCAAATTACCTAATCTCTCTGGACCTCAAATTACTCAAGTATAAAGCAAGGGGGTTGGACTATATGACCTCTGACATCTTCTTCAATACTAAATCAATAATTCTCTGAATTTCTTCCAGGTGATATGTGATTTGGTCTCTTGTGATATTATTGGCTGTATAAAGTACTAGACTCAGAGTCAAGAAAATCAGGGTTTGAATCCTGCTTCAAACATCTATAAACTTTGTGACCCTGGGCAAGTCATTTAAACTCTTTCTGTGCCAGTTTCCTCTTCTATAAAATGGAAAAACACAGCATTTTGAGGAGGATAGAATGAGATCAAATGAGATAACATAAAGTGCTTTGCAAAATTTAAAGCAATACATAAATTATAGTTATAGTTATCATCATCATAAAACATTATCCATGTTTTTGTTTCTGATTTGAGTGCTTTATACTATCATTAGAGATGTAACTCATGGCCTCATCTCCTTTTTGTTCTCTTTACACTTACCAAAGACTCTGGGTTCATATGGACCAAGTTGAGTCAATAAGGATCATTTTCTCTCTCGCTCATGATGCATTATAGAGTAGTTCCAGAAAATTCTCCTAATATATTCATAATAAAAAATTATATCCATGTTCTAGATTTCCTAGAAAGTAGGTAACAGGATCTCCAGGTCTTTACAAATACTCAGCTATACTATTGGTATTGGTACAGGACAGAATTCTTTTTTATCCATAAAAAAATTCAGGACATTCCAAAGGCTCACAAAAGTCTATAAACATATACAGAAACAATGCAACCAAATTATCTTACCAGCTTCTGCAACAAGGGTGAACTTGAGATTCCTTCAGGACAATAGTTTGATATTCAGGTAACAATCTCTGATCTCCCATACGGTCATATAGAGTCCCCTCTAGGCTCATGGTGTTATACTTTGCTTTAGACTCTCCCCAAAAGATAAATATACTTTAAGAACTGAGGAACAAGCAATCTCCCTTCCATCAGATCTACTCTGTCCAATTAGCTTTGATCTTAAAGTAGAACACCAGACAGGAAATATATGGTCAATCCTTTTCCTTCTCTAAATAGGCAACACAGTGGATAGAATGCTGAACCTTGAGTCAGAAAGACTTGAGTTCAAAACTAGCTGTGTGCAAGTTACTTAGCCTTTATCTGCCTCAATTTTCTTCTCTGTGAAGTGAAGATAGTAATAGTTCCTACCTCCCAGAGTCATAGTGAGGATAAAATGAAATGAAATTTCTAAAGCACTTTCAAACCTTTATGTGCTATGTAAATGTTAGCTATTACTACTCCAAAGAACATGTTCCCTCAGGAAATTTTCTTTCTTTGAAAAAACAGTGCCAAAGTTCTCAAACTTAGAAACTCTACAACTTTCTGTTGCCCACAAGACAATTTGTAAAACTGGTAAATATTACCTAGAAAATCTCCTTTCTGGGGCAGCTGGGTAGCTCAATGGATTGAGAGTCAGGTCTAGAGACGGGAGGTCCTAGGTTCAAATCTGACCTCAGACACTTCTCAGGTGTGTGACCCTGGGCAAGTCACTTGACCCCATTGCCCACCCTTACTACTCTTCCATATACACAGAAATTAAGGGTTAAAAAAAAGAAAAGAAAATCTCCTTTCTCTCTCTAGAAGGAGAGGTTATTGGATAATTCTGTCTAGGAAATTTAAAATCCCCACTTTTGTACAAAAGAGATTAAAGTTTAGAAAGAGTGTCCATGAAGTCTCTTCTAGGTCCTCTAGTCATCCCCATACCAAAAAAAAAAGCAATTTGTCATGTGCTTCTGCAACAAATCACCATTACCTGGCATTGGGGAAGAAGGAAAGGAATAATTTTTTTCTCTCTGCACTTTGTTGATATGGTAGAAAAAGACACAAAAGGGGAGAAAGGAAACAAGAAGTCCTGAAGGGAAGAGAGAAGAAAGAGACTGACATGCTTTTATCTTGGGGAGAAGGAGCTAATTCTCAGTCATCAGGAACTAGTTTCATTCTCTGAAACTCCATCAGTACAGGGCTAATGGGCATGTTCATATTCCATTAGGAAGTGTCCTTTAGCTGCCTAGAACCAATGAATGACCCATGCCTTATAATCTTGGCAAGCTGATTTAGAGAACTGCTTTCATTTATGGCTGACTCTTAATAAACCCACTGAGTTGGGTGTATCATCCAAAGCAATTCCATTCTTCTCACCAGAGCCTTTTGATTTAAAAGGGACTATAGGGGTCAAAAAATTAAGAGAGCAATGACATCAAAACCCGGGGTCAAGAGAGTATTCAGGAACAAAAGGGAAATCAACAGTTTCAAAAACTATAAAGCAATCAAGTAGGATGAGGACTGAGAAAAGGATATTGGATTTATCAATTCAGAGGTCATTGACAAGTTTGAAGAAAGTAGCTTCAGAGAAGTTATAGGGTTGGAAGCCTTCAAGGAGTTGAAAAGTAATAGGTGAGGAAATGAAATAGAGTCTAGTGAAAGTTTCTTTAAGGTTAAAGTAGACATAGATATATTTGTAGTTAGAAGGGAAGGAGCCAATAAATAATGAGATTGCAGATTATATAGGGAGAATGTTGGAAGAGTTAGGCTATTATAGGCGATGGGTGGGATAGGGTCAAAGGCACAACAAAAGGGTTAGTTTAGGCTCAGAGAAAAACTACCTCCTCCTTAAAGATGAGAGCAAAAAAAGAAGAGAAAAGGAGGTAGGAACTATTGGGAAAATTGGAAGTATAGGATAAGAAAGAGTTCACAGCGATGATCCTTATTTTCTTAGTAAAGTGTGAGATGAGGCACTTTACTGAGAGGCAGCAGAAAAAGGTAGTGGAATAGGAATATAGGGGAAGCTTTAGAACATATGTTTTGGAAAATATGATGGAGGGATAAGGACACAGTCAGTATGGTTGTGTGACATCCTCCAGTGCCAGTCAGTCAACCAGTCATTAAACATTTAATAAACACAAGTGGACATTTATTAGTAAATGAGTAGTACATCAATAAGTCAATAAGCATTTATGAAGCACCTACTATATTAGGCACTCTGCTAAACTCCAGGCATACAAAGGAAATGGAAAAGATTGTCCCTGCTCTCAAGGAACTCATAGTCTAATTAAGAGAGACAACATGCAAACAACCATGTACAAACAAGCAGTATATAAGGAAAAACTGGAGATAGTCAATAGAGAGAGACACCAGAATTAAGAGGCATCAGGAAAGGCTTTTCATAAAAGATGAGATTTTATTTGAGACTTGAAGGGAGCTAGATAGAGACATTTTAGAATTTTGGACCATGGACATGGAACCCTAAGATGATGATGACATCAAAAAGATTGATTTTTAGTGGCTGAATTAGAGTGAAGATTCAGGTCATGGAAACTAAGGAGATTGATGAACTGGGAAGCAAAGGTATATTTTGAAGTCTCTACATACAAGGAGAGGATTTGCATTGGAAAGACTGTGAACTAGGCACTAAATTCCTTGAGAATGGAGAATGACCTGCGGATCAACCAAAAGCAGCCACGAAAATACATAGAATAGCTGAATGGAATTATTCTTAAAGGAGGAAAAGTTGTTGAGGGTTGATAATAAAGTTGGGTTCTAACTCATACTTAAAAATCAAATGGATCTGGGGAATTATGTTCTTGGGATTTTGTTCTAGATGCTTTTTTACTCCAAGCAGATTCTTTTCACTTTTGAACAAAATGTGTGTTGGGATGGTGAATGGAAGAGTTGGAAAAAAGTCCTTCAGATGCCAGGCCAGATCTCTATATACCATACCACCTAGCTGCCTGCAGAGCTAACATTTTTCTAGTGCTTTAAGATTTGCAAAGCACTTTACTTACATCGGATTTGATCCTCACATAGCCCTGTGATGTAGATGTTCTTATTATTTTCATTTTTCAATTGAGGAAATTGAGGCTAAAGGACCTGACTAGCTAGCAAATTTCAGGGGCAAGACTTTGAACTGAAGGCAGTACATGATGTCATTATAGGCCTGAAAGAATCACCTACTATTTTTCATTAGGTGTTACTAACCTTCTTTCTCTTCTTCCCTCTCCGCTCTCTCTCCTCTCCTTCTCCCTCTCCTTCCTTTACACTTTGTCAGTGGTCTTAGGGAAAGCATGGAGGTATGCATGCTGACCTCAGTGGCAGGGACCATGTTGTGACTGACCTTTTCAAGAGTTCCTTGAATTCGTTGTGGATGGTCTCATTGGAGGAGACAAAACAAACTTGTAAAATGAGCCGAGCCATTCCCAGAATGGAAACAAAGCCAAATTAACCCTAACTGGTGTCATATTTGAAACCAGGAGAGGCTCTGAGAGTAATCTCTGCATCCACAAAAATCTAAAGGAGCTAAAAAAAAAGATAGTTTCTGTATCAGTCAGGGGGCTGGAAGGGGTTTGGGGGTGTTTCCCTGGGGCAGCCTGGGTAGTCCTTACCTAGTTCTTTGGCTCTCTTGCCTTGTTAACTCTGAAAGATAGGTATTGTCTGAAAAGGTACACTTGTGTTCACCTCTTGTCTGGAACCAGGCAATCAATCAGTCAACATTTATTAAGCATGTACCATGTGTCAGGCACTATGCTATACCCTGGGGATACAAAAAAGGCAAAGGATAGCCCCTGCCCTCAAGGAACTTATGATGGAGACAACATGAAAATAAATAAAACAAAGCAAGCTAGATGCGGGATAAATAAGAAATGAGCAGAGGGAAGGCACTGGACTTAAGAGGAGTTAGGGATTTGCAGAAGCAGACATTGGGAAACTTGCTAGGGAGTTTCAGGAAATGAATCTAATAACCAGCAATTAATAACAACAGCAATACTGATAATAATGATAATCGTGGACATTTAAACAACTTTTGTAAACCACGTTGTCTACTTTCTCTCATTCTCTCCTTTCCAAAGGCCTTCAGCCACTGGTTTCTTATCTGAAGTCTGTCTCCTCACCCAGACCATAAGTTTGCTTACTGGGTCTTAGGCTTCTTCCCACCTAGCTTAGGACCTTCAGAAGAAAAAGTTTGACTGGATGGTTTCTAAGGCCCTTCATGCTCTAAAGCCAGGAAACTCCATAAATATATAGTGGATGCCAGACGAGTTTGTCCTAGGAATAAGTATTGAACAGGAGGGGGGTGAGTTGAGGGGGGGAATTGGTGTCTGGGTTCTAGAACAGGCTCTTCTATTAAACAACCATCTGACAGGTACAAGCCTCTGGGATTCCGTATTCTTCTCTGTAAAATGGGAATAATAACCCCTGACCTGCCTATCTCACAAGGTTGCTGTGAGCAATAGGAAGGATAAGGTATGTGAAAGCGCTTTGAAAAATTACAAACCATTATACATATATGAGATTTTATTATTATCTCATGTATCATTTTGGAAACTCACCAGCAGAGCTGTAGGCAGCTGCTTGGGGCTGTTTGATTAAGGACTGTATGGAATGAATCAACATCTCCCTTCCTTTTCCCTCCTTCCCCTTCCCCCCCCCCACTTTCCATCGCAAGCCACTAAATGGTTAATGTTCCATCCTCTTTGATTTATTTATTAAGACGATTTTACCAGGAAACACAACAGAGACAGGCCTTCTCACTTGCAGTGGGAGACCCCAGAGAGCAGTAAATTTACATACACAAAGGCTAGCAACAACCTCTGAACCTATCGTGTTTATTTGGAGAGCCCACCCTGCCGGTCAGGCCTTTTGTTCAGATGCCAGGTACAACAAGGCGCTGGTCCAGGCCAGCCACACTGGAGGCTTTGTTACCTGATCAGCTGATGGCCAGCGGACCCTGGACCCTTGGCCGCACACCCTTTGCCCTGAGAAAATGAAGCTCAACCCCTACTCCCGGTTGTAATTTTAGCATTTCCTTTCAGGGTCTGCCAATCTATCAAGATTCAGCTACCGCTGTGAACCCATCAACTCAGTGGGAAAAAAAAAAGGACCCCTTCACCATAGCAATTATTTATCCAGGCCTGAACTTTAGGTGACCTTTGCAGGCAGGGTAGAAGTTGCAGTAGGGAGGGAGCACCTTACTGGATAGGATTTTTTTTTTCCCTTTTCCCCCTAAAGACACATTTTTTCCCTTATTTTTATATCCATACACTCACACACGTGTGTGTGTGCATACATTAAATCCACAGTGTATATACATATAGAGCTAGATTCATACATATAGACATATAGACATTGTACCCATGTGTGTAATAGATGTGAATAATATCTATATCTATATGATTAGAAATATATTGGATGTTGTCTAGAAAGAGATGTAAATATATTACAATATATTCTAGGAATAGATATTTTAGATATAGATATATTATATATATATACACATATGTGTGCATATTTATCTATCCATTTACATATCTATTATCTATCTACCTATTATTGATCTATCAATCTATCCATTCATGTATCCATCTATCCCTCTCTCTCTTCTATCTTTGCCTACCTACTCTCTCTTGCTATCTATCTGTCTATTTGTCTATCTGTCTGTCCATCTATCTATCTATCTATCTATCTATCTATCTGTCTGTCTATCTATCTATCTATCTATCTATCTCTTTCTCTCTAATTATCTCCCTCTGTCTGTTTGTGTCTGTGCCCCTTTTTAATCTTCTATCTTTCTCTACCTACTCTCTCTTGCTATCTATTGATCTATCTATCTATCTATCTGTCTGTCTGTCTATCTGTCTATCTCTTTTCTCTCTAATTATCTCCTTCTGTCTGTCTTTCTATCTATTTAATTATCTCCATCTGTCTGTCTATCTGTGTCTGTTCCCCTTTCTAATCTAATCTTCTATCTCTCTCTTGCTATCTATCTATCTATCTATCTATCTATCTATCTATCTGTCTGTCTGTCTGTCTGTCTGTCTGTCTGTCTGTCTGTCTGTCTAAATGGTTTGCAAGGGGGGAGAGGATGAAACTTTCATTCACCCCATGCAAAGACCTCTGTAAGAAGAAAAGGGATCGGCATTTGCCTGCCCCATTAATAGATCCTACGTAAGGAAGTCATCAAAACAAGAAGGTTCCATTCTATAGGATTTATGAGGAAATTCTGCAGCTCACTAAATGAGCCAGGTGGGGACTTTCCCCACAAAAGCAAAAAGCTGGCCAAACACATGTTCCTACCCAGGATAAGAGGACTTGGTGGTAGGTGAAATAAGCAGATCACATGTGTATGTGTGTGTGTGTGTGTGTGTGTGTGTGTGTGTGTCTTCCCCTCTACCCTCCCCAAGTAGGAGGAAAATTTAGACTGCAATAAGGGTTATACAGGGTGTAACTCCCTGTGTAAATTTAAAGTGACCTAAGGGACATAATTACATAAATCTCATCATGAGACAATATACTTTTTATTTGTTTGAATTTTATTTGTATTGGTAAAACTGACCTGGAACTGACACAAGTTTATTAGAAAAAGGACTCTCTAAAACAGTGTGGGCTGGCCTTCTTACTTAAGATGGATGTGCCAACTTCTAGTATGATTAGAGAAATGGATAACTCACTAACATCTGTGCAAACTACAATAAAAAGGGATTTAGTGTTACCCCAAGGAAGGCAAAAGAGGCTGTCTGTCCATTAAACGCTTTATTACAGTGCCGGCAGCTTTTTTCTAATTCAGTTATTCCTACACAGCGCTCAGCATTCTGACTGCCTGTCAACCTACCAGACAGTGCTTGGGGCTTCCTAAGTTTTTTGTGCAAGGTAGATGACAATCAGATGAGTCACTGAGCAGGGGAAGCGCCTGACCCTAGTGAAGGATTAACTACAGAAAGTGAGTGTGATCAAGTCACACCATTACTTAGAATTTTCACAGTCAATTTCTGAAAATATGAGATAAGTCCTTAAAGAGGCAGTTCTTTCAAGAGCTACAAGGAGCAGCTTTACTGCCTGGTGGGAGGCAACTCCTGGAGGGGAAAGAGGCCTTCTGGGGAGCAATGCCAGAGCCCCAGGTTCCTCTCCTGGGTGATGCTGAGGCAAGATTGCCTCGAGGTCTCCATGCCATCCACTACTTTTATGCCCTTCCACATAACAAGTATCCCAGATAGGGAGCACAGACCCTGTGCTTCCTGGGAATCAACCAGGTCTCTTTTTACTTTTCTCTTGTCTCTGGGTGACTTCAGTGGGTAACCCAGCTAAAGCTGACCAAATCCTTTCTGTCTTCTCTTCCCTGCCAATCCGTTTACCCATATCTATGTTCTCTTTCCCCAAGCATTCCACCCAAATGGAATGCCAAGGGTCATTCCATTGGTAGGATCATTACACGCATATACATACATATATAGATATACATATATGTCTGCATGTGTAAGTATACAGACATGCATAATCACACATAAATATTCCCATGTACCTAAGTTTATATATGTAGACTGTTTCATATACATGTATATGTGTATAATGAACACATTATGTTTATATACCTGAATTGCAAAAGTGTACACACATATGATAAATATGCATAATTGTGTAAATATATGCCAAGAGTCATTTCATTGCTATGGTCATAATTATAGCACATATGTATATAAACACACGGGTATGCCCATGCACACACATATGTATATATGTATATATGCCAATGGTCATAATTATAGTTGATATGTATATGTGTATGTATATTTGTATATATGTGTGTGCATGTATACACACATATATATGTGCTTTCTAATATAGCATATATATTTATAGTATAGCATATATATAAATATATATGCTATATTATAACCTTACCACTGAAATAACCCTTGGCATTCCATTTGGGTTAAATGATTGTGGAAATTGTCATCTTTCTCTCTCTCTCTCTCTCTCTCTCTCTCTCTCTCTCTCTCTCTCTCTCTCTCTCTCATGCTTTGGAAAAACAAATACTTTGTACGAATCCTTTGCATATCAGCTCAACTCAACAAGCATTTATCTGATGTGCCCACTATGTGTCAGACTCTCTTCTGGGTGCTGGGGAGACAAAGGCAGAAGAACCATCATGACACCTCCTGGTAAACCAGAGCTTCCATTAGGCCAGATGGAAATGACACTGACATAGATAAGAAATAGAAAATCTATTCAAACATACCTGGAGGAGGAGCAAAAAGTTCTCTTCCAATGGGATATAGTTGAAAGAGCATAGGATAGGAAATCAGAAGAATTTGATTTAAAAAAACAGATTTCTTCCTTACTATTGGTGTGATCTTGGACAAATCACATAATTTCTTCAGCCTCAATTTCTTCTTCTCTGAAATGGACTTATCCCCAAATCATCTGGTTTCCAGACCAATGCTTTTTCCATTCAATTCAACAAATGTTTATTAAGTTCCTGCTATGTTCAAGGCATTATGAATCAGCACACATTTATAAAGTAATCATTATGTGCCAAGCATTGTGCTTGGCACTAGGAATACAGAAACAAAAATGAAATATTTTCTGTTTTCGAGGAGCTTGCAACATTTAGGCATGTAAGAATATACAAAATAAATATATATGAGGTGATTTTCAGGGATCAAAAAATCTCATGTATGAAGGAGGAGTTGTTTTTGATGAGACTTGAAGGAAACTAGACATTATATGAGGTAGAAATGGGAAGCAACTAACACTCTAGGCATAGAGGATTAGGACTCTGCATGTAAAAAGACCCAAACAGAAGATAGAATGTTTTGTATGGGCAATAGTTGGGATAGTGATACGTAATAAAGAGAGAAAGGTATGCTGTAAACAAATTTAAAGGATTTTATTTTTAAGGGAAAACTTCTATAATTTAAAAACCAATTTTTTGTTTTAATATTTTCAAAAAATGTTTGAATTCTAAATTCTCTCCCTCCCTCCCAATCCTATGCCACTCACTGGCAAGCAATACAATATTAATTACAAATGTGAAAACCTACAAAACGTATTTCCATATTAGCTATATCATATCCCCAAAAGCAAGAAAAATAAAGAAAGTGAGAAAATTATACTTCAGTTTGCACTCAGAATTCATCATTATTTCCTCTGAAGGTGAATTCTATTTCTTTTTTTTTTCATCATGAATCCTCTGGTATTTTTCTGGATCATTATATACCAATACCAAAGAGGCTGAGTCTTAAATTGCTTAATCATCATTTTAAAAAATTATATATTTAATTTTTAAAAATTTTTAGCTACAATAATTTGTTTTTTCTATATTTACCACCTTAAACTGAATCTCCCTCCGAAAGAAAATCATAAAAAAATTTCAACAAATGTATCTTATTAAGAAAAAGATACTCTCACATCAGCTATGGTCAGAATTATATGTATTATTTTGTATTTTAAATTTCCCCTCTCTGTAGCATTATTGCTCCCCTGAAACTGTGACTGGACATTGTATTAATTAGAATTCTCATGTTCTTTATGTTATTGTATAGAGCAGTGGTTCCCGAACTTTTTTGGCCTACTGCCCCCTTTCCAGAAAAAAATATTACTTAGCCCCCTGGAAATTAATTTTTTTTCAAATTTTAATAGCAATTAATAGGAAAGATAAATGCACCTGTGGCCATCACCGCTCCCTTGGATCGCTGCAGCACCCACCAGGGGACGGTGGCACCCACTTTGGGAATCACTGGTATAGATGGTTCTTGTCCTACTCACTTCATATAAATCTTCTGAGTTTTCTCTGAAATCACCCATTGTGTCATCATGCAAGAGTATTCCAATAGATTCATATGTCTTATACACCTCCTTCATCATTAGTTTTTTGTTATGAAAAGATCTGCTATAAATGTTTTTGTACATGTAAAACCTTTTGCTCTTTTCAATATGAAGAACTTTAAATGACAGAGGAGTTTGTATTTAATTATGGAGATCATAGGGTTCTAGGGAAGTTTTTTAGTAAGGGAATAACATCATCAGAGCAGTATTTGGGGAATATTACTGGTTACTTACTAGGGGGAAGATGAACTAGAAAAAGGAGAAATCTGAGGCGTAGAGATCAGTTATTGCAATAATCTAAGCAAGGAGTAATGAGGACCTGGTCTGGGATGGTGGCTGAGTGAGTGGACAAGGGATACAAGAACAATAAAGAATAGTCACTATCTTTCAGAAATTTTAAATCCAGAACTACTATTGGCAACAATAGAATTTATCAAGGGTCTGTGGTTTTGCAGAGACTTAATATAGGCTCCTAAGAAGCAAAGGGGTGTAGCATGCAGTTCCTCAGTCCCTGTCCTAAGGGGACTAAGTCTGCTTAGGATGGTTCTAGTTTTGGTGATCATCAAAAAGTATGTGGTAGTAAAACATGCTCTGTGCAAATGTTATGTAAACAACAGTAGAAACTGAAGCTTTCTAGGAGTTCCTGCTGCTCTATTAATAATATTCCTCCATGTATACACCTCTTCTGCTTTCCAAAAAATGATCCAAGCTAAATCAGCCAATGAACATCTTATTTTCTATGTGTACACACACACACACACACACACACACACACACACACACACACAGGACATTCTGTTTTTACCAAACTAGTATGGTACAATTGAAAGACCAGTGACTAGGGAATCAGTGGATATGGGTTTAAATCCCATTTTTGATGTTTATCCTCTGTGTAACTTTGGACAAATCATCAAACGTTAGGGAGACAGCTGACACTGAACCTGAAATCAGGAAGACCTGAGTTCAAATTTGGACTGAGACACATACCAGCTGTGTGATCCTGGGCAAGTTGCTTAACCATTGTTTGCCTCAGTTCTTAAACTGTAAAATGGGGATAATAATAACACCTACCTTACAGGGTTGTTCTGAAGATCAAATGAAATAACATTTGTAAAAAGCACTTCAATATAATTCCAGACATATTTTGGGTCCTATATAAAGGCTTTTCCCTCCTTCTGTGGCCCTTGGTAAATAAAATAAGAAGGTTAGAGTAGAACAGAGGTTCTTAATCTTTTTGTATCACGGACACTTTGGCAATCTGGTGAAGTCTTCAGATGGATCCCATCTCTCAGAATGTTTTGAAATGAATAAAATATATAAGATTATAAAGGAATTCAAATATTTTGAAATACAGCTATCAAAATATATTTTTAAAAAAATAACAAATGTAGAGACCTTAGATTAAGAATCTGTACTAGAAGATCTCTGAAATGTTTTCTAGTTTTAGGTATTTGAACCTAAAAACTTTAGGTGCCAAGTTAGTGCCTTAACCCTAACAGTCTAGTCCTTACTGCTCTTTTACCTTAGAACCGATATTTAACAAAGATTCTAAGACAGAAGGTAAGGGTTTTTAAAAAAAAGTGAGTTTCATCTCTCTCTCTCTCTCTCTCTCTCTGCATGTGTGTACATACATATATACATGTACATATGCATTGAACATATGTATTGTACACACATGTTTATGCAGAATATAGATATATTCATATGCATGAAATGTTGTCTACATGTATATGCATGTAGATATATACATATGTATATGATGAGGAAAGAAAGTGAATTATGCTCAAGACCTTTCAGGTTTGGCCAGAATGAAATAGCTTAATACTTTTTGCAATTGCCTGAATTACATAGAAATAATTAAGATCATAGAGTTAGAGCTGGGAGGGGCCTTAGAAGTGATTTGGTCCAGTTTCTTCCCTTTACAGATGAGGGAACTGAGTCTGAGAGAGGTTAAGTGACTTACCCAAAATAATAAAAGTGAGATTTTAATCCAGGTCTTCTGATCCTAGTACAAATGTTCTTTCCACTGAGCAGAGTCAAGATTTGAATCTAGGTCTCCTCTAAACTTAGCCTTCTATTGAACCATTCTGCCTTCTTCCATTGTGAAATTAGCTGATAAGCTTAAGCATTTTGTATTTCTCTATCAAAACTGACTTCTGCGTTAGCTGCTATTCATCCTATTAAAACAGTCTTCTCAAACTTATCCTAAACAAACAGAAAGAAGGGAATGAGAAGGTAGGAAAAGAGAGAAGAGAGATGGAAAAGAATAGCAATCATTTCTTTCTGACACTGTATCTTTAATGTTTGTAGGGCTATACTCTCTTAAGGAAATGTTTCATTGTCATTGAACAGAGAGCCATTAAAGGCACCTTGGAAATTTGGACCCTTTTAGTAGAATCAGGGTTTAAATAGCAACTTAATTTATGACACTTCTCTAGGCTGATGGCATTTTTGCTCTCAGGTAAGGTCATCTCAATATATATCCCTTCCATAGTTTCCCATTTAGAGAAAGCCAATACAGGAGTCTTTTATTCTTTACTTTCAAGTAACTGATTATTCGGCTGCTAAAATGTAAGTCACATACGTATGCACGCACATTTTGATTCTGCGGTGTGTTCCTAAAAGAGAGCTCCTTTATATCTGTGTGTAAAAGAGAAAAGTGAAAAAAGGTAGGGGGGGAGGGGAAGAGGAGAACCACAAATAAGCATGTGAATAATTAGATCAGAGATAGATGCCACCTTTTCTCAGTGTTGAAACTGTGTGTGTGTGGGGGGAAAGTGCTAGCGTATAATTGACATAATTGATCTATTTTTTTTCCCTTTTTTGCTGCAGTAATTCTTTATGCATGCCATTGTTGCCGTTATTATCCAAGATGTGATCTTGTGTGGTTGATAATACTGACTAGATATGAATACTGGTAAGTACCAGCCAATCACAAATCTATAGTGTCTATTTCTGCATCACCAGGTGCTATCTCGTGGGAAATATCCCCTTTTTTGGCAGGCACACAGAGCGCTGCATTATCTGTCATTTTCATTAGATTCAAGCTACAGCTGAGCCAAAAAGACTTAGTTCTAGCATATGTGCTCAAAATGGCCAAGATGAGATTGTCCAAATTCACCCTTTCAGGATTGCATTAGGAAACAACTGGAGTTAAAGCTAAAAATTAGAGGGAGCAAAGCATCTGAATTCCATTTTGGGAAGCTGCAAACAACCTAAGCTCCATGATCTGAGCTTATCTTAGCGATCACCTCTGAAGATCAGCAGAGACTCAGTCAGCAAATTCAATGTTTTTCAACACATCTTTTGTGTGGACTGACTGGGGATGTCAGCCTAGAGATCTCAGGGCATCAGGAGAGGGAAATTTCCATCCCATTCTGGGCACTCTACAAGTAGCATCCCATTGAGGTTTTTTGGGGGATGAAAGGGGCCTGGAGGAACAGGACCCCAGGGTCCCGTGAAAGGCCATCCTCCGTGGAATCCTAAAAGAAGCAGTCTGGCAAGGGTGGATAATTAGATTGCTCCTGTGACATGAGCACCGAGGGGATCTATTGGGCTGCAATAAAGCAGTTGCATAAAATAGCCAGTTGCTAAAAGGTTGGCTTTTCTGATGAAACAAAATTGAATTATTTCCTCAACTACTCTATAAAATCCAATCCTGGGTATAGGTGTGAGTGCACAGGGATGCATCTCAAAATTAAATCCAAAGAGAAATGAATCCTATGGCTCCAGGTCAGGCCATGCTCAGAGATTGAATATCTGCAGGACTAACAGTAGCTATTCATCCTGCTCAGTGGTCCAGGCAGTATTTTAATTGTTACTAGGGGAAATGAAAGGAAGCCTGGCATCACATCTAGAAGGCTGGCCTCAGAGTCAGGGAGGCTTGGGTTCAAGTCCTTTATCTATTATAGACTAGCTACCTGACTCCAGTGAAGGCACTTAACAGTTCAATGACCCAACTAGCTTTAACCCAATAAATTACAGGTAAATTGCTATTGTTGAAGGAAGGAAGTTTCTCTTCTGGGAGACCTCATATCAATGAAATCATAAGTCTGAACAAAAAATAAGAAAAGAAGGAAAGGAAAGGAAAGGAAAGGAAAGGAAAGGAAAGCAAAGCAAAGCAAAGCAAAGCAAGAAAAAGAGAGGGAGGGAGGGATGAAGGAAAAAAGAAAGAGAGGGAAGAAAGGAGACAGAGAAAGGAAAGACCAAGGAAGTTCTTTTGAACTCAGTGGGACAGCCTTAATTTCTCATCACCAACCTACTGTAATATTGGAAACATAATGAGTCTACAAAGTATTTCAAAATTGTTCCTAATATAAAGAACACTGGATTTAGTCAGAGAACTTGGTTTTGAATCTTATATTGCTTGCTTCTGACCCATGCATTCTTGGACCTTGTATAAGCACTTCTAAGGCCTTTCCTCTGTAAAAAGTATAGGAATTGGAGCAGGAGTTGGAGAAGGATGGGCACTGGATTGGGTTATCGCTAAGGTCCCTGTCATCTCTAAATGCTATGAACCTATGGGACTGACTCTATTAGTATACCAGAAAATTTGCCATCAAATCTGGCACCTTGTGTTTATTAGGGAATGAGAGGCATAAATGAAAGGACAGGACAGATCTTCGAAAGGATAGAATCAATCAACAGACTTTTTGTCTAACAAAGATTTTTAACATGAGGTCCACAAACTTGTGTTTTTTAAAAAATTCTTTTGATAGCTATTTCAATATAATGAGATTGCCTTGTAATCGTGTAGTTTTTATTTTATGCATATAACCTTATTCTGAGAAGAGGTCCATATGTTTCACCAGGTAGTCAAAGGTTTTCATAACACAAAAAAAAGTTAAGAATCCTTCTAGGATTAGTCATAGTGAATCATATTGACCTGAATCATGTTATTCTATAACTTTTTGATAGAGAAAGTTTAGCAGCTTTCCTGTACACTCTGGTTAATTGTACTGAAAAATGCAGGGTTAACAGAATGTATCCCAAATATTCTCATTTAAAAAACAACAACACAAAAGCTACTTTTGAAAGGACTTTTCTCCTTGTAAGAATACTTTACATTGGTCCACCTTATGCTGTTTTGATACACGCTAAAATATTTTTTATTTAAAAGATAAAAGGGAAAAAAGATGTCATCTTGTATTTTGCTTTCATTTAGCCCCATGTTAATGGAAACAAGGTAAGATGATCTGAAAACATTTGAATGAAAGAACATACAAATAAACTTTCAAACTGTCTTTCAGCAAGTGAGTCTAAAGTTATTGAATATGCAAATTGCCTTATTAAAAGAAGAATGATGTCTTTTTCAGCAATCAGTTTAATTACAGTGAAACCCTTCAATAGAGAAATCAACTTGTTTCTCAGAGTAAAAATTCTTTAGAAAAGGAATTTAGGTATAACAGATCAAAATTAGAAAATTTACACTTTGTGAAAAAATACTTGCATAAATAGACTGAGATCCCCTGGGGGATGTGTAGACACAGGAGGGTAAGTTTTGAAGAGAAATGGGAGGTACGATAACAACTCCTTGGCAGTCCCTTGTTTGGCCCCAGTCCTACCATTCCCCTATGCACTAAAACTCAGAGAGAGAACAGATGTAATGGCCTATGAAATGTATTTATCCTAAGTTTGTCAGGGTGCTCATAACTCAAGCCACCAACTTCAGTTCCCAGGGTCTACAAGATGGGTAAAAATGCAGGGGGTTGTTGATTTGGGCTCTAAATCTCATTTTCTCAGGGACTCTGGAACAGCATAGAGCTTATTGTTCTCCCATCTCCCCTGAGGCCAGAGGAAAAGTGATTTATTTGTAAAAAAGGACATCCCAGTAGGTCTGCCCTCCCCATTAGTGCCCCAAATTACTGACATTTCTCTCCCTGTTCCCCTCCATTAAAACTCGCCTATCCTATGTCTCATCTCCTAGAGGTCATGGTCTGTGCTGGCCCACAACAAATTTGATGTTGTATGGATGCTAGTTCATTTCAACAAATACTTAGCAAATTCCTACTATGTGCAAGGCACTGTGCTAGATCCTGGGAATTCAGGACCAGAGGGGAAATGTTCATGTGTTGTCCCTGCCAGAAAACTCATGTGTAATTTAATAGAATTCTTTTGATGCTTAAGACAGGAGATGAAAGTGGATTAATGTGTGAGTTTTATAAAAAAATTCAGTTTCTCCATGGTTTAATAATTCAATTCTTTGGCTGCCCCTCACTACCCATCAGTAGGAGGATAAAGCTATGATCTCACCATTATTCCAACTGGCATGTCTTTTTCTACTTTTCTCTCCACCCAAGAATATGAAGTATTTAAAGAAAGATCGAGGAAGAATGATGAATCTTACCATTTTGGAGTGGTACTAGAATCATCCTGTGCTGACTAAGTGGAGGTCCATGGTTCCTTGCCTCAAAATCACATTGCCTACTGCCTTCATTTTTAAAAGCAGTCTCAGGTGTTGATCTTGGTTTATTTGTAACATGCAAGAATCCAGTGCTGGATTAAGTTGGTTCATTCATATATGAGTTGACATTTTCCACTGAGGATTTTGAGAGCCACAAAGAGATTCCCTTAGGAGGTGTGACTGAGTTATTCAAAATGACCTGTCTTTTGAAAACATATCTTGCTATTAATTGCTTCCCCTCTTGCTCTCTCAACTGCTTCCTCTTAAGAATAGTAATATCATAATAACATTATTATGATTATATATGATAGTATTATAGAAATATATTATAGAATGTATCATATTGCTTGTGCAATATATTAATATTATATATTATAATATAATAATAGTAATATCATAACTAACAATGATATAGCACTTTGAGATTTGTAAATCACTTTACACAGATAAACCCATTAGATTGTGAGCTTCTTGAGGGCAGCGACTCTCTTTTGCCTTTCTTGATATTCCCAGCACTTAAGACAATGCCTAGAACAAAGCAGATACTTAATAAATGCTTACTGACTCACATCAATATTAGCTCATTTTCCCCTCACAACAACTTTGGGATTCTGATCTTTCTGACTCCAAATCCAATGCTCTATCCACTGTGCTACCCAACTGCCTCCATCATAAAGGTTGAAATCAATAAATCCTCTAACTTTGGGATTCTGATCTTTCTGACTCCAAATCCAATGCTCTATCCACTGTGCTACCCAACTGCCTCCATCATAAAAGTTGAAATCAATAAATCCTCTAAACTCTTAACCCCAGTTGGCCCCCAGATAATGCCCAAGACAGACAGACAATACCCTGTTGCTAAATTCTGAAGTCCCTGGCTTCCCAGACCTATTTTGTCCTGAACAATGACCATTCAGCTCCCCTTCCTGGATTCTACAACTCTGCTAGAGTACTGATAGCCTTTCTGTTTCTTGTGGATTACAAGGAAGGCAGTTAGTCCACCACCTAATTTATGACTTTGAAATTATGTCCTTTGGAACTGCTTGCTGTTTACAAGGGTAATATAACTTGCCCAGGGCCACACAGTGAGTATCAAGAGTCAAGATTTGAACCCAGGTCTTCTTGACTTCAAGTCTACCATTTTAAACCACTGTATAAGTAGACTAGAGATCACATGTAATTGCCCAGAGCAAAGAGTATATGTTCAGAAATAATTATGAGTACAGAATGTATGCATGGCTTGCATTCTAGTTAATGGTCATAGTATGGATAGGGGATGCAATTGAGAAATTCTACTTTGGAAGTTTCAATATTTAAATTGTACTTCTTATGTCTTGATCATAGATGTTTCTTTGTGGAAATGTTGACTGCACTATTAGGAAAGTTAATATGTGAAAATCAAATACACTTATGAAATGAAAACACTGTTTCATATATTAATGATTCCCCATGGTCTAGAATCCAAGAACATCCTCTTTGGTAAACAATTAAACATTTTCTTATTTGTTGGAATGATAATTCAGTTCGGTTCTACAAACACTTATTAAGTGCTCTCTCTATGTATATCCAAGGCACTGACCTCAGACCTGGGGGTAAGACTAAGTAGCACAATGACTAGAGCCCCAAGGGACTCAGGAAGAGTTAAATTCAAATCTGGCCTCAGATACCTGGGTGACTCTGGTAAGTCACTTATCCCCCATTTGCCTCAGTTTTCTCGTCTGCAAAATGGTAATAATAGCCTCTACCTCCTGGAGTTGTTATCAGGGTTGATAATAATATATAGATATAGATAGCTCATCATCTATATGTAGATAATAATTGTAAAGTACTAAGCACAGTAGTGCCTGGCACACAGTAAGTGCTATATAAATGTTAACTATTATAACTCTTATCATAAAATGAAGCTCTAATTCTGCCATCAAGAGGCTTATAGACTAATATGAGGTCAAGGCATATATACAACTAACCTTCATACAAAGCACAAATTCCATGGGATGGTCCAAAAGAAGGGCTATTAGAACTTAATACAATAATGAATGTTTTGCTGTGGCCTGGTACATCATCTTTAGCCATTCTATTCTCAGGTACTCTGCACAGAGAATATATCTCATTCAGAAAGCACAATCTCTAGATCACATGAAGGAAATTCCTTGAAAGAAGTTTCAGCATGGATATGAATTGGCTCCTTCTGTGGGGCCATAATCATCTATGGGCTAAGTGGAAAAAATTCCCTATATGAATTGGTTTACAGTTTGTAGGCTTTGAAGAGAGTGAAAAAGGGATAGCTTATCAGTGAGGAGAGAGGAGAAAGAAGACTAATACAAAGAAGAGTAGATGATCTTTTTGGAGAACAGAAGAAGTGGATGATAGAGAGTGAAAAGTTTCTGAAAAGGAGAGAGAACTAGTTGTTGCTGATAGAAAGGGCTCACTGGCTTGCATTGAGACCTGCTCTGATGGAAAATCTATAGCCACCGGTCAAACACTTGCTCAATCTTGTACACATTAAGGCTTTTATTTTTAATCTAGAATGAAACATCCTCCTCCCTTACCCTCAGTGAGCCACAGTAACAATTCAAAATCCAAACCACTGTGGAATTCCAGCACTTGGCTCTCCCTGAGAAATGATGGGGTCGGCATGAGTAAAAATGAAGCAAGTGGAGTCATCCCTGTCCAGAGTGGTCATGTGTCTACATAACAAAGGGACTGGACAATTTGGCTCTGTTCATCATGATTGGCAGGGCATGCTCAGGAGAGGCGCTGGGCTGGAATGATGTCGAAAAGTTCTATTATGAAACACAGACAAGGTCAGCTTCCTGCAGAGATTAGCAACAAGGAGCCCTGGTCCCCAGTGTCTTTGTTGGTTGGCATGTAGGGTTTTGTGTTTTGTTGATCGACTTTAATAAAAAAATAAAAAAAAAACCTGTTTTTCAAGTGTTAAATGTTATGTGCATAAATGTTATCAAAACTGTGAAGAAAAATGCCCCATGTATGACTTAAGCTAAAATAATCTCTCCCAAGCTGTCATGGATATTTTTACAATATTTTAGATAGAATGATTGGTTTTAGAAGAATTGTTTGGATTATCTCCCTCAGGGAATCTATCTGTAGAGCAGTTACTAAGCATAACAGTTATGTAGTCAGAGTTATGTCAGAATCTTCAGAAGCCCACCTGCAAAATGTTTTAAAGGACCAAATTCTCCTTCAACAAAGGAATTCTTCAGGGGTGAAAGGAAATGTTGGGGAAATATAGACGGTCTTTCTCAGTTCATTTGATTTTTTTTCTTTATTCACTAAATGGTTGATAGCAGGGTGCATGTAGTAGTAGGGGATAAAAAGGTAGATGGGAGGTAAATGGTTTTCTTCCTGTTAAATGAGCCCCTTCAAAGAAAGAGAAACTGCCTCCAGGGTCAAAATGTATAGGTAACCACAAAAATCACAAAATTCTGCAGTTGGGAGGAGGAGAATTTATGTTTGACATCTTTCCTTCCTCAGTCCTGCTGGGAAATTGAGAGACCTCAACTTGTCTCTTCCTTCAGTCATGGACCTGGCCGACTCTGCTAGTTCCCTGTGATGAAGCAGTTCCCCAAGACTGGAATGGGCTGTTTTAATGGCTAAGCAAATCTTAGCCTGTGGATAGGGCTTTACCGTGCCTTTACTATGTGCCCGGTCCTGTACAAGGTGCTATGAAGGATAAAGAACACAATCCCTGCCTTTGAGGAGCTTATAATCACACTGGGGCATAACTGGGGTAGAGTATGTGAGGCTTTCTTTTTCCTTGGGCACTGATATAAGGGAGTATAATTCCTCCCGGGGGGGGGGGTACCTTTCCCATTCTCGGTCCTCCATCAACATGTTCTTCTTAATCTGACTGCCCATTACAGCCTGGGATGCCACTCCCAGAGTCTCATTTTGATCAAATTGTTCTTTCATACTTCCTTCCTACCAACCTGTTACCTGTAGCCTCCCCTTTGCTACTTCTATTTCACAGGAGTTGGGTGGCCAGAGACCATAATCTATATCATGGGAAAAGGGGCTAGATTCTCAGGGGAACTGGCTGACCCCTCTTCTAATATTACTACACTTAAATCTGACTGTATTTCATAGTAATTCCCTTTTCACACTGTATTTCAAAAAATTAGACCTCCTAATTTCTGTGATAGAATTGATATTAAGTGTGGGTTCCCAGGCAGAAGAAAAGCAAGGTCTAGGCAACTGGGGTTAGAGGATTTGCCTAGGGTCACAAAGCTAGGAAGTGTCTGAGGCCAGATTTGAACCCAGGCAAGGACCTCCTGTCTCCAATCCTCATGCTCTATCCAATAAGTCCCCTAGCTGCCCACACACTACATTGTTCAGCCAAACTAAATTACCAACTAGTTCTGATCTTGTCCTCCCTCCTTGTCATGGCACTGACTCTTATACCTAGAATTACTCCCTTTTCTTCATCACCCTTTGAAATTCTTCTCTTCCTTAAAGTCCAAACCAGATGCCCATCTTCTAAAAGTCTTCCCTGAGCCTCCCAGCTCAAAACGATTTCTCTTTCTTCATTTTTTCTTAGCATACTTTGTCTCGATCTCATTGTTCTTATCACTTTCTATTAGGTGATATATCTATATATCAATAGTGATTTGTGTAAATGTCAGCTCATCCCCTCCGTTTGCTTTCCCAAATAGATGGTGAGCTCCTGGAAGGAGAGATAGAAGGTCTGCTTTCTCATGTTTGTATCCTAAACAAAGTGCTTTGAACAAAGTAGGTGTTTAATAAATGTATGGGGAATTGAATTATTTAAATGAATTCGTGGTAAGCAAAACAGCAGAAGAAGAAAGAGTGGGAAGTTAAGCAAGTGTACTGAGGAAGCAATGAAGAGACTGACTTGGTTGTAGTGGGGAGTATCATTGGAATAAGGAGATAAAAATTGACAGATAACGCAGAGCCCAATAGAACATATTTCGTTCAGGGAACCTAATACTTACCTTGGAATTCCAGAGGTATCTTTAGTGACTTTAGAATCCATCATTGGGGTTCTTTGAATATTACCAGTGTTAAGAAAGGAACGTATGTACAAGTACACAGTCACGCCTCTCCTATAGAATAGCTGTAACCAATTTCCAAAACCCTCCTTAGCCTTACCATTGGAGAAGGATGCTCTAGGCCAGTGGTTCCCAAACATTTTTGGCCTACTACCCCCTTTCCAGAAAAAAAATATTACTTAGCCTCCTGGAAATTAATTTTTTAAAAAATTTAATAGCAATTAATAGGAAAGATAAATGCACCTGTGGCCATCACCGCTTTCCTGGATCACTGCAGCACCCACCAGGGGGCGGTGGCACCCACTTTTGGGAATCACTGCTCTAGGCTGTCATAAAAAACTATCGGCTTCATTGATGGGAACAGCTTCCAAGGCAGGTAGGGACCCAACTTCAAATTGCCTCAATGGGACACAGATCAAATTTTAAGTTTTGGTTCCATGACAGGTACCAGCTGCTTAAATTATAAGGAGCTACTTAGCTAAATCTGCCATGCTTCTTCCTACTTTCCCCTTTGGTTTCTCCCTTCCCAACCAAGCTCCCTTCATATCCCAAGATGGGCACAGGCAAGGAAAGAAGGCCATATTAGTCTGTTTCCTACATACTCTCTGTAGATGTCAGGCTATCAACAAGGTACAGTCTGGCAGGAGGTTGGGAGTGGGAACCCCAAACCCCAAAGAACAGGCCACAAACATTTATCAAGCATCTTTTGTTTACAGAGCACAGTTCTAGGCACTCTGGGGGACAAAAAGTTTAGGTAACACAAGGACCCTATCATCATTAAGCGTTGTTTTTTGGCCAATCAATAAACACGTATTAGGCACCTGCTATATGCCAGGGATAAAAATGCAAAGAATAAGATACTTCCTACTCCTGAAGAGAGCCTCTCTGTCCTCTAGTCTGTCAGGGGAGACAATGAATACATACATAAAAATCTCCCAAATAAATATAAGGAGAATAAATATAAAGTGATTAGTGGTTGGGAGGAGTGTGCTAGTTGTTAAGGGGAATTGGAAAAAGCTTCATAACAAAGATAGAGATTTTATGAATATATGCTCTCCTTCATTTCCCCTTACAGAATGATCTCTACCTCATCCCACCTTACCCCAACCTTGCAACAAGTTTTCTGCCAGCAAACAGCCTCCTCTTCCCAAATCATCTATATAATTTTTCTCTTAAGAGTCATCTGTAGGTGTCCAGAAACCACATATAGTTGTGGCCTTTGGACAAAGGCCTAGGAATGAGTGAAGCATCTATCTCTGACTACATATTTATACTCTCAGTCAAATATTGTCTTACTTAATTCTTTGTGCTAAGCACCAGGAATAAAATACAAAGAATAAGATACTTCCTACTCCCAAAGAGCGTACAATCTTTAAGAGTTGTCTTAATTCTCTTGCTCTGTGTGTGTATGTGTAAATAAGGTATATTTAAGCAAATATTCAAAATAACAATCTCAGAAGCAAAAAGAAATTTATCAGCTTTCTATAGAAATTTGGAGGGTTGTAATCCTCAAAGATGGTAATGAGAATCTGGAGTGATACATGATAAAGGCAAATATTGTCTGCAAAAAGAAAACTTCACAAGACATGGTTATTGATATATACATACTTCTTCTCTTCCAACATAGATCATAAGCTACCCAAAGTCAAGAACTGTGTCACTCCCAAAAAGAGTATGTTGAACAACTAAGAGAAGAATAGTACAAAGGCCTGGGGGAATTCAAAGTAGGGAAAGAGATCTTTTCTTCCTAAGAGGAATCTAGAAAGGCATCATAAATGAGATTGCCCTTGACCAGTTTCTTTTGGGCTATGTAAGATTTCCTCATACAGATGTAAAGATATAGGCTTCTCCTTACTGAAGCATCTATATCAGAGCCTTAGAGTAAACAAATAATGCATGCTGATTGATTTGTAGGATAGATCAAAACCAGTGAGCCTCACTGCTAGTTACTATTTACTTTTGCAAGTTGAAGGCTCCAATTTTTTAAAAATAAAGAAGTTTAATGAAATACTATAAGAAGGAAGTAGCAATAAAATATCCCCCACACAAATCTGAGGCATGCTCTCCCACAAATACACTTCATTGATTCGGAAGTAGAAGAGAACCTCAAGGGTCATCTAGTCCAACAGCCACATTTTACAGATGAAGAAATTTAAGCTCATAGAGGTTAAATATTCTAGGTCACACTCATAGAAAGACACAAAGCTGAGATCTGAACCCTGGTCTTTGACTCTAAACCTACCATGCTTTCCACAGCTTCTTGCTGCCTCACTTGCAAGATCAGTCATACTGAGGAGCATGCATGAGAGACAAATGCATAGAAAATATAGATTTCCTGGGAACACTTGTGGAGGGTCACATGTGTGGTGAGTCTATGTAGTCAAGGCCCACATATGTAAGAGAAAACGCACGCTTTTGATACACCAGGACTGCTGATACCAACGCACTCTTCCTTTTGAGCATGTTTCCTGAGTGGTGGACAGTCTCTGCTTTCAAATAAACTCCATCAAATATAGCTGGTCTCATGTAGTTCCTGCAGGATGGTTCTCTGCTGGTCTCGTGGTCGCATGCTTCTGTTTGTTTTATGTCTGCCAAGATTTTCTCTGTTAACAACTTTTTAGCTTTATTTCTTCATGGCACTCGATGGCCATCTCTACCCCTGTGTACTAGAGTGCATTGCTAAGAAGGATCTATTGGTTTCATGCAAATGAAAGGAAAGGGGGAAATCAGAAACAAAACCCCAATCTCTTATTACAAATCCCAAACTTCATTATTTGTATATGTCCAGGAATAATTCTCCCTGGCTTTGAGCTGTGCTACAGAATCAACTGGAAGGGATACTTGTATGATATACCTCAGAGCTCATTGTCATTAAAACTTGTCATGTATTGTAACTATGCAACCAGGACACCTTCCATATAATTAAGTTTTTAAGCTCCGTCAGTTTATCGGCCATGCCTTCCATGTATATCTTCTTTCTTACTCTAAGATCTAGAGTAACCCCAGCTCGGGACACAGAAATAGAGGCAGGGCAACCCTTCCACAATTCAGATTCTCAGAGCCCTTGGGTATTGGCTCCTTGATCAGGACATATTATGTATATCATACCACTGTAGAACAGGATCCCTGGGGCGGGGACCATGCCTCACACCTGCTCAGTGCAAAGCCTGGCACATGGCGGGCATTTAATAAATATTAAACAAGAAAAACTACAACTCTGTTTCTGTCCTTTCCAAACATATTTATTTGCTCATGTCTAAACAGTGCCTGAAAAACATCCAAGCTTTAAAACCCATTTGGTTTCCTGTGGTTTATTCCAGTCCAAGTTAAGGTTGGGAATATTTGTTCCCTGCATGAAGAGCTACAAGGAAAACCATCCCACCCAGCCCCCCAGAGGAAAACATTTTGCTTTAGAATTGCTAATCACCTAGGGACTGTTGTGTTAATAAGTGACAATACAGAGAAACACAAACCTGTCCTACTGTTAATGTTAATTTTGGGTCCCTTTAAAATGTTGCTAAAAACATATTGTCGGCTTGCCGCAGATGTTTGTTTTCTCAGGAGAGCAGGAGAGTGGAAATGAGAGTTGGAGGCCCAGTCCTGGATATTCCTATGTTTGATGGCAATTGTCCAATAGGTCACTTTTTCAATCACTTTGTCTAGTCTCTTTGTCTACCCCTCCTCTCTTTTCATGGTGACCAACATTGGCAATGACATTGCATTCGATAAATACCACAAATGTCTTTTCAATAGAGTTATAAAGTTACAGCAAGTAAAGAAATAAGCTGGGCAATGTCACCCTCTTAACAACTTTTCTACTAATTTCACTCCATGTAGAATGTATCTAATGAACTGTTGGTGTCATCCAATGTACAATTTCTGCTAACTCCCCTTCTGTACTCATTGCTTAAGCAAAGATGAAGCCAGATTGTGACCCTTCAGTCTGATATTGAGGATTCAATTTAATTGGACAGAATAGATTTGAAACCACTTATCACCATTTAAAGAACCAAGTAAAACAGCATTACATTCACTCATCCTCTCCTAGTTTTTCTCTCCATTCTCTGACTCTTGAGACAACAAACAACTCTATGTGATTCATAAAAAAAGTAAAATCAAATAAGAAGAATGGTCTTTGTTTTACTCTTGCCACCTCGCAGTGGGCTATGTGATGATTTGCAATGACTTCAACTGTGGGAGATGCTACATGTTTTAGGTGTATTTCATGGCACCTGGATTGGCCTGTTCTTGCCAGAAAGCTTTGCCCTGATGGCTTTGGAGAGTGGAATGCCTCCTGAAGGGCTGAATGCTCTTTCATTAGGAATTCCCTACTGTGTTTGGAATCCATGGCAGAAACATATCCCATTTGGGGGAAAATAGGGAGCTGGTGGCAATCAGCTTGAGGGCTAGGAAAGATGTCAGCTACTGGGGTCAGTTACTATGCCAGGGGCAGTGAGACAGAAGGAAGCAGCAAATGGAGAGAGGAGAGCTATGAAAATAGCTAAGGGTGTAGGATTTGGATCCTTGATGCCAGATTCTTTATTTTAGGTTGGAAAAATATGTACCCCAAAGTCCATGGGCAAATATTCCTGAAGAATTACTTGGAAGCAGAAACAGGGGATGCAATAGTATGCTCTCCATGTGAGATCCTGGACAACCTTGTTCTCTTAAATTATATTTTCGGTCAGTTACTCATTGGTACCCACCTCATTGTGAGTCCTTCTTAAAACCAAATTCAATAATAATGAAACTGTCATTCTGGACCTGAGGAAACAGACCTCATTCTATGACAAGGAAAAAAGAGGAAAGAGAAGAGGGGAGTAAAAGAGAGGGAGAGGAGGGGAGAGGAGGGGAGGGGAGAGGAAAGCCCAGAAAAAGAGAAGAAAAAAGTGAGAAAGACAGAGGGGAGGAAGGGAGAGGCAAAGGAGAAGGGGGTCGAGGAGAGAGAGAGAGAGAGAGAGAAAGAGAGAGAGAGACAGAGAGTTAGAGGGAGGGAGAGGTGTTATAGCAAATTCAGGGCCAAAGTATGCATCTCATCCTCTTTAAACTCCCTAGATTATAGGCTAATTCAATGTATGTCATTAAGGTTTTAGATTGTTATTGCTATTGTATGGATTAAAGGAGTCTTGATAGTCCCATGCTCTAAATAAAGATAAAATAATTTTTATTATTTATTGAGTGCTTAATATAGACTTGGCAAAATATCAAACTAGAGAGCAGTTATAGTTTCTGTCCTGAGCATCTGCCCAGAAGCCAGAACTGTATCATTCAGGAATTGCTCAGGAGCCTAGCATTATTCATGACAGACATTTGGAAGTCCTGAGAATCGGACTATGTGGTTCCATATAAATGAGGATAGGTAGGAAGGGGTGGAGGAAGGAGTATAAGGAAAAGAAAGGAGCAGTTATATCTATAGCTAATTTTCAACAATCATATGACTATTCCAAGTAATTGCCTCTTCCTTTTTTAAATTCAGAAACTATTTATTAAGTGTCTGCTGTATGCAATACATTCTTTAGAAATTATGACTACATGAGATTTTTTTCCAGCATTTTTTTTTCTTTTAGTTACTTGTAGAAATAATTTTTTCCAATTGTTTTCTAACATTTTAGAATTTAGATTTTTTCCCTTCTCTAACTTCTTCTTTCCTCCCCGAGGCAGTGAATATTTTGAGATAGGTTATATTCATACCTTCATGCAATACATATTTCCATATTGCTCATATCATGATAAAAGATACATTCACATATTACACATACAGTAGAACTCTTATGAAGGAAATATAATGGAAGATGGCATGCTTTGATCTGCACTGAGACTCTAAAAGTTCCTTTGGCTGTGGATAGCATTTTCATCAAAAGCCCCTTGTGATTATCTTGGAGACTTGCTTTGCTGTTGTTGGTTTAGTCCTTCATAGTTACTGATCATCGTACAATATTTCTGCTACTGTACACAATTGCCCCTTTTCTTCATCTTACTTTTTGTCTTTATCCATAGGTTTCTCTCCATTCTCTGGCTTGGCTTTGTCCATCTAGAACATATGGAAAAGGTTGCAGGAATTCTTCCTCTCAGAAATCTTGATACAAGTAGCAGTATTAGCATATTGGGATATAAAGATTAATAAGCTAGACTTGGTATTCGAAAATCTGAGTTCAAATCTTATTTTTTGCCACATTTGTGACCCTGGAGCAAACTATTTCCCCACAAAGAATCTCACTGTAAAAGGGGAGGGTTAGACTAAATGATCTCTAAAGTCCTGTCCAACTTTTCTGTTCTGTTCTATCTTCTTTTGTCACATCTTGTCATTTGGAACATAGAGGTGTGTAGAAGACATAGAAAAAGAGGACTCAATTGAACAAGAAAAAATCTGAAGATTCTTTCCTCACCCCCAACAACAACAAAAAAAAACTCCATAGACTTTCAAACCACAACAATCATCAAATACTCTAGCCATTGAGAATGATGGGTATTCTTCAGAAGGAGAGAAGACTAGGTTTCTGACACAACAGTTTGCGTAGGGAGGCATGTGAGATAATAGGAACACTGACTGTGGAGTCAGATGACATGAGTTCAAATCTTACTTATTGACTGTGGACTTATTGACTGAGGCCTACTTGGGCCTCAGTTTCTTCTTCTGTTTAATGAAGGGGGTCAAATAATTCAAATTTCATTTCGGCTTCAGAAAAAAAACTCACCATTTCTCCTTTAGAATGATCTCGTTTTACAAATGGAGATCCTTTGTCATTTGCACCCCCAAACCCAAACTACAACATATAGATAGGAGATGATGTTTATTATAAAAGGAGATTTGATTTAAATCTAACAAATAATAGATTTACAAGAAAATTTTAATGAGGGACAGAAAGATAATATAAAACTCCTAGGAAAACCCATCTCTTAGCTGATAAAGGCCCCCAGAATGGTTGGAAATTCTCCTGCATGCTCTGAGTGAAGGGAACCCCAACTAAAGAGACCAATATTAGAGAGCAAGATCAGCAGCTTCTATGGTGAGTGTATGTGTAGCCATCAAGACTCATTGACTATCTAACGAATCTCCTTCACTTACCAGCCCTGAAGTGAAACCTGAGGACTATGGGAGACAGATTCTCCCACCCAGACCATCTACCTCAAGGGAGGTAAACCATTCACATCCTTGGAAATCAATTTCCAGGGCTTATCATCAATATGGAAGCTCCATCTCTAATGCTCCTTCATTAAACCTTTGTGAATAGGGGCAGCTGGGTAAATGGAAAGATTAAATAATAGGATGAGACAGGGTGAGACAATGTGATTTCTAGAATTGTCACTGGAAACAGCCTCCCTAAGGAACTGGCTGGAGTTAGATCAGGTGCTGAATCTAGAAATCTGTGGAAAAAGTGTTGGGCCGGGAATCAGAGTTTTTGTTTTTTGTGGGTGGTGGTGCTTATGCACCCCAAATAATCAGAGCCATGAAAAACCAGAAAACCTTTTGAGTCTTCTCATGTTCAGTTAAGACTTTAAAATTTTAAGTTATATACTATCTGGGGTGAAGGAGCATCGATCCAATACCACAGCTAAAACTTTATTAAGGCAATTCAGAAAGCTGAAGTGTCAGCTGCTCTCAGCCAAGGGCCGCCCATTTCTTGTTGGAAATATTTCTTTATCTTCTCTCTTGGAGGAATGTTTTTCACATTCAGATATGCAGGTATACCCTAGGTACACTTTGTTCCCCTTTGTAGATGGAAAGAGGTCTGGCTTAGGAAACTGAAGGACTACCACTACTAATGGGTCTTTAGCATTCTCTTTCTAATAAAGGGTCATATTTTAGGACCCTCCTGTCATTTTAAATTTTGTTTTTGTTAAGCACTAAAGTCATCCCATTCAAGGAAGTGCTGGGTAAAATCTTCCCACAATGTGTCTCCCTGGTATCCCTTAACCCTATTGATAATGGTAAAGTCTCATAAATCTAGGTAAGTCTTTAATTATACCTTTTGAACATGACGATATTATGACTATGACATACTCATAAAGGATACATTCACAATTAGCTTAATGTATATTTTATGGCAATGGAAAGAGGAAGAGATGACTAGAATTAAAGCAGAAAAACTACATTTTTTGGCTTTGTTTCCCATGTTCCTGTTACAATAATGATGATGATGATGATGATAACAAATAACTGACACAACATTTTAAGGTTTGTAAAGCTCTTTACAATACGTTATCTAATTTGACCCTCACAATCTGGTAATTTTAATTAAAAACAATAATTATTTGAGAATGCTCATTTTCTCTCTTATTTTTTTAATAAAAATATTGAACATCTGCTTTTTTCTAAGGCAAGTTGGATTTATAAAGATTACAAGCTAAATTATGAAGACTATCTTCCACTCCATAAGAAATACTTTTTGATTTAAAATCTTTCCCTTGTTTTTTTGGTCTAAAATCTCTTCCATATTTTTATTCAGCATGTGCCAAATATTTATTGAAAGTAGAACTCACCTTGGATATATAATATTGGAAGGAATGAAGAAAGGAATGAAGGAAGGAAGAAAGGAAAAAAGGAAGGAAGGAAGAAAG
This sequence comes from Gracilinanus agilis, assembly GCF_016433145.1. Classification (NCBI taxonomy): domain Eukaryota; kingdom Metazoa; phylum Chordata; class Mammalia; order Didelphimorphia; family Didelphidae; genus Gracilinanus; species Gracilinanus agilis. Next base: position 307,835,610 of record NC_058131.1, read on the forward strand.
GAAAAAAGGAAGAAAGAAAGAAAGGAAGAAAGAAAGAAAGAAAGAAAGAAAGAAAGAAAGAAAGAAAGAAAGAAAGAA
>NC_058131.1:307838187-307879111 GCF_016433145.1 Gracilinanus agilis
GAGACTACAGTAGGTGATTACAGGCATACTAGATATAGAAATATTGTAATGTTCTACTAAATAATAATAGCTCACATTTCAATTAAATTAATTTTGTATTAAGTATTTGTAACAATTGTTCACATGCTAGGCACTGGCAAAGCCATAAGTACTTCTTAACAAAGAAAACTTGTTTCCTTAAAAAGGAAATATGTGAGTCTGGAGAATGAAGAGAAATGTTTGTAGACTATTTATCAAAATGGGTCACTTAACTTGGTTCCTTTAGCTTCCTCATCTGTAAAACGGGGATAATAAATAGTATCTACTTCTCAGAGTTTTGTGAGGGTCCCATGACATATAAAAATACCACCAAGCAGAGTTCCTGGCCCGTGGAAAGGCACTATATAAAATTCTAGTTGTTATTATTACTTTCATGACCCAAGGAAACCACGATGTTTGGATTAATCAGTCAACATCTATTTAATATTTACCTATTTGTGATACTAGTTTCTGGGGAAACAAGAGGAAAAAATGACTTAAACTCTGCCTTATCCTGTTGTGGTATCTGAGGAGGTCATAGTGAAAATTAAATGTATTTTTTTCTTCTCTCTCTTTCTCTTCCTCCTCCTTTCTCTTCTCTCCCTCAACCCCAGTGTAGAACATTTCTGTCAAGTTACTACCGTGATCACAATGTGGAACTCTCCAAGCTGTTACACAAACTGGGGCAGCCATTGCCAGCCTGGCTAAGACAAGAGTTACAGAAAGTAAGATAGCATCAAGAGAAAATTCCCCTGAAAATATTCCTCTCATGCATCATCCACCTTTCCTAAAGCCTCCAGAAGCTACCAAAAGGCTGTTGTAACATATACCTCTTCAAAGAGAAGAAAGAATGAAGTTCTTCTTTCCATGTGCTGGCATGTGGACTATAAAAATCTATGTGTCTCTTCCAACTCTTGAGGCCTATGGCCTTTCTTTTACCCTGTTTTTGGGCCTGTTGAATAGTTGTAGACTACTGTGCATTCATGTGGAAGTCACTACCAACTGATATAAACATCCAAAGCAAAGCTGCAGAATGGTCCAATTTCATATTAACTATTTACACTTTTATATATCAACTAAAAGTATTGTGACTTGTAGATTTTTTAGCCCATTGTTTGCCTGCTCACTCTTTTCTTACTATTTGATGATAAAGTGTCTTATAAAACAAGAGAGAAAGAAACTTCACCTAATAAGATAAGAATGGCAAATGCCTACCACCTTTGGTAAATGCTGACCAAATTTTAAACCCAGTGATAGGTCTTGAAAGAATTGAGAATGTTGATTTGTGCTGTATCAGGGAGTAGAAGCATTAACCATATTGTCTTATCTACATCACAAAGAAATACCTAAATGCTACAACAAAAGAGAGAAAGATAAAAGGAAGGAATAAAGAGAGAAGGGAAGAATGTAAATGAGAAAGAGAAAGAAAGGAAGGAAGGAAGGAAGAAAAGAAGGAAAGAAGGAAGTAAGAAAGGAAGGAATTTTGTTTAAAAAGGAAGAAGGGATGAAGGAAGCATAGAAAGAAGGAAGAAAGATGTTTAAGAAGGTAGGAAGGAAGAGAATGAGGGAAGGAAAGGAAGAAAGAAAAGAAGGAAAAAAGAAAAAAGAAAAAGGAAAACACAAAGGAATTTTTAGTTGTTTCTCAATATAATTAGGAATATTACAGCCCAGTTTTACCCTCCCCGCTAAGTTACATGCTCCATTGCAATTTATTTTTATCTTCAGCCAACGCATATATTTTTACTTGTGTGAATAATATGGGGAAAGATTAAGTTCTTTTATTTGGCTAATTAAATTGCATTTTTCAAAATCTGGTGAGGTAGTAAGTGACAGGATTAACAAGGGCGCTTTGCAGAATTTTGATGTTTTCTTGATTAGATTAGGAGTTTTTATATAGAAGCAGGAGCTGATGAAGTGGTTTCAGTGATGTGAATGAATGCATGACCCTCGTTTATCGCGGTAGCTTCATAAAGAAGTCTTCCTGACTGTCAAGAAAGCCCAACCAAGAGTGAAAATGACATTAGCGAAAAGCTAAGCAAAAGGTCAGTAGAGCAGAATGGGAAGGGGGAGAAAAAGAAAAACGGAGTCTATTTTTTTTTTCCAAAGGGTTAGCAAAGACCGCTCACTGCCATCCCTAGGAGGGGGCTGGGGCTGCCAAGATGCGCTGTGATTCAGGATTCTAAGAGCAGAGAAGTGAGTCATAGGTCTTTCCAAGCTGAAGTGTAAAGTCCTGCATTTAAAGCAACCATTCCTTGTGACTTGACTATTTTTCTAAGTACTTCTATGGGCATTATTAGAAAGCCTGCAGGAATTTTGGCCAAGTCAGCATATCTGGACAGGCTGATTAGCACTCAAGGTCTATTGTCTTAGTGATCTGCATCCCATCATGCAGGCAGAATTCCCTTATAACTCTCTTCAGGGCCCTCATGGTGTGTCATGTGTCCTTGCTCTTCCATCCTTACCAGTGTGGGGAGAAAATAAAAAATAGGGGGAAAACACAAAAATAGAAAATGTAAAATCAAAATACATTTTTCTATCATAGCTCTCTCATTCCTAGACCATTTCAAGGGTCACAAAACATTTTAAGGATTCTAAAACAAAGAGAAAATTAGTGATGTGTTTTAAACGTTCAATCAGAGAAGAATACTGGGCAAACAGCTACCAAAATCTGCTTGGACACTGGCCGTTTTTCAAACTGATGATGAGAAAGGAAGACCTTTTGTAGACTGCAGATCCTACTCTATTTGCTGAGTAAGCACAGTCCAGGGCTGGCAACAAGAAGTTGGGACAGAGAATGTGACGCATATTTTGTTTTCATTCTATGTCAATTCTATATCCGGGTACAGAATCTCTGATATTTTAAGTGATTTAATTTCTCATCCAGCTCATATTTACTGAGAGCCTTTGTGCTCATCTCTATACTAACTCACACTTGTGCAATGTTTCATGATTTACAGCTTGGATTCCCTACAAACTTGTCATGTAAGTGTACTAGCTGTGTGAGTGTTCAAATCACTGATTCTCTTTTAGCCTTAGTTCCATCATTTCTAAATTGGAGATAATAATGATGCTCTCTCATTGGATAGTTGTGAGGAGTAAATGAGATAGCATTTTGGAAACTTTCAAGTGCTATCAATCAATCCATAAACATTTATTGACCTCCTACTATGTGCAAGGTAATGTGCTAAATTCTGGGGGTGAAAAAGAGATAACAGATAGCTTCTGCCCTCAAGAAATTATATAAGTATTGGTTAATACTATCATTTTCATCATCATCATCATCATCATTGTTAGTATAGTCCATGAGCCAGCTAGCATTAGCCCTTCATGGATTCAGATTCATGTTTTATGATAGAGGAAATTTTTGATAAGTATACCCTATGTAGTTCAAACTTCTACTCCAGCGTGAGTAGAGAGACCTCTGACATCATTGTGGGTCTAGATAGTCAGTCCCATGATAACAAAAACCTAAGCTAATAATAACATAAAAATAGAAACATCTTTTGTTTATAATAGAAAAAGAAACAAAAAAAAATTTAAAACATTCTCAGCAATCATTCCCCAAATGAATATGTTCCCACTTTCTCCTAGAATATGTTCTAAAAAGTAAGCTATCCTCCTTTAAACTCCCTCCTGAAAGCTATTGATTACCATTTAATGCCTTGGTCTTGGACTTGGCAAGTCTGAGCCCTATCACTTAGACTGTCACTATGACCTGCCTACATCTATAGAGGTCTCTATAGTTCTACTTTCTCATGTCATTGCCAGAATCTTACTCAGAAGTCAATATAAATGGCACTCAGGGTCACCTCTCCATCTTTGGCAACTTGGTAAGCCTCCTGCTCAACAATTTAGTCTTTAGTTCTGCTTCTTGTTAACTCCAAGAACTGGAAGCTTTTGCCATCTCAGCTGCATGGTCCTGCTTAGATTTCTTCTTCTTCGCTATCTCGTTGCTGTGACATTATCCTTTTGCTGCCAAAAGGAATCCTGTGGGAATTCGAAGTCTTGACCTCTCTAGCCATGGACCCAGGACCTCATGAGAACAGTAGCTGTTCTTTCCTGTTCAGCATCCTTTCCACAATGCATTTCCTAGGTAAGCTAGAGCAATAGGTAAACTATGAGAATAGGAGATACCAAGGCCCTTGAATCAAAAAGCTAAAAATCTAGCTGAGGAGTGCTCACATATAAAGCAAATGAAGAATACAAGATAGTACACGGTGTCCCAAAAGTCTAAATGTAGTTTAAAGATATTAGAACTTTAAACCACACTAAGACTTTTTGGGACATCCCATATATCACTAAATGTTAAATTTTGAGGCATCAACAATAAGCACTATAGGAAGGAGGAAAGAACTGAGAGTAGATAAATTGTAGAAAGCTTCTTAGAGGAAGTGAAAGGATTTGGAACTTGAAAGATAGAAAGAGTTGTAATAAACGGAGAAGAAAGAAACAAGCATTTAGTTGAGGGAAAACAGTATGACTAGAAATAATGAGAATCAAGGAGGTCTCATTTGTGAATTTATGTATCTGGTGAATTCTTTTAGGGACTCATGGTGGTGGGGAGGTAACATTGAGCTCTTGAAGAACATGTCAGTGAAATGCAAGTCTGCCATCATCCGTGTTTGCCTCAGTTTCCTCAGCTATAAAATGAGCCGCAAAAGGAAATGAAAAACCACTACAGTGTCTTTATTTACCAAGAAAACCCCAAATGGGGTTATGAAGAGTTGGACTTGACTGAAAAGACTCAACAACAACAGTGGACACTGTCCTTTATCTGCTAAGAAGGAGGACAATGGGAAGTGTGAAAGGTGGGATGAGAAGAAAGATGGTGTCCTCTTGCAGTGGAGAAAGTATCCCAACAACAACTCTTCACAAACTGTTAAAAAAAAAAAGAGCTGTGCAAATGCAAGGTATAACAACAACACCAATAGCTAGCATTTATAGTGCTTCAAGGTTTGCCAAGCACTTTACAAATATTATCTCATTTCACAGTTACAAAAACTCTGGATGGTAGATACTATTATTATTCCCACTTTACAGATGAAGAAACTAAGGCAAATAGAAGTTAAGTCGCTTGGTCAGGGTCACACAATTAGTGAATCTGAGGGCCAGATTTGAACTTAGATCTTCCTGACTCCAGGTCTCTTACTGATCTTCCACCTATATTCTTAATCTAATTCATCAGGATTGTGGATATTCTGTTTGTCCTCTGCCCTATTGGCTACTTTCCATGCTCCACTCAAAAGGTAAGATGAAGTCTTGGAAACAACTTATTAGTCTATATTTACAACTATAAATGCTACCAGATATTGTAGGAAAACAATACCCAGGATGAATCAATGCATGCATGAAATGCATTTGTTAAACATTTCCTATGTGCCAAACACTGTGCTAAGTGCATATATGATACCATACGAAAGGAAGCTAGTCCCTGATCTTTAGACACTCCTATTTTTTTGTAGGAGGAGATAACATATAAACAGGAAGGATGGCCAGGAAAGGGTGCCTTGGTTTGGAAGGTCATTGGAATATGGAACCATAGGAGAATGAACTAATGAACTCTTATAGAGGCAATATTGATCTGATTGTTGTTCCCATAGCAAAAGATGGGAAGCATGGGAAAATTGGAGGAGGAGAGAGCATATGTGAGCAGCAAATAAAGTGAATGGCAAAAGAAGACCTAGGTGGATGGTTGCAAGGGATGTGACTCAATGTCTCTGGTGTGGGTCAGCTTATCTATTACTAGAATATGTGTAGATGTACTAGCTGACTCACAAATAAGGGCAGCATGACCCCAGGTCAGTAGTTCCAAAGTTGAGTAGATTAAGTTATTGGGCATGTGGTCTCTGGAGCTTCTGTGATCCTGAGAGAGCAACATCAGAGAAAAAGGAAAGGAACAGTTAATATAATGTGGAGAAGAACAACACAAAAGTAGCTAGCTATCTGCCAAATTGCCTGCTTTTACTTGTGACTTCAAATAATTTCAATTCAACAAGTATTTGTTAAATATTTGCTATATGCAAGCCAGGAGACAAAGTTAAAAGTGAAACCATCCCTGCCCTCAAAGAGCAGCATTCTACTGGGACAATATGAAATATTCGCAGAAAAGAAATCACATACATACATACCCCATACACACACACACACACACACACACACACACACACACACACAGAGACAGAGAGAGAGAGAGAGAGAGAGAGAGAGAGAGAGAGAGAGAGAGAGAGAGAGAATATNAGAGAGAGAGAGAGAGAGAGAGAGAGAGAGAGAGAGAGAGAGAGAGAGAGAGATTGTACAAAGTAATTTTAAGAAGAGAGCACTGATAACTAGGGAGATCAGGAAAGGACCCTTGAAAGAGGTAACAGCTGATTCATACCTTAAACAGGAAATTAAGTGGTCTAAAACGAGGAGGGTGAAGAGGGAGAAGAAAAGTATTTCCAGACTCATAAAAACCCACTTGGATTCCATCAGGCTGTTGTGTCAGTCCCTAGATCCAGGCCTTATGGCCTGGTGTCCACAATGACCTAGAGGGTTAGCTCTCTGGTCCACAGGGGCAGGCAGAAGGATGACTTAGCTGCCTTGGAAAAGTGAGTAGAGAAACTGGTTTCTGGCATATTCTCAGTGGTGATTGTCACCCGCCTGTCTGTGACTGGACTATTAAACTGAGCTCCTTCAGAAAGTGGAGGGGAAATAAATGCGATTGGAATAAGATTTTATCTAGAACTTTGAAAGTTAAATTAAAAGCAACAATGCCAATGATAAAAAAGAAATGTTGATAGAACAGTTAAGTGGGACAATTTCACTGTAGGCAAGTGGTTTCCAACTTCAATTGAATTCCTAATTAAAGCCATGACTGCCATTTATTGTTCAATATGCTTATTTGGTACAGCAGCATCTGCTGCTAAGAAGCTATATTCACCCTCTTCTCTTGGGTTAATTTAAGTTCACCCAGCCCCCCACAATCCCCTCCTCCCCACTGAGTCTCCATGGTTCTGAAACTAAGAAGAAAGTGAATTCAGCACATTGTAAAGACTTAGCAATGATTTTAAAGTTCAGATCTTCCTGGATACACATATGCTAAATGCTAACAAATTCTTTGGGGGCCAAAATGGTAAAACACTCCTTTCCTAGCAGCAACGTGGATAGGATTACAAGGAGACCCTGATTCCAGCCCTAGTTCTGTAACTAATATATGACCTTGGTTCATTCAATAAGGCACTTAATTTCTATGAGACTCAGTTTCCTCATCTGCCAAATAAGGATAATTATATCTCCCTTACTAGCATTGTAGAGTTGTGGGGTTCAAATGAGATCATGGAGGTGAAAGATTATAACATTCTATGTAGATTAAAATGCTATTGTAATTAAAAGAAAGCTTTTGAAACATTTTCCATTCCTCTTCTTTGTATTCTGTACCAAAATGTCACAGGTAACCTGTCCAAAATGTCTCCTCAGCACAAAGAGAGACACTAGAACTACTTTGCTTAAGGACCCAAAGACATGACTTCTAAGTCTTGATAAGTCTGAGTAAATTTTAGATTATATTAGGAACAAAAGAATAAAGCAGAATCACATATTACAGAGCTGAAAGGAGTCTCTGAAGCCATCTAGTCCAATCTATAATCTGAACATAATGCCCATTACAATATATCACAAAGAGTTCGTGCAGCCTATGCATAAAGACCCTGGAGAGAACAGAGGGGTACCATCACCTTTTAAAGTAGCCCTTTGCAATTTTGGATAGTGTTAATTGTTAGGAAGTTTTTCCCGTCATTAAGTCTATATTTGTCTTTTTTCAACCAGCATCCATTATTCCTAGCTCAGTCCTCTAACGTCAAACAGGAAAAAAAAATTTTTGAATCCATTCTTCACTTGACAACCCTTTTGATATTTGATGACAACCATCATGTGCCCCTTTAGTCTTCTCTTCCCCAGGCAAGACAATTTTTATTCCTTGATATTGATATTGATAAAATCCTTCCAACACAATAATCCAGATATAATCTGACCAATGAAAAATAGAACATGATTAGTACCTTTTTATTCCTGGAAATAGTGTCTCTCAATAAAGCCCAAGATCTTATTAGCTTTTTTTTTGACTGTTATGTCATACTGTTGGCTCATATTGAATTTGTATTGTAGTTTACTAAAAACACCCACTTTTTTCCCAGACAAACTGCTGTTGAAGTCTATTTTTTAATCTATGTGAGATTTATTTATCTCAATTAGATATCATCTAGTAGCATTTGTCCCAGTGTTCTAGCCTGACAAGATATTTTTGGATCCTAACTCCTATTGTCCAATGTGTGAGTCGTTCCTTCCAGCTTTTTGTCATCTGCAAATGTGACAAAAATGACACTGACACCCTTATCCAAGTCATTGGTAAAAATGATAATAAGTTCAGGGCCCTGCACAAATCCTGGGATGGCTCCACTGGAGACCTCTTTTCAAGTTGGCTTCAAAGTTTTAATGACTATTCTTTGTGATGGTCATTTGGTTAGTTCTGAATTTTTTGGACTATCTGGACCAGAAACCTCCAACTTTTACACACACACACACACACACACACACACACACACACACACACACACAAGCATGAGATGCCTTACCAAGACTTAGGTAAACTATATTTACTGTATCATCAACCGTTTCAGCAATAAGGAAAACAACAAAAAGGTTATTGTGGCATGACCTGGTAGTTAAAGTCATTCTGGCCCTTCTTGATGTTTGCTAGCCATCTCCTTAATAATTCATTCTAGAACTTTGCTGGGAGTCAAAGTGAAGCTCACTAACCTACTAATGAAATCTCTTTCTTTCCCTTTTTTGCAAAATTAGGATAACATGTGTCCCTTTTCCATTATACACTATCATTCAGATATCACCAAGAATGGCTCAGTAATTCTATATACTGATTCTTTCAGTACCCAAAAATGCAATTCACCTGGTCAGGTGACATGAATTCAACCAGGGTAGCTAGGTGGCCTTTTACTATCTTCTTACAAAACTTGGGTTATGATCCATTTTTATTCTTTCTTTTTCCATTTGACAATCATACTCTGATGTCACAAAAGACAAATAAGAAAAAACAAAACCAACAAAAAGAAGTAAAATGAAAATTGAGCATCTCTGTTGTCAGCCCTCCTATCTCATTCCTATTGGCTCATATCTCTAGTCATAGTGCACTGTAAGCTTCTGAGTGCCAAACAATGTTTTTTCACAAGCCCACCCCACGATTTTGCCATTATCCACCATTGCCTGTATTTGCTTCCATTTTCTGCCCATATTAAACTACTCAAATGGATCAGTGATTTCAAGGATGGTGAGAGTTCCCTCCAACCTTATAGATCACAGCCAATCCAAGTCTGGCCATTTTATATGTCTTATCAATATTTTCCTATAACTTTGCTATATGAGGTTTACCCAAAGATCCGGGAAACTTCCTTAACTTCATTTGTTGTTATGCGATGAGACCAATGGAATAAGTAGGCCATGCAACAATAATCTTTAAAACTTGCCAGAATACCAATGTATTTTCTTTTATGGATGGCACACATCCTTGGTGGCTTTCTTTACTCTAGTTATCCTTTATAATTCCTTATACGGTAAGTATTTTAGCTTGTTCATATCTTCCATGAAACTTTCCATTGCCTCTGAATAGTACACAATTTTAATTCTTTGTAGTCTATAATGTTCCATGAACTGCATACATATAACAACACCATTAGAATATTGGTATTAAAAAGATGGGTCTTTGGTTCAGGGATAAATTTGAGTTCATTAAGGGATTTTTCACAAGTAATCCAGCTTGCTCTAGGTTATTTAATTCTGACCCCAACAGTTTTCTATTTGTATTGTCTACCCAAGATTTATTCTTACAGATGAGTTTCACAGATTTTTTTTAAAAATCTAAGTTATTTGATAAATTTTCTATATGCCTGGAAAACATGTTGCCTTATACAACTCTCTTTTTTCTTCATCACAGTCTGTGTGTGTGTGTGTGTCTTTTTAATTTAGTGCTTGAGTTTCCCACAAATCCTGTACTAATTTCCTTTGTATAGTCTTTTTTTTTAATTACCTTCTGTCTTAGAATTGATACTGAGTAATAGTTCCATGCCAAAAAGCAGTAAGGGCTAGGGAATTGGGATTAAGTGACTTGCCCAGGGTCACACAGCTGGGAAGTACTCAGGATCTCCCATCTCTAGGTCTTGTTCTCAATCTGAGCCACATAACTACCTCTTGATGACACACTTTTAAATCTAATCTACATTATTTACATTTTCTCTATTACTTTGTTGTCTAGAAATTCACTAAAACAATAAAACAAGCCTTGATTTGTAGTGTTTGCTGATTTCCAATGTGTAAATGCTCACATTGAAAATTTAATAATTAGCTCTTGAGATCCAGTATGACCAGACTGTCATACACTCTGCCTGAATGGAAGATCCTTTGTCATCCTCTTGGCCGGCTCTTCATACTTTCTGATTTTTTAACACCTACAAATGGTGGTACTCCAAATTGAACATAATACTCCAGAAGTCTGATTAGGGCTGAGTACAATGACATCATTACCTCCTTGTTCCTGAAATATAGTCTTACTTTTATATAGCCCAATATCATCTTAGATTTTTTTGTCTACCATGTCATACTTCTCATGTTAAATTCACTAAATTCACTAAAATCTTCAGACTTTTTAAAATTTTTTAGACAAATTGCTGTCTAAATATGCCTCCTCCATATGTGAAGTCTGTTTTTATATTCAAATGTAAGGCTTTATATTGATGCCTAATGAATATCATGTTATTAGATTTATGCCAATGCTCTAGTCTTTTAAGACCCTTTTGGATCCTAGCAGTCATAAGTTGGTTCTCTTTCATGGTTTCATGAAATATGAAAATTCTATGGGCTTATCATCTACACCTTTTTGCAAGTCATTGATAAAAATGTTAAATCACACAAAGCTAAACATAATGCCCTGGGGTACTCCACTGCAGTTGGAATTATTAACAACTACTCTTTGCATCTATTCAATATGGCACTCTATCCCCTGAACTGCCCCTTTTTTATAATCGTAATTCATGAGTTACTCTTATTCTTCTGAACTCTTGAAATCTGCTCTCCTCAAATCTAGGGTGCATAATATCATAAACAAAGGTAACATATGAACTCATGCCCTCTGACTATGAATACTGAATATTTCCATTTTACTATGCAGATGATATTATACCCTGCTTTCCTCTCCTTCTCTATCAAAACTTTCAGGAGGAATAGTTTGTGTGCCCACAAGTATTTCCAAACCAGCAACTAATTCCTCCTTGTTGGTAAAAATCAGATCCAGAATGCAATTTTCCCCCATTTTCTCTACTTTCAAGAAATTAGTAGGTATTCTTATTTTCTTGGTACAATACATCAGCAGATAATTGAAGTTTTGATCACTATTACATCATGTTTCTTCTTTGTGCCACACTTGTGCTGTTTCCTTTACCCATTAACTATTTGACTTCTTACTCCAAATCACTCCAAGTGGCTTTCAGTATTCTCTAAAAATGTAATTATTTCTATTTCTCTCTCTCTCTCTCTTTCTGATCATTAATCAAATGCTTTCTACCACCATGCTTTCTACTCATCCTCCTACTGCAGTGCCTCGATCCCTTGAATGGCCATCTTCATACACAGTGATACTTTGCCATCCACTCCTTTCATTTATCCTCAATTTTTTGAGTAGGGTATACTTAAGCAGAATCCTGGCTCAGTAATGAGTCTCATCCCCCACTCCCAAGTTCTGATGTTAACTCTGAGGCTAAAATTTCTTCTTTGTATGAAGTCCTTCAGTTCATCTTGCTGGTTACCTAAACTTGGGGCATTTGCATATAGATATGAAAGTGTGAGTTTAACTGCTGGTTCCTTTCTTGGATTTTACCTCCTGTGAGCTATTTGAGCAACTAGACTTCTCCTTAAATTGTTATTGTATTCTATGGTGTCTTGAGTGGATATACAGAGGAAATTTTCTCACACCCTCCTTTTTTTTCAGTGGTGGTGCTCTCTTGTCCTCAGCCCATCCACCTAAGTGAGAAGCTACAAATGAAAAAAGATGTTTGTGGTGATTATGTGCTCCCTCTGTTGCAGTAGGAGAGGCAACAGTGTCCAAATTCATAATCTCTTTCTTGAGAGCTACCTACCCTGTTATCAATTCCTGAGAAAGCCATGAGGCTGAAGGGATAACATCTGAATCACAAACATGATACCATTTCAAATGTTCGGTGGTAGTTTTTTTTGTAAATCATGTTTAAGTATTGGACGTATCTTGAGATCCTATTAGTGAAGGTACATTTTGGAAACTGGCACGTGAGTGGGGACTCATCCCTCATCTTTGTATCACTCTTGTATCTCCAACCTTATAGATCACAACTCGTCCATGCCTAATACAGTTCTTAGCACATAGTGAAGCATTAACAAATGGTTATTCATTTAGTTATCTCTACCTCTCAGAATACTTGCCTTCCTTCAAGATTTAGTTAAGATATCTGTGAAGCCTTCCTTAATCCCCACCACCTCTCCTCCTCTTGTGTAATGTTCTCTCTCTCTCCTCACTCTTCCTTGTACTATAATTTGTTACATCTCTTTCCTCATCATCACTCACACCCCAATAGTATATAAGATTCTTAATGTCAGAAATTATTTTGTTTTCATCTTTGTAGCTTCAGGTCTAGCCTAATACTTTGTACACAGTAGGCACTTATTAAAGTTTTGTTAGATTTATAATAACACTGAATACTCCTATTACTTAACAGTTTCACCACAGTGAATCTTATCTCTTTAGCTAGCTTATAATAATAGCCCCTGAAACTCTGTGTGCTTCTTAGTTATTACACTTAATACTTATAACAACTCTGAAGAAAGTAAGGCAAGAGTATTATCCTCATTTGACACATTTAAAAAATGGATGTTCAGAGAGGCAAGTGAGTTGCCCCAGGTCAAACAGTGAAAAAGTGGGAGAATGATAAAGTAGGTTTAGTTCTCATGACTCGGAGAGATGTATTTTTCCCCACTATATTAAAGTTTCTCCTCCATTAGAATGTGAGCTCCTTGAGAACAGACTCATGTTTTTACATCTCTTGATATCCCCAACATTTAGCACAGTGTCTGGCACAAAGGACGTATGTAATAATTACTCATAGACTGACTAAGGGGTTTTCTTTCCTGCTATGTTGTTATTCGGTCATGTCCAGCTCTTTAAGATCCCATGAACTACAGCCATCCATGAGGTTTCCTTGACAAGGATACTGGAAAGGTTGCTGTTTCCTTCTTCAGTCGCTCCAATGGCAATTAGTGATCAAGTGACTTGTTTAGGGTCACATAGCTAGGAAATGTCTGAGGCTGGATTTGAACTCATGTCTTTTTTTTACTCTAAACCCAGTATCCTATCCATTGAGCCATCTAGCTGCCTCCTAGGTATCAAGAGGTTAAGTGATTTGCCCACAGTCACATAGTTAGGAAGTGTCTAAGGCTGGATTTGAACTTAGGTCTTTCTGGCTACAGGCCCAGTGCTCTTAACCAGGAAGCCACAGCTGCCTCATTCTCCTATTATTCATCTTATATAATCCTGTTATAAGCTTCCTAATAACAGAGACTATGATTTCTCCATCTTTCTAGAACTCCCAAAGGGGCTTGGCATACAGTCAGCACTCAATAAAGTTCTGCCAAATGAGACAAAATTCAAACTCAGACTTTTAAATTATCTAGACTGGTGACTTCTCTAGTATTTTCCCTCTGCTTTCCAGCTCCTGTCTTGGAGCAGGCTCAAGCCTCCCCTCAAGTCAATATGGAGCTTTCTTTCTCTCTCCCATTAACCCATGGATTCATCTTTGTCCTCCTGAAAGGTGCTGAAAAGCTGATCATTTGTCTCTATTAGAGCTGGTGGGCAGGGTGTGATGGGGAAAGTGGTCCCAAATCTGAGAATGGAATCTGGAATGAAATAGCCTCAGTGATTCCCTCCTGCCTCAATTCAGGATGCAATCTGACTCCAAAAGGACCCTACCTCCCGAGGTGAAGTCCAGCACTGATATTTGTCAGCAAGGACCTGCCCTAAGTGGCCCGTCTTCAGATTTGCTTCCCAAACACCATTTCACAGGGAGCAGACAGTAATGACTTCCAGAAACTAAACTGGAGCCAACTTTGAACCAGAGACTGGAGCCTTCCAAACCACTAGCATCATTGATGATCCTAAGCCCATGTGAAGTTGTCAATCATGGAAAGGAAGGGAAGGGAAGGGAAGGGAAAGAAAGGTAATAGGTACCGTGCTTAAGTGCTTTTTACAGATATCAGAGTCAATTCTATCTGAGAAAGAGATTCAAAGGGATTTTTAAAAAAATTCTCTTTTCATACCTCAGGGTTTTTTCTGGCCTTGTTTATTTCTGGATTGGCCAAATGAAGAAGATACCCAGTGCAGCTTGCCATCCTTATTCTGTGAAAGAAAATATGAATGAATATCCCATGAAAGGAAAGTTTTCCATCCCAGACCTCCATGCAGGAGGACCCTAATCTTACTTTGTGATTTTTTCAGGGAAGTCAAACCCAGCCCATTGACTAAAGGCCTGGCTAGGAGCCAACAACTTCATGGTATCACCATTAATGTGCTATACAATGGGAGCAGATCAGTCATCATATCTGGCCTTTCGTTTAAGTCACAGCAAATAGAACTGAGGTTAGACATTAAAGAGAACTTCCTAAAAGGACCATAAGTCATGTTGCTAAGGACTATTTGGAAATGTTTTTTCTCTGTAGTTTTACATTAAGAGATTCTAAGATTTGAAGGAGCTTCAGGGTCTATTTATTCTAACCCATATCTGGATTAAAGTCACTTCTACAATGGTCCAAACAAATTGTCATTCAATCTTCTCAAAAAACTCCAGTAAACCAAATTCAACCAAATAACTATCTGATCTACTCCTTTTTTTATGAAAAAGAAAGAGGAAGAGAAGGGAGGAGGCAGGAGGAGAGGAGAGGGGAAAGAAGGAAGGAAGGAAGGAAGGAAGGAAGGAAGGAAGGAAGGAAAAGAGAGAAGGAAAAGAAAATGAGAGAGAGAGAAGGAGAAGAAGAAGAAGGGAGGGACGAAGGGAGAAAGGGAAGAGGAGATAATTTTTTTAGATCTGTTTGTTTATTTTACTTAGCTCCCTAGAGAGATCAAGGAATGGATTATATGATACTCCACTTCTCATACTTCTGATACTCTTGTGATCTGTTCCTGATCTTTACTTTCACAGAATAAAGAATTTTTGAGACAGGAGAGCCTGAGTTCAGACCTAATCTCTGATATTTTCTAGCTGTGTGGCTTTGGGTCTGTCATAAGACCTCGCTGAATTTGAGTGCCTGACTTTATAAAATAGTGATAACAATCCCTTCAGTACCCATCTTTAGGAGCTATGTTGAGACTCAAATGAGACTGTATATATAAAATACACTGCAGATTTTAAAGTGTTACATAAATTCCAGTCCCTGATGTTGAGGATTTTCTGATTATTGAATACATAAGTCCTGCTATTGTTTGTTAATTTGTTTGTTAATTTTTTTTCTTTAAGAACTACAAGTTTTGGTGAAAAATTTCAGGCATTTGCCTTTAAGATGATCAGGACAAAGCTGGAAGTAGTTAAGTCCTGCAGCAAAAAGAACATTATTGCCCTATCTAAAGTGAGCCATAGAATCATTAACATGAAATACCTTTTGATGAATGCTTTGAAAAAAATCATTATGTATTAAAGTCTAAAAGTCTCTTCCTGCATCATTTAAATTACTTTACAATGCTGATTAAAATAACAGAACATTATAGCTTGCTTAGCTAAACATTATATTTCCAAATCCATTTCCAATTGTTTCCCTTCAATTTGAACAATTTTTGAGCAATTGTATTGCTATTCATACCTGCTTGATTTTTTTTTATTAGAAGTTAAAGTACACACATTTTTATCAATGTTGCGAAGTGTGTTGGAGGTTAACTCCTTTAGTGCTGAATGCCAAGGGACTGGAGATAAGAAAGTTCCTTTTAGCCTTTCTCAGCACCAAAATCTTAAGCCCCAGACTTACAGATTGAGATCTGCAAGGGAATCTAGAGACCATGTAGTCCAACCCCCTCATTTTTACAGATGAGGAAACTGAACTTAAGACCAACTAAACTATGTGACTAGCTCATAGTCATGCAGGTAGTAAGTAGCAGATCCAGAATTTGAACCCATGTACTCTGAATCCAAAGCCAGGGCTCTTTCTACTATATTATGCTGCCTAACACTTTGGGAGCTCAACATTGCCACCTGCTTTCCCAGGAGAATAATGGATTCCCTCATTTATCTTCATCTCATCAAATGTCTTTAAAAAGAAATTTAACAGGTTATTCCAAATGAAGAAGCTTCTATAGAAAGTGAGAGTGTGTCTACTTGGCAATCAGTTTGGGCAGCATTGATGAAGTATTAGCACACGTGCCCAGCCAGCACTGGGGGAGCTGCTCCTGAGGACATTTTTTTGTATGCCTCACCCCTCTGTCCAGCCACCCGAAGCGAGTACTTCCTCCCTCCACTATCCCATAATGGGAATGGTGGGAGGCCAAGAGGGTGCTCACAGACATTTTGAATTCGCCCTCTGGGTACTCTAACACAAAACCTTTGCCAACTCTGGTTTAGGTGCAGGTGAATAAGGGTTACATTGGGAGGGAGGGACCAACTTTTCAATTTGTAAAGTCAAAATGAGTTCAATTCTTGTCCCTGTTTAGCCGATTGCCTTAGGTGCTTCTTAAACACAGAACAATGAGATATATATGCTTTTCAAATATTGAGTGGTTGTCTGACTGCTTTTCAGTCATTCCACTGTATCTGACTTTGTGACCTTATGGATTGTAAAACACCAGTGCTATCCATGGGGTTTTCTTAAAAGATACTGCCATGGTTTGCTGTTTCCTTCTCTACTGGATTAAGGCAAACAGGGTCACAAAGCAGGGTCTGAATCCAGATTTGAACTTAGGTCTTCCTGATTTCAGGCCCAGTGGTCTATCCACTGCCTCATATAAGGCCATGGGGCTTGATCCATAATGCCAAACCAAGAATGATGACCTTATAAGTCACTAGGGTCAGCCCAATTCAATATTATTTATAGAAACATAGGCTAGAAAGGACCTTAGAGATTATCTAGTTCAATCTCCTCATTTCACAGATGAGGAATACAAAACCAAAAGAGATTAAATGATTTATTGGAGATCCACATGTAGAAAGTAGCAGAACCAGGATTTGAACCTCTGTCCTCTGAATTTAAACCCAACACTCCTACTCCACCATGGTGCCTACCCTTTCTGGACTTGCCACTGTCACCTATCCAGGGTTTTTCATTCTCTCATTGGAGTTTTCCAGCCTTGAGGGTCTACTACTCACTGGAGACTTCCATAGTTTTTCACCTTCATCAAGTCTCCTCTTCTTAATTCTGGATCAAATGAGATAATAGTTGTAAAGTGCCTTGAAAATTTCAAAATTCTATATAAATGAGTTTGTTTATCAGTACATTTATCTTGCATGAACCCTGCAAATGGTTGCTAGACTGGACCCAGAAGTGAGAAGGAAAAAGGGAGCAGGCTCAATTGTCTTTTGAAAATTGCAAAGTTCTTTTAGTAACCCCAGGCTTCTCTCTGAGACAAAGGCCAATGTTGTTAACATCAAAATTTTTCTAGCAGTGTTCATAGATCCAGGATTCATAACTAGAAGGGACATTAGGGTTTATTTGATCCAACCCCCTTATTTTATAGTCAAGGAAACTGAACCCCAGACAGATTAAATGACTTCCAGGTATAAAAAACAATGCAGTCAGGATTCCAACCCAGGACCTTTGACTTAAACTCAAGCAATCTTTCCACTGTACCTCATGCCTTCCTGCTTTTGTGCTTATTATTCATGGTATACCGAAAACTTCATAGATACGAAGTTCACAATCAAAAAAGACAATGGGGGTCACATGCACAAACTGGCTATAAAACATTACGTATGAGGAATGACTAGAAGAAGCAGTGGACAGGACATCATCAGAGAAAGATATAACATGGAAGAAAGGCAGGCCAGGCTTATATAATATATAATATTGCTGTTACTGTGTACAATGTTTTCCTGGTTCTGGTTACTTTGCTTTGTATTAGTTCATATAAGTCCCTCCAGATTTTTTCTGCAAACATTCTGCTCATCATTTCTTCTAGAAAAACAGTATTCCATCACAATCGTACACCAAAACTTGTTCAGCAATTCCTCAACTGATGGACATACCCTAGAATTCTAATTCTTTGCCACCACAAAAAGAGCTGCTATAAACATTTTGATACATAGAGGATCTTTTCCTTTAAAAACATCTCTTTGAGATAATAAAAAAGACTTGTACAAAAATATTCATAGCTGCATTCTTTGTGGTGGCAAAAAGTGGAAAATGAGGAGGTGTCCATCAATTGGGGAATGGATGAATAAATTGTGGTGTCTGTTGGTGATGGAGTATTATTGTGCTGAAAGGAATAATGAACTAGAGGAATTCCATGTGGACTGGAAAGATCACCAGGAATCGATGCAGAGCAAAACGATCAGAACCAGGAGAACATTGTACAGAGACTGATATATTATGGCATTATCAAATGTAATAGACTTTTCTTCCAGCAGCAATGCAATGACCCAGGACAATCCAGAGGAGCTTGTGAGAAAGAACACTATCCATATCCAGAGAAAGAACTGTGGAACAAGAAATGCATTAGAAAAATATATGCTCGTTCAAATAGTGTGATAGGGATGTAATTAGAGTTTTGATGTTAAAGGATCACTCTATTGCAAGTATGAGTAACATAGAAATATGTTTTGAACAAGGATACATGTATAACCCAGTGGAACTGCTTCTTGGCTTTGGGAGTGGGGAAGAGAGACTAGGGGAGAGAGGATTATGAATCATGTAACCATGGAAAAATATTCTAAATTTTAAAAAAAGGCAAATCCCCCAATTAAAAATAGAAATAAACTAAAGCAAAAAAAAGTAAAAATTTAAAAAATCTCTTTGGGATACAGAACTAGTAGTGGTATTGTTTTATAGCCCTTTGGGTATAGTTCCAAATTGTTCTCTAGAATGGTTGGATCGGTTCACAATTCCACCAACAATGCATTGAGTGCCTCAATTTTTCTATATATCTTCCAACATTTAGGAGAGCTCAGGCAAGTCCTTGGCTTTATTCTACCATATTGGCTCTGCTCCAACAAAGAATTTTTTTTTAAAAGGAAGAGAAAAAGTTAGCGAAGCAAGTCAACACATTACAAAAATAAATCTGACATGATATATAAAGTTCCAGATTCGTGGAGCCCATCCTCTACAGAGCAACAAATGGAGGTATCTTCTCAAATAATTTCTTGAGACCATTTTGTTCTTTATAATTTTGTCACACAGTTTCAAAAGATTTATGTTAATTGTTCTTTCCATTTACATTGTTATATTCATCATGTATGTTGACTTACTATCTCTGCTTACCTCACTTTACATCATTTCATGTAAAATGTTGCTAGTGAAAATTCCAGTTAAGATGGCGGCAGAGTAAAAAGCAACTTCTTGACCTCTCCTAACCCACGCATATAGGATTCCTCAAGAAGACATAAGAACAAATCCAGAAGAAAGAAGGGACCCCACAACAGGGTGCAGCATTGGAGGTATGTGGAAAGAGGGCATTTCCATGCTATAAAGGGGTGAAACAGCTCCCACAAAAACATGAGCGGAGCAACCCCCTCCCCCACCCCACACCACCTACAACACCAAAGCCAGCACACGGAGTCAGAGCAGGTTTGGGGCACCCATTGGGTCATTGGCAGCTCATCAGGGCTTGTTCCTGGGAGCAGCAAGACTTGGGACCCCCCCCCCCCGGGAGGCTGGGGAACTCACAGACTCTGAGCGCAGACCCTGAGCCTAGACTCAGGCGAAGGGGCTGACACAGGCACCGGCTGAGGCACGGATTAAAGCGCGGACTGGGGCACAGACAAAAGGGGCTGATTCTGAATGCAGGAGCAGACCTTGAGTGGGAACCCAGTGCAGAGAGGTGCTTGACTGCAGAAGCAGCTCCCTGAGCCTATTAAAGGAGCTTCAGGCAGAAGAACGAGCAAGGAGACCACCAGGAGGCTTGTCCCAAAACAACTAGACCTGAGATCTCAGGAATCTCTAAAGAGCCGCAGACAGATTCTGGACGAGAGCATAAAGCTGAGAGGGAACTCAGCTTACAATGGCAAGCCAGAATTATCAGGAAAACAAGAAGAGAAAGATGAAGAAGAAAAAACCTTTAACACTTGACAACTTTTACACAGAAAAAATCCAGACAACAGAGGAAACAGTAGAGGAGAACAAACAATCCAAACCTTCCCAAAACAATGGAAATGGGTCACAAGGTCTTGAAGAGTTCAGATCTGAGATCATGAGAAAGATGGAAGAGATCTGGCAAGAAAATAACAATTTAAAAGGCAGAATTTCACAATTGGAAAATGAGGCAAGTAAATCAAAGACCAGAAATGACCAGATTGAAAAGGAAAACCAAAAGATTGTAGCCGAAAACCAATCTCTAAAGGCTAGAATTGGGCAATTAGAAAAAGATGCCCCCAAATCAAAAGAATTAATAAGCAAATTGGAGACCAAAATCAAACAGCTGGAAAACAGGTCAGACAAAACTGAAAAGGAAAATCAAAAGCTTATAGCAGAAAACCAGTCTCTAAAGACAAGAATTGGGCAAGTAGAAGCCAATGATCTATCAAGACAGCAAGAACAAATAAAACAAAGTCAAAAGACAGATAAAATAGAAGGAAACATGAAATATCTCAACGAGAAACTGATAGATCAAGAAAACCAGTCTAGAAGAGACAATATGAAAATCATTGGTCTTCCTGAAAAACCAGAAATTAATAGAAATTTGGACTCCATACTAAAAGAAATTATTCAGCAAAATTGCCCTGAAGTTCTACAACAAAAGGGCAATATAGACATTGAAAGGATCCATAGATCACCCTTTACACTAGACCCTAAAAAGACAACCCCCAGGAATATAATAGCCAAATTCAAGAGCTTCCAAGTAAAAGAAAAAAATTTACAAGAAGCCAGAAAGAGATAATTCAGATATCAAGGAGCACCAATTACGATCACACAGGATCTGGCAGCCTCCACACTAAAAGACCTCAAGGCTTGGAATATGATATTTAGAAAGGCAAGAGAACTGGGTTTACAACCAAGGATCACCTACCCAACAAAACTGACTATATTGTTCCAGGGGAAAGTTTGGGCATTCAACAAGATAGAAAATTTCCAAGCATTTTTACAGAAAAGACCAGGACTAAAAGGAAAGTTCAATATCCAACCACAAAAATCAAGAGAAACATGAAAAGGTAAATAAGAGACAGAAGGGAAAGTAAGAAAACTCATATATTTTAAATTTGCCTCTTTAAGGGCTTCAATAAGATCTAATTATTGGTACTCCTGTGTGGGGAAATGTTATATATAATTCTCTGTAGTGAACTCTGTTCACCATTATAGCATTCACTATTATAATAATTAGAAGAATTATTCATAAAGAGAGGTTGGAATACTAAATGGTATAAGATAATATAGGTGGGAAGGAAAGAGGGGGATAAATAGTAGAGGACACCAAGAGAATCTTGAAGGAATAAGAAAAATAGGATATTCAATTACACACAAAGAGGGCATGGGAAGGAGAAGGGATGAATACTATTATAAGAAGGAGAGGAAGAGAGCATTAAGAGGTAATATTTACACCTTACTCTCAGTGTAATTAACCCTGAGAGGGAAGAATAGTTATATCCATTGTGATATAAAACTCTATCTAACACAACTGAGAAAGTCAGAAGGGATAAACCAAGGGGAGCAGGGGACTGGGGAGGTCAAAAAAGGGAGGGGAGAAGAAGAGGGAGGGAATTCATTAGGCCTTTACAAATAAAAAGAGGGGAATAATAAGGGAGAGGGTAGAAAGGGAAGTTAATCAAGGGAGGGGATGGGATAAGGGATACAGGCTTAAAGCAAACTGCTGGTTTAAAAGGAAATAGTTTAAGAAGAAGGGGTAAGAATAGGGGAGGATATGAAAATGTCAGCAAATGCACAACTGATAATTATAACTCTGAATGTGAATGGGATGAACTTGCTCATAAAACGGAAGCAAATAGCAGAGTGGATTAGAAACCAAAATCCTACCATATGTTGTCTACAAGAAACACATATGAGGTCGGTGGACATACACAAGTTTAAGGTTCAGGGCTTGAGCAAAATCTTTTGGGCATTAAATGAGAAAAAGAAGGCAGGAGTGGCTATTGTGATTTCTGACAAAGCCAAAGTAAAAATGGATATGATTTAAAAAGACAGGGAAGGTCATTGCATCCTGATTAAAGGCAGTATAAACAATGAGGAAATAACACTGCTCAATATGTATGCACCAAGTGGCATAGCATCCAAATTCATAAAGGAGAAACTGGCAGAGCTCAAGAAGGAAATAGATAGTAAAACCATACTAGTGGGAGATCTAAATATTCCTCTTTCAGATCTAGATAAATCAAACCAACTAATAAATAAGAAAGAGGTAAGAGAAGTGAATGAAGTCCTAGAAAAAATAGATTTAATTGATATGTGGAGAAAAATAAATAGGGACAAAAAGGAATACATCTTCTTTGCAGCTGCACATGGTACATTCACAAAGATTGACCATGTAATAGGGCATAGAAACATTGCAAACAAATGCAAAAGAGCAGAAATGATAAATGTAACATTCTCAGATCATAATGCAATAAAAATAATAATTAGTAAGGGCACCTGGACAGGCAAATCAAAAACTAATTGGAAATTAAATAATATCATTCTCCAAAACCAGCTAGTCAAAAAAGGAATCATAGAAACAATCAATATATATTTCATTGAAGAAAATGTCAATGATGAGACATCCTACCAAAATCTGTGGGATGCAGCCAAGGCAGTACTCATGGGGAAGTTTATATCCTTGAGTGCATATATTAAGAATCTAGAGAGGGCAGAGATTAATGAATTGAGCATGCAACTTAAAAAATTAGAAAGCAAGCAAATTAAAAATTCCCAGATGAAAACTAAATTAGAAATACTAAAAATCAAGGGAGAAATTAATAAAATAGAAAGTAAAAGAACTATTGAATTAATAAATAAGACTAGAAGCTGGTATCTTGAAAAAACAGATAAAATAGACAAAGTACTGGTCAATCTAATTAAAAAAAGGAAAGAAGAAAACCAAATTGACAGTATCAAAGATAAAAAGGGAGACCTCACCTCTAATGAAGGGGAAATTAAGGCAATCATTAAAAACTATTTCGCCCAATTATATGGCAATAAATATAGCAATCTAAGAGATATGGATGAATATTTACAAAAATATAAATTGCCTAGATTAACAGCAGAAGAAATAGAATACCTAAATAATCCCATATCAGAAAAAGAAATTGAACAAGCCATCAACGAACTCCCTAAGAAAAAATCGCCAGGGTCTGATGGATTCACAAGTGAATTCTATCAGACATTCAAAGAACAACTAATTCCAATACTATACAAATAATTTGATATGATAAGCAAAGAAGGAATCCTACCAAATTCCTTTTATGACACAAATATGGTACTTATTCCAAAGCCAGGTAGATCAAAAACAGAGAAAGAAAACTACAGACCAATCTCCCTAATGAACATAGATGCAAAAAGCCTAAATAGAATACTAGCAAAGAGACTCCAGCAAGTGATCAAGAGGATCATCCACCATGATGAGGTGGGATTTATACCAGGAATGCAAGGATGGTTCAACATTAGGAAAACCATTCACATAATTGACCATATCAACAAACAAAAATCACATGATTATCTCAATAGATGCTGAAAAAGCCTTTGACAAAATACAGCACCCATTCCTATTGAAAACACTGGAAAGTATAGGAATAGAAGGCCCTTTCCTAAAAACAATAAACAGTATATACCTAAAACCATAAACAAGCATCATATGCAATGGGGATAAATTAGAAGCCTTTCCAATAAGATCAGGAGTGAAACAAGGATGCCCATTATCTCCTCTATTATTTAACATTGTACTAGAAACAACAGCAGTAGCAATTAGAGAAGAAAAAGAAATTGAGGGTATTAAAATAGGCAGTGAGGAGACTAAGCTATCACTCTGCAGATGATATGATGGTCTACTTAAAAAATCCTAGAGAATCAACTAAGAAGCTTGTAGAAATAATCAACAACTTTAGCAAAGTTGCAGGATACAAAATAAATGCACATAAATCATCAGCATTTCTATATATTTCCAACACATTAGAGCAGCAAGAGGTAGAAAGAGAAACACCATTTAAAATCAACCTTCATAATATAAAATACTTAGGAATCTATCTACCAAAACAAACACAGTAATTATATGAAAACAACTACAAAACACTTTCCAAACAATTAAAACTAGATCTAAACAATTGGAAAAACATTGATTGCTCATGGATAGGACGAGCTAACAAAATAAAAATGACCATTCTACCCAAATTAATTTACCTATTTAGTGCCATAACTATCAAACTACCAAAAAACTTTTTCACTGAATTAGGAAAAACTATAACAAAGTTCATTTGGAATAACAAAAGATCAAGAATATCAAGGGAAATGATAAAAAAAATGTGAAGGAAGCAGGCCTAGCAGTACCAGATATTAAACTATACTATAAAGCAGCGGTCATCAAAATAGTATGATACTGGCTAAGAGATAGAAGGGAGGATCATTGGAATAGACTTGGGGTAAATGAGGTCAGCAAGACAGTTTATGATAAACCCAAAGAGCCCAATTTTTGGGACAAAAATCCACTATTTGACAAAAACTGTTGGGAAATTTGGAAAACAATATGGGAGAGATTAGGTTTAGATCAACATCTCACACCCTACACCAAGGTAAATTCAGAATGGGTGAAAGACTTGAATATAAAGAGGGAAACTATAAATAAGTTAAGGGAACACAGAATAGTATACTTGTCAGATCTCTGGGAAAGGAAAGATTTTAAAACCAAGCAAAAGTTAGAGAAAATTATAAAATATAAAATAAATTATTTTGATTATATAAAACTAAAAAGCTTTTGTACAAACCAAAACAATGTAGCCAAAATCAGAAGGGAAACAACAAACTGGGAAAAAATCTTTATAAAAAAATCTGACAAGGGTCTAATTACTCAAATATATAAGGAGTTAAACCAATTGTATAAAAAATCAAGCCATTCCCCAATTGATAAATGGGCAAGAGACATTAATAGGCAATTTTCAGGTAAAGAAATCAAAAGTATCAATAAGCATATGAGAAAGTGTTCTAAATCTCTAATAATTAGAGAAATGCAAATCAAAACAACTCTGAGGTATCACCTCACACCTAGCAGATTGGCTAAAATGAAAGAAGGGGAGAGTAATGAATGTTGGAGGGGATATGGCAAAATTGGGACATTAATGCATTGCTGGTGGAGCTGTGAACTGATTCAAGCATTCTGGATGGCAATTTGGATCTATGCTCAAAGGGCTATAAAAGAATGCCTGCCCGTTGATCCAGCCATACCATTGTTGGGATTGTACCCCAAAGAGATCATAGATAAACAGACTTGCATGAAAATATTTATAGCCATGCTTTTTGTGGTGGCAAAAAACTGGAAAATGAGGGCATGCCCTTCAATTGGGGAATGACTGAACAAATTGTGGTATATGCTGGTGATGGAATACTATTGTGCTAAAAGGAATAATAAACTGGAGGAATTCCATGTAAATTGGAAAGGCCTCCAGGAATTGATGCAGAGTGAAAGAAACAGAGCCAGAAGAACACTGTACACAAGGACTAATATACTGTGGTTAAATAGAATGTAATGGACTTCTGTACTAGCAGCAATGCAATGACACAGGACAGTTCTGAGGGATTTACGGTAAAGAACACTACCCACATTCAGAGGAAGTACAGCAGGAGAGGAAACAGAAGAAAATCAACTGCTTGAATACATGGGTTGATGAGGACATGATTGGGGATCGAAAGTACCACACCAATGCAACTATCAACAATTTGGAAATAGGTCTTGATCAATGACACATGTTAAAACCAGTGGAAATGCATATCGGCCAGGGTAGGAGGGAGGTCGGGGGGTTAAGGGGAAAGTAAGAGCATAAATCATGTAACCATTTTAACTTTTCTAAAATATAAATATTAATAAATGTTTAAAATAAAAAAATAAAAAATAAAATAAAATGTTGCTAGCTTCTCTATAGTCATCATGTTATAGCATAACAATTTTCCATTATTATAGATTCCTTGTTATTAAAATTTGTTCAACCATTCCCCAAACAATGAGCACCAATTTTATTTCTAGTTTTTTACTACCACAAAAAAAAGTGCTGCTAAAAATATTTTGGTAAATATGGAAACTATTTTTATCAGTGACTGAAATCTGTGGGTCAAAGGCTATGGTGATTTTTCATATTATTTGCATGATTGCATTCCAGAATTTTTGTACTAATTCACAGTTTCAGTGATAATGCCATGAGGAATGCCATGTTTTAAGTAGAGAAAAATTGTCTATATGAAAACCAAATTCTTTAAAATTCTAACAAAACCTAGATTTATTTTTTACATTTTTAGAACTTGAAAAAGCCTTGAGTGCAGAATTGAGTTAAAAGCTTTGCAATAATCAGTAAAGGTTGTAGTAAGAATGCTATAATCATTTTAGGTACTTTGTTAAATAATTACTGAATCAATAAGTTGTTCTGTGTATTCAATGAGACATTTTGCCATATCTTTTGATTTTGTTTTGTTGTTGTTGTTTGCTCTTCAGCCAATATATAGTTTCTTGTAAGCATTTATAGATTTTTAGTAATATAATTGTGAATGCTTTATATAAAATACACAAATATTTATCTCGTCTATATTTAAAGAGACTATTAATATTCTCATCTTTTGTAGTATAACATGTGATGCCTTCTAATAAGAAAAATGGGATCAGACTTGAGGCTGAAAAAAATCTGGTAAGCTGTTTTGTTAGTGATTCATGTGGAACTGTGAAGCATTTAAGCCAATAGTTATGGATTTTACTTAGTTCTGCCATTTTATAGTTTTGTAAGAGTTCACTAATCATCTCCCTGGACATAAACATTGTGTCATTCATTAAATCAAATATACGTAATCATTCTGTTTCTTGTTGAACAAAATTTGAATTTTTGTTGTGTTGAACTTCTTCTGACAATACAGATAATTAGAAATTTTCCACATGCACTTTCTTCTTGGATTCTCTTTTTCTTTTTATTTCTTTAATTCTTGAGACTATGTAGCAATCACTTAAAATTATTGGAGAATGGTCTTTACTGTTCTTTGTGTTTTTCTATTTTTATTACATTAAATTTGACTTTTGCTTTCCATTATTTATAAACAGAATCCAGAATGTCTGACATACTTTTATTTTCTGGATTCCATTCTGCATGGTCCTCACATCCTTCCTTCTTTCCTTCCATCCATCCCTCCCTCCTTCCTTTCAGAAGCACAATGAAGTAAAAAAAAACCTCAATGGTTCTATGCTACATCAAGAAAAAAAGGAAGAAATAAGAAGTCCAAAATATTAGAATGACATGTAAAATGTAGACATCTAAAAACAACTAACCTGAAATAGAGATCAAAGTTAATTTTACCATTTCAGAAAACTGACAAAACATTAATCTGGATATCATATTTTAATAAATCACAAAAAGCTCCCTAGATCTATTAGAATAAGAAGACTAAGTAAAAATAGAAGAAAAACGGCCAATTTCTAAAAGGAACAGCAATTTGAAAATGCTCAAGATATCTTAGTTTAAGACCACTGCTTGCAGGTCAAAGGAGAAATACTGCTACTAGCCAGCAATTAAAGAGTTCATATACTATGAAACTATGGATAGTCAATTATTCACTCAATAAACATTTTTAAGTACCTACTTTGTTCTAGTTGCAATACTAAATACTAGGTTTACAAAGAAAGTAAAAGCAGTCCTTGCTCTCAGGGAACTCATAATATAATGGGGGAAGACAACATGCAAGCAGTTATGTACAAACCATTTCTATAAAGTGAAGATTGGAAATAATCAAGCACTGTCCTCTCTCACTCCTGGGGACTACAAAGCACTAATATTAAGGGTGATCAGGAAAGACTTCCTGTAGAATATGAAACTTGGAATTTGAAAGATGCCAGCCAGGAAAGCCAGGAGCAGACATCAGAAGAGAGAATATTCCAGACAGCTGATAAAAATGCTCACTTAGAAAATGGAATGTCTTGTTTGAGAAACTGAAAGGAATCCATTAGTATTGGATTGCAGGGTATATTGAGGGCAAGAATGGATATAAAATGTAAGGAATGGGCAAATAGGGATAAATGTTTTGGGGAGTATAGCCTTCTCATGACACTCAATTTTATCTGAACAAAGGAAAGGAGAATTAAACATACTCAAAAACAAAAACAAACACCTACTCCTACAATAAGTTTAGTGAAAAAATATATTAAATTCATCAAGGAATGGGATTAGAGACAAGGAAAGAAAATTTTAGATTTAACTGGGATGACAGAGTTGAGGAGAGAATAGTAACAATTAAGGAAGCTTCAGTCTTTAGAGAATAGTTCATAAAGAGGGTAGGTATTAAAAGGAGAAAAAAATAAAGTATAAAAACAAATGATTGGGATATGAGGTAGTACAGAGGAATAGGATGAGATCACTTTAATTATAGATGACCAGTATTTGTTATATTTATTTTGTTTTATCTTCTTAAAAAGAGGGTTGGAGGAGAGAAAGTGGAAAAAAAGGAAAAGAGCAGAAAACAGAAAGAAAAATACAATTAATAATCATAACCTTGATTATAAATGACATGAATTCATTCATATAATGTAGGAGAGTAGCAGAATGAGAAACAAAGAAGAAATCAACAATGTATTGTTTACAAGAAATACACTTGAGGGGGCAGCTAAGTGGCTCAATTGATTGAGAGTCAGGCCTAAAGAAAGGAAGGAAGTCCTCAATTCAAATTTTGTCTCAGACACTTTGCAGCTGTGTGACCCTAGGTGAGTCATTTAATCCCATTACCTAGTCCTTACTGCTCTTCTGCCTTGGTACCAACACACAGTATTGATTCTAAGATAGAAAGTAAGAGGGTTTTTGTTTTTGTTTTTTGTTTTGTTTTTTTTAAAGAAATACACTTGAAACATAAGAGTTCACATAGAGTCAAAATGAGAGACTAGAGCAGAATTTATTATTCCTCAGATGAATTTGAAAAAGCATGTGGGACAATCATTATCTCTAACAGCACAAAAATAAAAATATATTTATATCTAAAATAAAATTAAAGTGCAAACTACATAATATTTAAAGCACCATAAAGAAATAGTACCTAAGTACTCTAGTCTAATCTAAGTACTAATAGTAATAAGCACTAATTTCATCACAAAGATAATTAGATAAACAATAATCATTTTGGGGAACCTTAATATGCTTCTTTCAGACCTACATGAATCTAACAAAAATATAAATAATAAAGAACTCAGGACATTAGTAAATTAGATATGAGTTCTCCAGTGATTACTGAATAGAAATCCAAAGAAGTATAAATTTTCTCAAATATGTATAACACCTTCACAAAAATTGACGGGCTAATTTATTAAATTCTTATAAACAAATATATAGAAACTCATTCTTGATGAACAGAAAAATAATAAAAATTAAATTCAGTGAAGGATTTTTCAGGAAGGAATCACATTTAAATGGAGATTAAAAGGAAGGCTAAAGGCTAAAAGTTAAATGCACCAAAAAGTAGAAATAATTGATAGTGTAATCAGAGATAATACCAACAACAAGACAATGTACAAAATTTTGACCATGCAGCCAAAACAAAGGAAATTATATTTTATATCCTCTTATTAACAAAAGATAAAAGAAAATATCAATATATTGGGCCATGAAACAAAAAAATAGACAATTTAAAAAACAAACACAAAAATAAAAAAATTTGAAAATCGAAGAAGATAGAAAAATAATTGAAAAAGATAGAAACAATAAAATTAAGAGATGGTTTTAGGAAGAATGATGAAATAGAAAAACTATTGATTAATTTGATTTTAAAATATAGAAATTACCAAAATAAAAAAGAGGAAGATTCATAGATGAAAAGGAGGGAATTAAATTATTAGAAAGTATTATATGTTCCAAAACAATCATTTGAATTAAATGGAATCATAGTGACACAAATATAAAACATACAAATTAATAAAACAAAAAATATTTAACTTAAATAACTCAATCTCAGAAAATGAAAATTAACTAGCTATAAAAAAGTATTTCATAATGTTTTTGAAAAATAGCTAAGGGAGCTCACTGTATTCCTATGAGTTTTTATATAGTCCTGATAACTAATAATCCTTATATATAAACCAAGAGGGGAAAAAAATCTATGTTAACATTTGAAATTAATATCAAAGCAAAAATATTAAATTAAATATTGATAAAGAGTCTACAATGACATATTCTAAAGACTGTATATTATGTCCATGTCCAGGTGGCATTTATGTTAGGAATTGAGGAATTACTATGAAAACTATAACCATATGATATAAAAAGAACAAAAAGTAGTTGTGATTATATAAATTCAGAAAAAGTGATCATTTTTTTACAATATACACCATACAAATATTTTTAAAAGCATAGGAATAACTAGATTTTTTCCTTAATTTTATCAATAATACTTAAAATCAAGAGCTAGAATTATTTGCAATGGAAATGTTTAAAGGCCTTTCCAATAAAATCAAGAGAAAAGCATGGATATCAATTGTCACCATAATCATTTGCTATAGTTATGTAAATGCTAACTATAACAAGATAATGTGTAGAAATTTAAGGATAAGCAGGAACAAAGAAGTTAAATTATCTTGCAGGTAATATGATAATATACTTAAGAAAACCCTAGATATTAAACTAAAATCTAAATGAAAGAATATTTCAGTAAAGAACAAAATATAAAATGTTTCTCTATATATATAGCTTGTGTATATATTGCTAACAAAATTCAATGTATTAAAGTAGAAAAAGAAACTCCATAAAAAACAACAACAAAATAAACAAAGGTGAACCTAGGAGTCTCTACTTACAAAGTCAGAAGCTAATATTATGACTATATCTGTGAAACATTCTTGGAAGAAATGAAAACACAAATAATTAACTATAAATTACTCATACTTGCACAATGACAATATAATATAAATGACATTGCTGCCAAAACTTAATTAGATTCAGTGCCATATCAATAAATTTCCAATGGGTAATTAGACAAAATGATAAAATATATCTCAAAAAGAAAAGGTCAAGGACCTAATGGGAAATTATAGAAATAAAAAATCAGAAAGAAGAGGGACTCACAACACCAGTTCTCAAATTATCATAAAATAGTAATAATAATAACAATAGTAATCACCAAAAGTGTTGGGTACTAGTTAAAAAGCAGAGAAATTGATCAGTGGAACAAATTAGTTACACGAGACCTAAAAGCAATTCAATCTAGTAGCAGTGTTCAATAAACCCAAGGTACAACAGTTGCTAAGGTCATATTTGACAAAAATTTATTAGGATATTGTATGAACAGCCCAGCATTGTTGGTGGGAAAATGGACTTAGATCACATCCCATACTGTGTAGCACAATAAATTGTAAATGGTTACTTGACTTAAATATAAATGATCATATGGCATGGTAGATTAAAGGAGAAGGGAAGGAGGTTGTTTTTGTAGTTATGGAAGGTGAGAAAGTTTTTTTACCAGACAAGGAATAATGATTACCAAAAAAGTTAAAATAGAAAATTTGAGTATATAAATTGAAATGTTTTTTGGTATGTACAAATCCAAAACAGAATTAAAAGAGAAACAACTGAGTGAGAAAAGTACTTTGCAGCAATTTCTCTAACAAAAGCCTCAAATACACAATAAACAGAAAAGTATTACAAAATATAAAGAAGAGAGCCATTTCCAGAAAAGATGAATGGGAAAATAACATAAATATATAGAAGAAATTCAGTCTATCAACAACCATATGAAATATGGTCCAATGTACTTATAAAACAAAAATAATAATCAAAATATCATTAAGGTTCCACTTCATACTAATAATATTAACAAAAATAACAACTAGTAGAGTAGTTATGGGATGACAGATACAATATCGCACTATTAGAAGAGTTTTAAAGTAGTCTGTCTACTCTGAAAAGCCATTTTTAACTATATCCCAAAGCCATTTAATTATGCATGCCCTTTGGCCCAGGCATGATTAAAGGCATAGATGGACTCATATGTACAAAAATATTTATAACAACATTTTTTATTATAGAAAAAATTAGGAACAGGAAGTATCTAGCAACAGAACAATGGCTGAATAAATAATATGAATGCAATAACTTATTATTGTGATGTTTAAAAATGATAAAGTGTAAAGATTCAAAGAAAATTAGAAAGATAAATGTAGAGTGAATGGTGGAACCAAGATTAAGGACTATAGGCAGAAACTGAAATGAATTTTCCCAACATTCTCTTCCAAATGACTTTAAAATAACACCTCAGGTGGCAGCTGGGTGGCTCAGTGGATTGAGAGCCAGGCCTAGAGACCAGAGGTCCTAGATTCCAATCTGTCCTCAGACACTTCCTAGCTATGTGACCTTACCACTCTTCTGCCTTGGAACCAATACAGAGTATTGATTCCAAGATGGAAGGTAAGGGTTTTAATAAAAACTAAATAAATAAACAAACAAATAAATGAATGAATGAGTGAGTGAATGAATGAACAAACAAACAAACAAATAAATAAATGGAATAAAATAAAATAACATCTTAAATCAAATTCTGTAGGAACAGAAACAAGAAAAGATCAAAGTGAGACTTTTTTTTATCACAAGACAATTTAGGAGGTAGATAGGAGAGATATGTGACACAGAGTTGGGACTGGCCCAGAATGCAGTGTATGTGGTAGCAAACGCAGCAGTAGGCTTTGTAGGTAGCAATAGCAGTTTCTTCAACTTTCCATCTAGAGATAATGAGGTTGGACAATTGGTCAGAAAAGGTTATAGGAAACCTTTGCTGGCACTGAGTAAAGAACCTTGTTGCATGTTACATAAGCAGTTCTGGGTTGCATTTCCAGGGTTTAGAGAAGTGGTAATGCTTGTGACCACAGTGGAGCAGGGGTTCTGGTCTCAATTCCAGGAAAGAAAAGAGCACTAGCTCCTGATACTGAAGGATTTCAGGTGCCCTAGTCACAATTCTAGGGTAAAAATGTGGCACCGTTGCTTGTAGCTATAGGAGAACATAAATATTTCTTCCTGCCTAAAGACCAAAGCACAGACCAAGAGAGTAGTGAGTATATATTTTCTTGTATCATACCACTGAAACTTGGGATAGTTCACCTACTCTACCCAAGAGCAAAGCCCAACTTCAACAAAAAGTTAAATGCACAAAATAGTATAGGGAAATAAGCAAACATTAACAAAAGAAACTGAGCATCAAAATCTTCTGTGATGGAAGATCAATGTCAAAACAGCTATAAACAAAGTCTCAAAGGGAGAAAAAGTGAATTGAATACAAGCCCAATGAAAATTTCTGAAATAGCTCAAAAAAAGAAGATTTTAAAAATCAAAGAAGAGAGGTAGAAGAAAAATTGAGGGAAAAAAATCAACAGCTTGTAAAAGAAGCCCAAAAATATTGAAGAAAAAAAATCTTAAAAAAACAGAATTGACTAAATGGAAAAAGGGGCAAGAGTATTCACTGAATTGAGGAACTTCCTAAAAAGTAAAATTGGTCAAATGGAAAAAGAGGTACAAAATCTCACTAAAGAAAATAATCTTTTTTAAAAAATAGATTTGAGCAAGTGAAAGCTAATGACTCCACAAAACATCAAGAAACAATAAAATAGAGGCAAAAGAATGAAATAAATAGTAAAAAATGTGAAATATCTCCTGGAAAAAAACAACTAACCTAGAAAATAGATCAAAGATAATTTAGGAATTATTGGGCCACATAAAACTCATGATTCAAAGAATCAGACATCTTTCAAGAAACTATGAAGAAAAACTGCCCTATCCTAGAACCAGAGGGTAAAATAGAAATTGAAAGAATTCTACAATCACTTCCTGAAAGAAATACCCAAATGAAAAACTCCCTGAATATTATAGCTGAATTCTTGGGCTCCCAAATCAAAGAGAAAAATATTGCAAAGAAAAAGAATTTAAATATCATGAAGCTATAGTCAGGATCATAGAAGATTTAGTACCTTCTACATTAAATCAGTGGAGGGCTTAGAATATGATATTCTGGAAGGCAAGGGAGCTAGAATTACAACCAAGAATAACCTATGTAACAAAACAGAATAATTCTGTGAAAAAAGGTATACTTAATGAAATAGAGGATTTTCAAGTATTCCTAATGATAAGACCAGTGAATAGAAAATTTGTCATTCAAATATGACTCAAGAGATGCATAAAAGAGAAAAATGAAAGAGAATTCATAAGGAACTTAATATGGTCAAACTTTTGACAAAAATTTGACTACAAATTCCTGTATGGGAAGATGATACTTGTAATATTTAAGAACTTAATCATTTGGATACAAGTGTTAGTTGATTATGAAAGAATAATCTCAGAAAATTAAGTGAGAAAGAAGATTGCAGTAGGAGAATGGAGAAGGGAGAGGAGGTATAGGGGAAATTATCTCACATAAAAGAGGAACACAAGGAAAAGCTTTTACAATTAAAGGGGAAATTATGTGCAGGTGGCAATCAGTAATATTTGAACATCACTCTCATTGGAATTGGTTCAAAATGGGAGCAGCATTCATGTTCAATTGAATATAGAAGTCTATCTTACCCTATAGAGAAGGAGAGGAAGGGGAAAAGAGAGGGGGTACAGAATGACAGAAGAGAAAGCAGATTAAGGGATACAGTTATCAGAACCAAAACAGACTTTTGAGGTGAGACAAGGGGGGAGAGAGAGAGACAGAGACAGAGACAGAGATAGAGACAGAAAGGAAGGAAAAATAGGCTAGAGAGAAATATAGAGTTAGTAATCATGACTGTGAATGTGAATAGGATGAATTCCCCCCCCCCAAAATGAAAGTGGGTGGCAGAATGGATTAGAAACCAGAATTGAACAATATGTTGTTTACAAGAAACACATTTGAAACAGAAAGGCCCGCAAAGTAAAAACAAGGAGCTAGAGCAGAATCTATTATTCTCCAGGTAAGGTTTTAAAAAAGGACAGAGTAGAAATCAATCTCGGAAAAAGGAAAACCAAAAATAGACCCAAATAAGAGGGATAGGCAAGCAAAATACATCTTGCTAAAAAGCACAACAGACAATGAAGAAATATTGATAATAAAAATATATTCACCAAATGGCATAGCATCTAAATTCTTAAAGGAAAAGTTAAATGAATTATAAGAGGAAATAATAAAAACTATACTGCTGGGAAACCTCAAAATTTTCCTCTCAAAAATACATATATCTAACCACCAGAGAAATGGAAAATAAGTTAAGATAATGAATGGAATTTCAGAAATGTTAGTTATCATAGACATTTGAGATAATTAAATGGGTATAGAAAGGAATATAGCATTTTCTTAGTTGTACATGGTACCTTCACAAAATTTGACTTCATAGTAGAGTATAAAAACCTAACAAACAAATGCAGAAAAGTAGAAATACTAAATACGTCTTTTTCAGAGCATAATGTAATAAAATTATATCAATAAAGAGCTATAGAAACAAAAATTAAAAAGTAAATGGAAACTAAATAATCCTAATAAAAATAAAAAATAATACTAAGTAATCCTAAAGAATGATTAAGTCAAAGAACAAATCATAAAAGCAACCTATGATTTCATTAAAGAGAATGACAACAATGAGAAAACTTAACCAAAATTTGTGGGATACATTCAAAGCAATACTTAAGGGAAAATTTGTAAACCTTTATATCAGTAAATGAAAGGAAGAGTAAATCAATAAATCTGGGTATGCAATAAAAAAAATAAGAAAAGAACAAAGTAAATATCCCCAATTAAACAGCAATTGGAATTCCTGAATATCAAAGAAGAGATTAATGAAATGGAAAGAAAAACAAAACAAAAAATTGAATAAAAATAAAACCAACAACTAAGAACTGGTTTTATGATGGGAAAATATAATTAAATAGGTAAACCATTGGTTAATTTGATTTAAAAGTAGAAAACCAAATTACCTGTATCAGAAATGAAAAAGATAAATACTTCACCAGAAAAAGCTGAAAGTAAAGAAATTATTAGGACTTATTTTGCCCAATTATGTGCCAATGAATCTGACAATCCAAGTAAAATGGATGAATATTTACAAAACTATAAATTGCCCAAATTAACAGTAAAAAATGAATATCTACCTAAAGAAATCCTATCTTAGGAAAAAGGAATTGAACAAATCATAAATAAGCTCACTAAGGAAAAATCCCTACCACCTAATGGATTCATAAGTGAATTCTACCAAATATTTACAGAATAATTTATTTTAATACTATATAAAGTACTTGGTAAAGGAGACAAAGAAATCGTACCAAAATTCCTTTTAACATAAATGTTAGTCAAGAAAACAAAAACAGAAAAAGAAAACTACAAGCCCATTTCCACTTCATTGTTGGTAGAACTGTGAACTGATCCAACCATTTTGGAAAACAATCTGATATTATACTCAAAGAGTTATAAAATTGTGTATACTTTGTGACCCAGAAATATCATATTTAGGTATATTTCCTAGGGCAATCAAGGAAAAAAGAAACTATATGTTTTAAATCATTTATATCAACTCTTTTTGTGGTGGCAAAGAACTGGAAACTGAAAGGATGTTTATCAATTGGGAGATGGTGGAACAAGTTGTGGCATATGATTGTAATGAAATACAATTGTGCCATAAGGAATGACAAATAAGATAATGATAAATAATAAAAACCCAGAAAGACATATGAAGTGATGCAAAGTGAAGTGAGCAGAACCAGAAGAAAATTGTACACAGTAATAACAATAATGTATGATGATCAATTGTGAATGATTTTATTATACAGCAAGGCAAGGAAGGATCCAGAACAATTCCAAGGGATTCATGATGAAAAAAGATATCCAACATCATAGAAAGAACACATAGAATTCAAATGCAGATTGAATTATACCATTCGTCACTTTATTTCTTCCATGAATTTTTCTCCAATGTAAGTAATATGTGTCTTATTTCACAAGATGATGAACAGGGAAATATGTATTACATGATAATATATGTGCAACCTATATCTATTATCTGCCTTCTTGAGGAGGGGTATGGGTAGGAGGAAGAGGGGAAAAGAATTAAACAGATTTTTGGACATAGTTTTTATAAAAATTTGTTTCTCTTGAATAAACATATTTATTATCATTTAGTATATATTTATACTAAATCATATATAATACATGTTATTACATATTATATCATATAACATATGAAAAAATAGTGGTAACAAAAAAACTAGTTAAAACAAAATCTCTGGTAAAGTTTTCAGATATAAAACAACCCACATAAATCATCAGCATTTCTATTAACAACAAAATTCAGCAGAAGGAATTAAAAAAGAAATTCTATTTTAAATAATTACAAACAATATAAAATATTTAGGAGTTTACATGCCAAGACATACCAAAGAAGTATATGAACATAATTATAAAATACTTTTCACAAAAATAAAAACAGATCTAAATGTCTGGAGAAATATTAATTGCTCAAATGCAGACTGAGCCAATATAGTAAAAATAACAATTCTACCTAAATAAATTTACTTATTCAGTTCCATACCAATTAAACTAAATAAAAATTGTTTGTAAAGTTTGAAAAAATAATAACAAAATTCATCTGGCAGAAAAAAAGGCCAAGAATATAAAAGAAATCGATGTAAAAAATGTGAAGGAAGGTAGCCTAGCAATATCAGATCTCACTTTTACAAAGTGGCAATTGTGCATATGGTCTAGTATTGGCTAAGATATGGAGTGGTGGATCAGTGGAACAGATAGATATTCAATACACAGTAGTAAATGACATAGTAATTTAGAGTTTGATAAACCCAAAGATACAAGTTTTTAGGACAAGACCTCACTATGTGAAAAAAATTGCTAAGAAAATGGGAAAGCAGTTTGGCAGAAAATAGATACAGACCAACATTTCACCAAGATAAGGTAAAAATGGGTACATGATTCAGCAATAAATGTGATAGCATAAGCAAATTAGGGGAGCATGGAATTTTTGCATGTCAGATCTTTAGATAAGTGAACAATTTCTAGCCAAATGACATAGAGAGGACCATGGGAAGTAAAATGAATAATTTTGATTACATTAAAGTAAAAAAAGTTTTTGCACCAATAAAACTAACATAGTCAAAATTAGAAAGAAAGCAGAAAAATGGGAGGGGAGTGAAGAATTTAAAACAAGCTTTCTTTCTTTCTTTCTTTCTTCCTTTCTTTCTTTCTTTCTTTCTTTCTTTCTTTCTTTCTTTCTTTCTTTCTTTCAACCCTTATCCTTGGTCTTCAGGTATTACTGTGTATTGGCTCCAAGGCAGAATTGTGGTAAGGGCTAGACAATGGGGGTTAATTGACTTGCCCAGGGTCACACAGTTAATGAGTGTCTGAGGTTAGATTTTAACTCAGGTCTTCTGGACTACAGATGCAGTGCTTTGTTCACTGAGTCACCTAGCTGTCTTATTTCATCTATTTTTAGGGATTGCATTTAAAAAATTATTCTTATTGTCCTACATTGGTCAACAATATATTCTTGTGTATTGCAGACCTAAAGGTAACATTGACACAGTCTCATCCTTTACTCCTAACTCTCTCACCATCAATATCCAATGTGTTGCCAAATCTTGTTCTACCTTTATAATTTTTCTCATATATGCTTCCTTCTCTCCTCTAATACGGCCATCAGCCTAGTCCACACTTCATTAAATCAAACGTGGATGATTATAAAAGTTTACTAGTTGTGGCTCCTCATTCCAATACATTTTCTTCTCAAGCTGTCAAATTTTCTTTCTGAAATACAGGTCTGACAATGTCATTCCTCTATTTAATAGGCTTCAGAGTATCCCTATTACATCCAGGATCAAATATAAAATTCTGTTTGGCTTTTGAACTTTTTAATAACATAAAGCCTTCTTACCTTTCCAGTATACTTACAACTTAGTCTTTCCTTATTCTCTGTGATAAGGTGACATTGGCCTCCTATTTCTTGCATGTGACCCTCCACATCCTAACTCCAGACATTTACAATGGCTCTCCCCAATACCTGGAACTCTCTCCCTCCTCATATTTGCCTCAGGACTTCTCTGACTTTCTTTAAGGATCAGTTAATATTTCAGTTTCTACAAGAAATATTCATGCTTTCTATATGAAATTCTTTCCAAATTATTTTGCATCTATCTTATTTGTACATAG
Organism: Gracilinanus agilis; assembly: GCF_016433145.1. Classification (NCBI taxonomy): domain Eukaryota; kingdom Metazoa; phylum Chordata; class Mammalia; order Didelphimorphia; family Didelphidae; genus Gracilinanus; species Gracilinanus agilis. Next base: position 307,877,746 of record NC_058131.1, read on the forward strand.
TTATTTGTTGTTTTGTACATGGTTTTTTATGCATAGTTTTTTTGTACATCATTTTGTACATACTTATGTTGTCTTCCCCATTTAACTGTGAGCTCCTTGAAAATAGACTTTTTTTGCCTCTCTCTGTGTCCCTAGCACTTGGTACAGTGACTAAAAAATTGCAGATTTTAATAAATGCTTATTGTCTTGTTGACTTGGCTTAACAAAAAGCCTTTGGCTTATAAAATCTGTTTCTATCTATTGTTTTCTCATCTTTAGTCCTCATACCTAATGAAAGTAACCATGGATTCAGTCTATATTCCATGTGCACTCATGTTTTCATGGTCAGCATTTTCAACACTGAAATATTTCTGGCAGGTGGTATATTGCTATATTGATATGTTCCAGTTTATCTTCCCTTTTTGTAGAACTAGAAAATGAAAGAGTGCCACTCATTCAGCTCAGCATCTCATACCTGAAGTACCTCCTTGCTCTATTTCTGTTTTTCTTAGGAGCAGTTGTATCCCAGTGGCTCAGGTACTAATCTAATCAACAGTGTTAATCTATACCATTTTGCCAGAGTTTTAGAATTCCTATCAGGTCTTCTTGGAGTAGGAAACTTCAAGTTTAAGTGAGTTTCCTAAAATACCACAGGAAGTATGTGTCTGAGGCAAGATTTGAACCCAAGTCTTCCTGATACCAGGACTTCACAACCATTGTAACAGCCTCTGGGATCATAAAGTCTCTGATATGCATCATCCTGGCTGACATGCTCTTATTTTGCCATTGAATGCATCTCTCAGTGTCCTTCCACTTGTACAATGGGTTGGACTTGAAAGGGATTTATTGTGATTATGGTTATTGTTGTTGCTTCTTATTAACAGTATTATTATTTGAACTGGACCTATGAATTCTCCACTCAAAAGAAGTCCTAATGAGGAAATTCCCTTAACTGCTACAGATCAACAACCATGTCCATAATTTTCTTTTCATTGAGTTGCCTCAGGCATTAAATGCTTAAATGAATTTCCAAAAGTCCCAGAGCTAGTGTATATCAACAACAGAACTTGAATCCAGGACTTCTTGACTGAAAATAGCCCTCTTATTCACTACACTAATATTCTTCTCTATTGAAATTGTTGTTATTATCACTATTGGTCTCATTGTTAAATAGATGTAACCTGAATTATGTGGATAATTACTTTCATTTTCTAGTCCTGAGAAAGAATCACAAGATCCATTCAAGATAAGCATTTTCTAAAGGACTTGAGTTTGGGATGCCTCTGAATGAAGTACATGAAGAGTAAGTATGTATTTGTGTGTGTATGTGTATATATATATATATATATATATATATATATATATATATATATATATATATTAGAGG
>NC_058131.1:307879443-307883237 GCF_016433145.1 Gracilinanus agilis
TATATATATATATATATATATATATATATATATATATACATATATTAGAGGGAGGGAGGGAGGTTAAACAGATGAGATATGTTCCTTGAAAAGTAATGAAAAACTACAAAATAACCTCTTGGTTTGGGCCATAATCATCAACGTGTTATAAGTATATAATTTGAAAGAACTATGAAAGTAAACAACCTTTAGCAAGAGCTATATTAGTATAAATTCGCATTTAAAATATTATTTAACTAATTAAAATGGAATTAAATAAATGTAATGTTAACTGTGTCTACTGTTTAGCATAAAAAGTTGTTAAATATATCATACTCTGTGTATTGAACCAGCGGCATATTTTAGCAATGCTTAATTGTAAGAAATAGCCATGTACTACTTAATTGCATAACTAGGTGGAACATAAAAATCACAATTACATGAATTATATTAAGTAAAATATGTTAAAATAGTTTGTTTTTAGATGGAGGAATTTTATGGACACTATAATGAAACTGAAGTACATTTTTAATTACCTAATTATTGCTATTTTCAAAGTCCATTTACACCATAATTGTTCTTGTTTTCATAGTCCAAAGAGTCCTTGATGGAAAGACTTGGTAGGATCTGGAATAAGGATTCATTTTTTTATGCAACTCTTTTCCCTGATCCATTTTCAAAGATCTTATCAGAATTATTTCTTCATTCATTCATTCATTCAAGGCTGTATATTAGGTTTTATCTTGAAAGGGAGAACAATTTAGTTGAAAAGGAAAAACTATGTATGCATGTCACGAAAATTCCAATAATAATGCAACATAACCTTTGGGCTAAGTGGTTAACAAAAATTTGATGGGAAAAGTGGGATCTGAGCTGGACCTGGAAGGACACATAGGGTTTAGATTATTACAGAGGACTGTTTTAGGTGGGAGAAAACAGCAGAAGGAAAGTTCATATGTTGGCGGGGGGAGGGGGGGAGTAATAGTCAATGAGTAAATAGATCAGCCTAGTTGGACTAAAGGGTCCATTTCAAGGATAAGCAAGAGATGTATTTGAGAAAGAAAATTGATATCAGATATTTCATCACATTTGAAAAATGACAAATGTTTTCTTTTTCCTGTGGAAGATGGAGAGCTATTGAGATCATTGAACAGGGAAGAAATTCACATGTAGAAGAATCAAAACAAAAAGGATACCTGTAGTTCTAGTCAGAGAATTTCTTGACCCACTTGCTATCCTTTTTCTATTCTAAATTCTAATTTTTATGTTCTTAATTTTTAAATGCTGAATTGAATGTGACTTGTTGATGAAACTGTATAAGAAGTCAAATATATTCTCAAACAAGCTCTATTTCTTCAAATATCAAATATTTTTGGATAATCTCACCACTAGTTCTCTAAATTACTTCCTCCTATTTTAGAGAATTGTTGATATTCACCAAAAAGAAGCTAAAATTACTATACAACCTTAGCATCTCAGAATTGGAAAAGGACTCAGGTCTCATCTAGTCCAACACCTATCTGAACAAAAATTTCTTCTAAGACATATTAGACATATGGTCTTATTTGTTTCCTCATTAACCCAAGCTCATTCTGAACTTTACTACTATCACAACCTATATTAATCCTTCCTTATCTTGCCTTGCTTTTACCTATCTCATATACATGACTTTTAAAAATTCAAGATAGTGAATAAGGTTCCTGAATATCTATATTCTTTAAAAAAATGATTTCTTCTTTTTCTTCTCATTGAAATTCTCTTATTTAACTTCAGAATTTCATTCTCAAGAGTTTCCTGGAATTTCTCAATTGACCTTCTGTAGAATCCTTTCCCTGGACTCTCTGAAATTTATTCTCCCTATGCCTAGGGTAAATGTCAGGATTTGGCCTTTCTCAATCAAAAATTCCAAGATTAAATGAGTCTTTCGCAAAGTTCCTTTCGCTTTTATCCCAACAACCTTGTTCTTGATTAGATCAAATCCAGATTAGAGTGCAGAGAAATCTGAAAAAAGGGATACCTTTTATGAGGCTATTGAAGAAGTACCAGTGAAAAATGATGAGGCCCTGACTGGAGTGATAGTTATAATCAAGAGAAAGGAAAAGATGGAAGAAATTTCATGGGAGTAGAATGGGAAGAACTTAGCAATTGATTGAACAAGGAGGATGAGAGAGGGAGAAAAAAGTCAAAGGTGACTGAGTTTACAAACTTAAGAGACTGGAAAGATGGTTATGCCATTAGCAAAAATGAAGGATTTAGAAAGAATATGAAGTAAAGGAAACAAAAAAAAATTATAAAGAGAAGTTCATATTATTTGTTTCTTCAGAAAATGGGATTACCAACAAGGAAGGCTTTCTTTCTCAATAACAGAGACATAAGAGGTCAGGAAAAATTAGCAATGTGAAATCAGAACAGAGAAGTAAAAAAAAAATTCATTATCATAACATGATACTAAATGATCTATGTTACAAAGAAATAAAACAGAGAATTCAAAAATAGAAGATCATCTACCAAAATATAAAATACTCAAAGTGAATAGAAGACCAAATTGAAATATTTAATCATCAAATTTCACAAAAGGATATTGAGCTAACAATAAAGAAAATATCCAGCAAAAAATAATAAGCTGGGCCAAATGAATTTTTAGAAGAATTCTGTCAAACTTTTAAATAATGAGTAATAGCTATACTACACAAATTATTCTTGAAAATTGAGAAAAATATTAACAAGTCACTTTTATGCAGAAAGCATAGTCCTAAAACATAAACCAAGAAAGGATAAAACAAAAACAAAACTATAAAATAATTATCGCTATTCAAAAACTGAAATAAGATACAGGCAAAAGATCATAATTTATTCACCCAAATCATGCACCATGATTAAACTGGATTTATACAAATAATTCAAGGATGATTCAACATTAAGAAAAGCAATCAATGTAATTATATTAAAAACAAAAGCATTCAGAACCTACCAAGTATATCAACTGATGTGGGAAAAGCCTTTCACAGCACAACACACACTTGTGCTAAAAATCCTACAAAGCACAACCATAGAAGGATCTTTTGCTTTAAATGATAAAAAAGTATCTATCTAAAATCAATAGCTAGATTATATGCAATAGAGAAATATCAGATTTCCCAACAAATACAGGAGTAAAAATATTCCCTTTCCTAGCTGTTATTTGACATAGTTCTAGAAAGTCTAACAATAGCAATAATAAAAATAAAGTAAAAGCTTGATAATTGAGATAATAAAATAGCTATAACATCAGTAAAATAGTAAATTACAAAGCTATAACAACTAACAACATTTCTACATAGCAATAACAAAATCCAAGAGAAGACAATAGGAAGGAAAGTCTAATTCAAAATATCTAGAACAGTGATGGGCAACCTTTTGAGCTTGGTGTATCAAAATTCTCCAAAAAACCAAGCATAACTGGGGTGGTGTGTCACTTCGAGAAAAAAACCCATAATTTCATAATATTTATAGTTTAAATAACAAAAATGTATAATTGTAATATATAACTGTATTTAATAAACCAAAATAGGTAAACTAATACAGGTAGAATTGCCATCTATACTGCACAGAGTGTCTATACTACACTACAGCAAATGTTTCATCCTTGGTATGTGGCCCCATATTTCTCTGTATGCAGCTGCATGTGGCCACTTGTCATAGAAAATGTCAGCACTGACACGTGTGTCATAGGTTTGCCATCACCAATCTAGAATCAATAATATATCTGAAAGTTAATTTACCAAAGCACAATCAATATATATATATATATACATATATATGTATATATATATAAA
>NC_058131.1:307883275-307974440 GCF_016433145.1 Gracilinanus agilis
TATATATACATATATATGTATATATATATATATACATATATATGTATGTATATATATATATATACAATTACAAAATATTTCTTCAAGAAATAAAGAACAACTTTAATGAGTGAAAAGATATGTGGTGGCCATTTCAGAATTAATATAGTATAATAAAAAATGAAAATACTACCTAAATTACTCTGCATATTTAATGCTATACCAATCAAACTACCAAGGGAATACTTTACTGATTTAGAAAAAATAGTAACAAAATTAATTTGAAGAAACAAAAGACTTAGAATATCAAGGGCAATAATGAAAAAAGTAAGACTGAAATGGAAAGAGCACTTCCATACCACAAATTTTACTACAAAATAATAATAATAATAATAACTTTTAGGTACTGTTAAAATGGTAAAGTAGATTATTTGGAAAGATAAGACAAGGAAGTATCTGGAATAATTTAATTTAATGAGTTAGTATTTTAAAAAAATCTAACAATATAAATTACCCGGGAGAGAAGTTTTCATTTGATAAGACTTTCTGGGAATGCTATAGTCTGTAAAAAATTATGTTTAGAACAACAGTTTTTACCATATACTACTACAATAAACAAAAAGTAGATTTTTGAAAAGAAAACGGAGATAATGCTATTTTAAAAAAATTAGAGAGAATAACAGATACTAGATATAATTTCAAGTTACTTTCTAATTTGCTACTTTATCAACAGTAGTGCATTAGTATTCCTGTCTTTCCATAGCTTATCCTATGTCGATTATTATAATTTTTTATCCTCTTTGTCTATTTAATATCCAGTATGTGATTTTCTTAAACTAAACAAAATGTAGACACAATAACAAAAGATAACTTGAGATACATAAAAGGTAAAAAAACAAAAAAAACCAAAATGATCGCTACTGTTATAAGAAGAGATGAAGTCCAGGGAAGAGGGAGTATTTTGAATGAAATATCTGATAGAGGTCTGGTATCTAAAATATGTATTCCATATTTTAATAAATAGATTGTCAGATAATAATTAGCATTTATATAGCTTTTTAATTTTAAATGCTATCTCTTTAGAGTTTTACAATAATACTTGAAAATAGATGCTATTATTATCTTCATTTTACAGCTGAGGAAACTGAAGATAAGAGAAGTTAATGACTTGCCCAAAGCCACACATTAAGTGAATCTCTTACTCAGGATTTGAACTCAGCTCTTGAAGTCCAGTACTCCCAACTGCACCACCTGTCCTAAAAAATATCAATAAGATATTCTCAAAAGAATTAAAAACAATTAACAGTTATACCAAAGAATGCTCCAAAGCACTAACAATAAGAGACTCTAAGGTTTCACCTCTAAAATTTGGCAAAAATGTAAAAAAATTTAAGATAATCAACACTGGAGAAGTTATGGAAAGACAGGTACACTAAATCACTGCTCATAAAGTTGCAAATTCATATAATCATTCTCGAAAGCAACTTGAAATTATGTAAAGAAAGAAAATAAAATGTCTGTTTTCTTTTGCCCAATGATACTATTGCTAGGCATATGTATTAAGGAGTTTAATGACAAAAAAGAAAGTTTTGGTGGCAAAGAATTGGAAACTAAAGGAATGTCCGTCAATTGGGGAATGGCAGAACAAACTGTGGTATTTAATGATGGAATATTATTGTGCTATAAGGAATGATGAAGAAGATAATTTCAGAAAGAATTGGAAAGACCTATGTGAACTGATGCAGAGTGAAATAAGCAGAAGCAGGAGAACACTGTACACAATAATAGCAATATTGTGGAATGTTCAAATGGGATAGACTTTGCTACTAACAACAGTACAATGATCCAGGACAATTCTGAAAGACTTATGAAAAAGAATGAGATCCACCTCTAGAGAAAGAACTGTTGGAGTAGAAATACAGATGAAAACATATGATTTATCACTTGTTTATTTGGGTATATGTTTTGGGGTTTGTGTTCTGAGTATTTGCTTACAAAAATGAATAATATGGAAATCAGTTTGCATGACAATACATATATAACCCAGATTGAATTGCTTGTCAGATCTGAGAGAGGGAAGGGAAGAAGGGAGGGAGGCAATACGGATCATGTGACTTTAGAAAACTTATGTGGAAATTTGTTATTAAAATAAAAATTTTTTTATATAAAATAAAAATTTTAATAAATAAAAGAAAGAAAATTAAATTTTTTTAAAGTACTGGAAAGGAGGCAGCTGGGTAGCTCAGTGGATTGAGAGTCAGGCCTAGAGACGGGAGGTCCTAGGTTCAAATCCGGCCTCAGACACTTCCCAGCTGTGTGACCCTGGGCAAGTCACTTGACCCCCATTGCCTACCCTTACCACTCTTCCACCAAGGAGCCAATACAAAGAAGTTAAGGGTTTAAAAAAAAGTACTGGAAAAAAAAATTTAATGCTGATCTCAGGTAGGCCCTCCTTTAAGCCAGGTAATCTTTTTTACTTTTCTCCAGTTTAATTCTCTATTCCAAGTAGCTGTGCCAAACCTTCTCTTCTGTCTTTGTCTCCGAAGGGACATCCTCCCCTTATATCCCCTAAGAAGGCTTTGTTTCACTGAGAAAGAAGTTTCACTTTATCCTTTGAAATGAAGTCCCAGTTTTCTATTATTCTACATCTCAATTAATACTCTATCTTCTTCCTCCCTACCCCTACCTCTAATAAAGAGGTGACCCTTTTCTTTACCAAGCAAACCTCTCTACTAGTATCACATCATATAATGTCTCCTCCAATTGAATGGAAGCTACTTGAAGGCAGAGATTGTCCCATTTTTGTCTTTCTAACTTCAGAACCTTGCATAATGCCAAGAGCCAAAGTATTGTTGATTGATTACTCCAAGAAATCTCAATGATTTTGGAATGGTGGTAATTAGGAGAAGTATGTTGCCACTCTTTTTTATCTCTAAAATGTGAGATTTGAACTAGGTCAGAAATTCTTAATATCCATGCATGTATTTTTAATGAGGAATCTTTTTTATCTTACTTAAATTTTTTTAATGTCAATACAGTTTTTAATAGTCATTTTCTGACATTTTGTGATCTGACATTTCTCCTCTCCTTCCCCTCCCTTTATCCCCCTCTCCAAGATGGCAGGTACTATGATATAGGTTGTACATGTGTTATCATACAATACATATTTCCATGATTAGCTTTTTGTGAAAGAAGATACAAATCACTTACACGTGAGAAAAATTAATGAGGAAATAAAGAATGCTATGTTTCAATCTGCATTTAGACTCCACAAATTCCTTCTATGGCAGTAGATTTTCATCATGAATTCCTTGAGGTTGTCCTGGATACTTGCATTGCTGATAACAATTAACTCATTCACATTTGATCATTGTATATTATTAGTGTTACTGTGTACAAGGTTTTCCCAGTACTGCTCACTTCACTTTCCATCACTTCATTTCAGCCTTTCTAGGTTTTTTTGTGATTATTTTATTCATCATTTCTTATGGCACAATAGAATTCCCTTACAATCATTTCCCACAACTTGTTCAGTCATTCCCCAACTGTTGAACAACTCTTTAGTTTTTAGTTCTTAGCCATCACACAAAAGTGCTATAAAGAGTTTTATACAAGTAGATATAAGGACCCTTTTTTAGTTAAAAAAAAGTTCACATTTGTTCATTATGATTAGAGTATTATTATTTGTGTACAACTAAAAACTAGAGTACTTTAAATCCATTAATTTGTTTAAATAAGTTTACATTTAATTAATCACAATATCTGCATAGCAGAAAATAATAATCCATAGGTATGCAAAATAGAATTTTATTCAGGTTATTAGAAAGAGTATTTATTTATTGATAGGTTTGCAGTTGCTTCACAATAATTCTAACTTCTCCCTCTAGGCACTAAAAGAAGTCTGCAGTCTATAGGTTGGGAAGCATATGATTAGATGATCATTAAGGACCCTTTCAAAGACAGATTAATGATATGAAGTAAAAAGTTTCCCTAGAATTCATCCCGACTCTCTTCCCCCTGAAAATGGCACGTTTGGATTGAATTCTATATAAGGTCTCTTCTCAGTCTATAAGTCCAAAACTTTATGTCAGTGAGGGGACCCAGTTCTGATCGGAACATATTAAGTTCTAGTTTTGACCTGTTGAATTTTGACATTTTGGCAGGACACTAAATAAAAATGTAGCTTTCCTTCAGTCATTCAAATCTTCATTAGAATCTAAAAGTCTTCCTATTTTTTAAAAGTTAATTTTCAAATGTTATAGCAGCATTCTCCTAGTGTTGCTATATATGACAGGCTGGCATGGAATATGATAGTCTCTGAAGAATTAAAAATGAATATCACCCAGAGGGTAATTAGGTGTGAGCAGGCTGCAACATGTAACCACTGAGCAACATTGAAGAGCAGGGGTAAAAGATGTCATCGAGAAAATGTGTGCTAGAAAGAGAAGATGGTCTGGTCACATGCGGAGGGCAGGGAAAAGGATGACAGGAAAAAGTCTGAGTGTTCCCCTGGAACCCTGACAATGTCAGGAGGAATCAAGAAAGGCTTCCAGCATATCGGGTAAACTCCCAACATCCTGGAAGCCCTCTCCCCTCTCACTTCCCATTCGCTATGAACTTATAAAATGAGACAAAGACAAGTCATATGGCACGAGCAGGCATTGATGGGTTGCAATTTGTATCACTGGAAGGAATTCCTAAATCCATGAAATCACAGATCTATGCAAGCATTTCAAGAAATATTTATTGATATTTCTTTATATATTACTCATTTCCAAATAAGCTCCCACGTTTTAAATCCTCCCATACAACCTAGAGGCAGCATAGCCTGGTCAAGAGAGTGCTAGACTCCATATCAGGAACAGAAGAGTTCAAATCCTACCTCAAATGCTCATCAGCTATGTGACTCTGAGTAAATTTTTTAATCTCTCTTGGCTTTAGTTATAAAACGAGGAGAGCTTTGGATTAGATAACCTCTAAGGTATAGTCCAGCTCAGTATGATTCTATGAAGGGGAAAAAAATAGTATTCTTATTTTAATTAAATGACTACAAATAAGCTAAAGAAAAGATATAAAGATACATAAAGTACATTAGAAACTTTTAAGAGTGAAAAAAATATTATGTTCTGTTTTCCTCAGTAGAATATAAAATTCATGAAGACATGGATTATGTACTCTTTGTCTTTATATCGTCGGTTCTTAGCCTATAGTAGGTCTTTATTAAATTTTTAAAAATTGAATTGTAGAAAGATTCCTTGGAATAGTGAGACAATTTCTTAGGATCAATTAGTATAGTAAAATGTCATTGAGACTGATCAGTGACTTGAACTTTCGATCTCAAGATCTCACTAAATGACATGTCCTTAAGAATCTGAGAAAATTATTTGAACCTCTGGAGATATTCTTGGGGTTTTGAATTTCTCATCCTTTGGAATTTTCTTCTTGCACCTGGAGTCTGTAACATTTGCTAAGCATTTTCTGGTGGTAATTACTAGAGGGACCCAAACCAAAAATTCTTGGCAATCCTCTGAGAAAGCTGGATCCTGAAAAGTCCCTTCCCAATTTTCAGACAAAATGGGGTCACTTAAGTTTGGATAAGCTTCTGAACTTTTGGTTGGTTGTTCCAACTACATCAAAAGCCTAGGCCTCCTGAGAATTCCCTGCCACTCATCTATCCATTTAAAACGTGTCTTCCTTCCTGGAAAATTAAGCCTGCTACAGAACAACTGGAAATTGCTCAACTCATTATAGTTAAGTCAAATCATGACATTCTCAGTCAACATAATTTCTGACTTGTACAAGTTTCTCCTACTTTGTCTTTTTATAAATGATAATTATAACCTAAATTTTTAAAGTATTTTAAGCTTTCAAACAACTTACATACATTATTTCGCTTTTTCCTTACAACAACTCCGAGTTAAGTAGCTTGATTATTAGGATACTTGTTTCACAAATGACAAATTTAAAGATCAGAGAAGTGGTGGTTTCTCCAACATTATTATGCTCTATTAGGTGACTCAGTAGATAGAGTAGTAGGTTTAGAATCAGGAAGACATCTTCTTGAGTTCAAATTGACCTCAGACACTTTCTTAGCTGTGTAACCCTGGGTAAGTTACTTATACCCTGTTTGCCTCAGTTTTCCCATTTGCTAAATGAGATGGAAAAGCAAATGGCAAACTACTCCAGTATCTTTGCCAAGAAAACCCCAAACGGAGTCATGAAGAATCAGATAAGATTGAAACAATTTAACAACAACAAATTACCAAACTATAATTCAAATTCAAACCTGCTAACTTCAAGTCTAGTCTTCCGTTGTTGTCGTTCTTGTTTCATACTGTTTCACTATAATTTCTTGACCAAACTTAAAATTGCAATTATCTATTGATTTATTAAACACTGGCCTAATAGATTCATTTGCTTCTGCTTGTTGTGTACCAAGTCTCATCCATTGATCAAATAGTATATTTATTTTAACCAAAAATACATTGTTTTGAGAATTACTGCTTTGTAGTATAGTTGGAATTTGATATTGCTAGATTCCCTTTTGTCCCACCTTTTTGGATTATTTCCCTTCATCTTCTTAACTTTTTTGCCTCCATCTGGAAATCATTATTATTTTCTATTTCTATAAGGGATTTTGGAAGCTTGAATGGCATGGTTTCGAATAAGAAAAATTAATTTAGATAGTATTGCTGCTTTTATTATAATGGGTCAGCATTCCCTTGAGCAATTATCATTTTTCCAGTTATTTATATCTGTCTTTATTTCTGTGATGCTTGGTTTGTAGTTGTATTTATATAGTTCTTATATCTAGGTAAATAGATGCCCAATTATTTTATATATTATTAATTTTAAATGGAATTTCTCCATCTTTTACTTCTGAGTCTAATTGGTGTTATACATAAATTATGTAACAGAAAGTTATGCAACATACATTCTCAGCTATACTATTACTCGGCCAAAATGTAGAAGAGATCAGAAAAAGAAGAAAAGACCCTATTGTACAACGATATTTATATCAACTCATTTTGTGCAACAAAAACCTGGAAACCAAGGGGGTACCCAACAGCTGAAGAATGGCCAAATAAATTAATTATGGCTCATGAATGGGGTGGAATATCATTATCCTGTAAGAAATGAGTGAAAAGATGATTTCAAAGACACATGGAAAGATTTGTATGGACTGACTGATACAGAGCGAAGTAAGCAGAATCAGAACAAAATTTATACGATAACAATTTTGTAAAAACAAACTATTTTGAAAGACTTAGACCCACAATTCCAGAGAACTGTTAAATAAGGCTGCTAAGAAATGTGCATGTCTGATATCAGAGTACCATATTAGTTAAATTCAAGGAGAGGCTCATCACCAGGTTGGTGCAGGGAGATGAACTATGTGAACACAGCCATTCTCAGAGATCACCTAACACAGAAGTCAATAAACTATAATAGCTAAAAAACATGTATAAAAATAGAAAAAATTGGCCTCGTTGCCTGTTTTGGTAGGTCCTTTGATAATGGTTTTTACATTTTAAAATATTTTATAGCTTTGGAGTTAAGAATAACTTTTATAATTTGATGTAATTGCATTTTTTAATTTTATTTTTTAAAAAAACATGATTCATGTTCTTACTCTCCCTCCCACACCCCACCCGTAGCTGATGTGCATTTCCACTGGTTTCTTCATGTGTCATCAATCAAGACTTATTTCCATAATACTGATATTTATACTACAGTGGTCCTTTAGATTCTGCATCCCAAATCATGTCCTCATCTACCCATGTGTTTAAGTAGTTGTGTTTCTTCTGTGTTTCTACTCCTGTAGTTCTTCCTCTGAATGTGGATAGCATTCTTTTCCATAAATCCCTCAGAATTGTCCTGGGTTATTGCATTGCTGCTAGTACAGAAGTCCATCACATTCAATTTTACCACAGTGTATCAGTCTCTGTGTGCAATGTTCTCCTGGTTCTGCTCATTTCACTCTGCATCAGTTCCAGGAGGTCATTCCAGTTCACATGGAATTCCTCCAGTTTATTATTCTTTGAACACAGTTGTATTCCATCACCAACAGATACCACAATTTGTTCAGCCATTCCCCAAATGAAGGGCATACCCTCATTTTCCAGTTTTTTGCCACCACAAAAAGCGCAGCTATAAATATTTTCATACAAGTCTGTTTATCTATGATCTCTTTGGGGTACAAACGCAGCAATGGTATGGCTGGATCAAAGGTGAGGCAATCTTTTAGCCCTCTTTGGGCATAGTTCCAAATTGCTATCCAGAATAGTTGGATCAGTTCACAACTCGACCAGCAATGCATTAATGTCCCAATTTTGCCACATCCCCTCCAACATTCTTTACTCTCCCCTGCTGTCATTTTAGCCAATCTGCTGGATGTGAGGTGGTACCTCAGAGTTATTTTGATTTGCTTTTCTCTAATTATTGGAGATTTAGAATACTTTCTTATGTGCTTATTGATAGTTTTGATTTCTTCTCCAAAAATTACCTATTCATGTTTCTTGCCCATTTATCAGTTGGGAAATGGCTTGATTTTTTTGTATAATTGATTTAGCTCCTTGTATATTTGAGTAATTAGACCTTTGTCAGAGTTTTTTGTTATAAAATTTTTTTTCCAAGTTTGTTGTTTCCATTCTGATTTTGGTTGCATTGTTTTTGTTTGTACAAAAACTTTTTAATTTAATGTAATCAAAATTATTTATTTTGCATTTTGTAATTAGAAGCCTTCCCAGTAAGATCAGGAGTGAAACAAGGATGCCCATTATCACTTCTATTATTTAACATTGTACTAGAAACAATAGCAGTAGCAATTAGAGAAGAAAAATAAATTCAAACCCGGCCTCAGCCACTTCCCAGCTGTGTGACCCTGGGCAAGTCACTTGACCCCCATTGCCCACCCTTACCACTCTTCCACCTATGAGACAATACACCGAAGTACAAGGGTTAAAAAAAAAATAAATTGAAGGTATTAAAACAGGCAATGGGGAGACTAAGCTATCACTCTTTGCAGATGATATGATGGTCTACCTAAAAAATCCTAGAGAATCAACTAAAAAGCTAGTGGAAATAATCAACAATCAACAACTTTAGCAAAGTTGCAGGATACAAAATAAAACCACATAAATCATTAGCATTTCTATATATTTCCAACACATTGTAACAGCAAGAGTTAGAAAGAGAAATACCATTTAAAATCACCCTAGACAATATAAAATACTTAGGAATCTATCTACCAAAACAAACACAGGAATTATATGAGCACAACTACAAAACACTTTCCAAACAATTAAAACTAGATCTAAACAATTGGAAAAACATTGATTGTTCATGGTTATGATGAGCTAACATAATAAAAATGACCGTTCTACCCAAATTAATTTACTTTAGTGCCATACCTATCAAACTACCAAGAAACTTTTTTATGGAATTAGAAAAAAACTATAACAAACTTCATTTGGAAGAACAAAAGATCAAGAATATCAAGGGAAATAATGGAAAAAAAACGTGAAGGAAGGGGGCCTAGCAGTAACAGATCTTAAACTATACTATAAAGCAGTGGTTATCAAAACAATATGGTACTGGCTAAGAGACAGAAGGGAGGATCAGTGGAATAGACTTAGGGTAAGTGACGGCAGCAAGACAGTGTATGATAAACCCAAAGAGCCCAGCTTTTGGGACAAAAATCCACTATTTGACAAAAACTGCTAGGAAAACTGGAAAACAATATGGGAGAGATTAGGTTTAGATCAACATCTCACACCCTACTCCAAGATAAATTCAGAATGTGAATGACTTGAATATAAAGAAGGAAACTATAGGTAAATTAGGTGAACAGAATAGTATACTTGTCAGATCTCTGGGAAAGGAAAGATTTTAAAACCAAGCAAGAGTCAGAAAAAATTATAATTGCATTTAAATACTTGTTTTTTAAATGTAAAAATCATACAAAAATAGGTAACTGGGCCAGACTTGGACCCAGATTGTAGTTTGCAGATCTCTGATACTCTTCCAAGTTTCTGGCACATTATTAAGAAATTTGCATTAATTGAGTGATTTCAAGTCATGGAAAGGTTATAACCAATACCAGTTATAGGAAGTTAACACATTGATTTTTTTTAAAAAAGGAAGTTTGGAAATATCTAAATACTTAGATATTGGGTACATCATCTTGAATGAAGAGTAAAGTTTGAAAGTTAGAAATAAAATTCTTCCAATGTTTCTTTACTACTATATAATAACATGCAAGAAAATATCCCCTCATATGATCAGGAAACAACTTTTAGTGCCATCTTGATATTTGAGGGAGGGGGAAATGCTTCTGGGTTTATATAAGCCATTCTAGTACAAGCAAAGAATTTAAGACTCATCATTGGGCAGGTTCCTGAAAATGTACAGCAAAATACATATGTTTGTTATCTCTATATCAAGATCATTGTCATGTGAAGCCAGTAATTTAAATAGAACTAAAAAATTAACATATGGATCCCTAATACAATCTAAATGCCCTTATTATGAGTATAATTATACAATTAGGTTGTATTAATGTTTTGGGATAAAAACAATGAATTAGCCTTGAAAGTTTAAATATGTAATATCCACTCATTGTAAAGAGAAAAGGAAAATGTTCCATTTTTCTCACAATATGTACTGTTCTTTAGAATTCTCATAACAAACCAGTCAACAGTGGCCAAGGGTGGACAGTTCACTGATCAAGGAATTATCTCACTGAATCTGTTTTGCCCACGTAGGTATGTTTCTAGATGACAACATACATATTTCTAAGGCATAAATCAGGAATTTTTAATGCCTTGTGTTACCTCCAGTGAGCCTATAATAGCCAGGGTTGCTACAGCCTTCTTCATTTAGAAGCCACAAAAAGCAGAGTGAAAAGGCATTGAGATGTCAGCAAGACAGTCTTGTTCATGTTGGCTTCTCTGCCAGGTGGGAGACAGAGTAGATGATTGGATCTTCTTTATCAGGATACTCATGGAACCTTTCATCATTTTCAGTTCTTATTGGCTATGGAAGCAAAAACCAAATGTGTCTGATGTTCCTCTTAACATATATTAGGGAAGGAATTAATCTGATGGAAGAATCATGAATTTTTCAAGAAAAATCTCAAACGAATCTAATTTTTTAAAGTTTATTAATTTATTCATGTAGAATATGTTCCCATAGTTACATGAATCATATTCTTTCCTACCCCCCCACATCCAGCCACTTAGCCAACAAGTAATTCCACTGGGTTTTACATGTGTCATTGATAAAGACCCATTCCCATATTATTAGTATTTACACTAGGGTGATCATTTAGAGTCTACATCCCTGATCATATCCCCATCAAAATATGTGGTCAAGGAAATGTTTTCTTATTTTTTTCTACTTCCAAAGTTCTTTCTTTGGATGTGAATAGTGTTCTTTCTCATAAGTCCCTCAGAAATGTCCTGGATCATTGCATTGCTGCTAGTAGAGAAGTCTATTACTTTTGATTGTACCACAGTGTATCAGTCTCTGTGTACAATGTTCTCCTGGTTCTGCTCCTTTCACTCTGCCTCAATTCCTGGAGGTTGTTCCGGTTCACATGGAATTCCTCCAGTTCATTGTTCCTTTTAGCACAATAGTATTCCATCACCAACAGATACCATAATTTGTTCAGCCATTTCCCAAAGGGCATCCCCTCATTTTCTATTTTTTTTTGCCACCACAAAGAGCGCGGCTATAAATATTTTTGTACAAGTCTTTTCCCTTATTATCTCTTTGGGGTATAAACCCAGCAGTGGTATAGCTGGATTAAAGGGCAAGCAGTCCTTTAATGCCCTTTGGGTATAGTTCCATATTGCCTTCAAGAATGGCTGGATCAGTTCACAATTCCACCAGCAATGCATTAATGTCCCAATTTTGCCATATCCCCTGCAACAATCATTATTTTGCTGTCATTTTAGCCAATCTGCTGGGTGTGAGGTGGTACCTCAGAGTTGTTTTGATCTCATTTCTTTCATTATAAGAGATTTAGAACACTTTTTCATGTGCTTATTGATAGTTTTGATTTCTTTATCTGAAAATTGCCCATTCATGTCCCTTGCCCATCTATCAGCTGGGAAATGGCTTCATTTTTTTATACAATTGATTTATCTCCTTATAAATTTGAGTAATTAGACCTTTGTCAGAGGTTTTTGTTATATAGTTTTTCCCCCAATCTGTTGCTTCCCTTCTAATTTTGGTTGTATTGGTTTTGTTTGTAATTTTTTATTTTTATGTAAATTTAATTTAATGTAATCAAAATTATTTATTTTACATTTTGTAATATTCTCTACCTCTTGCTTGGTCTTAAAATCTTTCCTTTCCCATTGATCTGACATACAAAGAAAATCTAATTTTTAATCCATTCTAATTCATGAGGATTTATGTATAAAACTTCTCTAGACTGGAGTAGCAGTTTTAGTAGCTTGGGTAGGAAATGAAGTGCCTTGAAATTAAAGCAAACTCACTTCCTAGCTATATGACCCTGGGCAAGTCACTTAACTCCAATTATCTAGCTCTTACTGCTCTTCTACCTTAAAATCAATATTTTGTATTGATTCTAAGATAGAAGATAAAGGTTTAAAAAGAAAAGGCAGATTAGAACAGAGGTCCCCACAGGAGAGTTCTTTGGCCTAGTTAACTTCTGAGCTTCATGACCCAAGAGATACTGAAACTTGTATCTTCCATTGTCCAGCTACCTGTGTGAATACTATGGAGAAACATCTTCAGGATCCCTTTTATAGCATGGGTTTGATTTCAAAGGTATCTAAATACAAAATACTTTTTAGGTACTTGCAGAGTTTTTGGTTCTTTGTATGAAAGCAAGAAGAGATGTGTCTGATTTACATTTGAAACCACCTAGTGGGGGTGAGCAGGCAGTTAGTCTGACAGGCTTTGTGACTGTAAGTAATTTGCAGTCCTCTGGGTGGCATTTATAATGAATTGAGTAATAATAATCTCTCACATTTGTATAGCACTTCATAGTTGACGATAGCCTTTCTAGCAGACAAGCAAAGCCTACTAGACCAGGTGACTCAGGGCAACCCATTCCCACATCCTTGCCATCCTCCTCCATTTTATAGAGGAAGAAGATGGGATTCAGAGCATTTAGGTCAAATAATCAGGGACCAAAGAAAGTAAGTGATAAAATTAGGTCTCCAATCCAGGACCTCTGACTCTAACACATATGCACTTTAGGTCCTAAACACTAATAACATTTTATTTAAAGTCTGTCTGGGTGTCGTGTAACTGCTTTAAAGAAATTCAGTTGATTGATTCTGAAAACCCTCCTTGTCTTCCTTGCCGAAGAAGAGGATATAGTGAGCATCATTGTGGAATGAATAAGCCAGCAAGGGTTTCTATGATCATCTTCGTTTTGAAGGTGCTAAGAGCTAAGCAAGAAGGTATAAAAATGACTGAAGAGCAGACAAGTCTGTGTAGGGTTTGCATCTGCTAGGCTGGGTTCATTACCCAGCCTTCTCAATAAGGAAATGAATAGAATTTCAGTGACACTGAGGGACATTTAGTGACAGTTAAGGGACATTAGAGATTGCCTTGTTAAAATACTCAGTTTTACAGATAAGAAAACTGAGCCTATAGAGGGAAAGCGATTTGCCCAAGGTCACATACAATAAAGTCAATTGCAGAGTCATGGCTAACACCGAATTCCCCCAACTCTCAATGCCTTTTCTACAATGTCCCTTGGTTTGTTTATATAAAAATTATCAAGCCTATAAAATGACCATCGGGCCTGAGAAGCTACTATTTGTGGAACTTAGACATTCATCTGAAGCACAGCATTCCTTCAAGTTTTAAGCTGGCCAGTTTATCTTGTCTTTTGACCTTTGGGGTCATTCCCATGATAATTCCCCAAAGCAAAATTTGTTAGAAGCACTCATGTTGTTTTTGTCCATTATCAGCTAATGAAATTCAGTGGCTTTTGGATTTTCCTTGCATTGACTGACACTCTGTGATCTATTGCTGATAAGAGAGGCAATAGGATGCAGTAGAATGGGTACCAAGTTTCCTGTCAGAGGAACTTGTTTCAAATCCCAGCTTTGTCCCTTACCACCTGCATGATCTTAGATATGTTGTTGTCTGGGTAATCAAAGTATTTTCATCTGTAAAGTGCACCAGATAAACTCAAAGGTCTCTCCTTAGCTCCAAATCTATTCTCCTATGACCCTAAATACCTTTAATTCAACCATTAACTAATATCACCAGAAGGATTACTAGATCCTAGGCTCCCAAAGACATTATATGGCTGTAGGAGATAGATAAGCCATTTTTAGGGAAGAATCAGGCCAATTCCTAAAGATTTTTTTTCAGTTTTGGGAACGTCTGGACAATATTCAATTCAAAATATATTCAAGCTATATTTTTCCCTTTCTGTAGCTATTTTTCACTTTGATTCTACCTTTGGAAAACTAGATATATGTATTATTAAGGGTAAATATTGTACTATCCCATTGTCAAACATAGTTTATAAGATACATAGATCAGTCCTGATGTAAAACTCTTTATAGGAAGACCTCACACAGAAAGTTTCCTGTTGCGGAAGGAAATTTTTGATCAAGTTTTAGATATGGGAAGCAAGTGGATGTTTTACTGCCAGTAATAAGAACATTCTTACCCTTTGAGCAAAAATGTTGCTGTCTTGCCATGAAGTGTTCCTTGTTAGGTCAAAAACAGGAAGGAAGAAGTCAAGGGTTGCAAGACCAAATAGATGCTGAACACTGGTCACCAAAAGTCAGGTTCAAAATGCCCAGCTAAGCAGAGGGCTTGCTTTTCCCATGAGCTGGGATATCAGGTGATAACAGCTCCAGAGACACTTGGGCCTTAGGAAATATAAGCCTGTAATCCTGAAGAAATAGGGCCACGATTTACAAGGAGCTGGGCCAGTGATAGAATTTTCTCTTCGCTAGACAGGTTGGTGCCATCATGTGCTGCCACTGTGAAGAGCATTAAATAGAGCTTAGCGTTTGTCTAAACTGTGCCATATATGCTGTACTTTAAGATATGGATTGCTTTCTCTGATGAGAAGTTTCACTGAAGTCCCTCCCTGGGGAATGGGAAGCAGGAGTTATAGTCAACCATGGTTAATTTGCGCTTTGTGCTTTGTTTATCCAAACCATATGTCTAGATTGTTGTAATTCTGTGTCATTGGCTGTATAATACTCTCTGTGCTAAGAAATCTGTAAATAGCAGCAGCTCAATGCATAATCATGTTGGCATTTTGAAGTAGAGGGAAGGGGAAACTTCATGTGACGTTGGTTGAGTCAGCCATCACTGGAGAAGTCTCAATCACAGTCCTTTGGGCCATAATTTGCTCATATCTTATTCATGGAGCAGAGAGTCATGAGGTGGTTTGATTGTGCAAAAGCCAAAGGGTTTGGGGATAATGCTCCCTTCTATTTCAAATCTCTGGAAGTTGTTTTTATGAACAATCCAAATATTCAATCAGATTTTCCCTCTTGAGTTGCCCAAAGTTAACAATATATTAAGCACAAAGCATTTAGAAGATGTGTTGATTTCTACAAGTTGATATAATTGGTAAGACAGAGTAGGGAATTTTTTTAATCCTTTTTTAAAAAATTTTATTGTTTCCATAAGTTAATTGGACTTATATTATACCTGCTATGAGCAAAGCATTTTGCTCAAAGATTGGAGAATAAATAATAAGAAATTCTTGCAGTAAAGTCAAGGTCTTCATAAAAAAATAAAGCCCTTTAGGACTTCAAAAGGGCTTCATTCACTGTTCTTTTCCCATTAGTAGTTCTGCTTCCTCTGGACTCCCCAAATATTAGGCCTCCCCCAGGATATACTCATCACCTGAAATTTCATTATCATGCAGATTGATTCAGTTTAGCTACTCAACATCTACTCAGCACCCTCAGTTGCCTCTCCCCTCTAATTGGAGAGCTGGAGGGTAGAACAATAAATTTCTTTCAAAGCTTTCCTTTACAGAAGGCTCAGAACTTTCAGCTAACTCTTCATTTTTCTATCAATATATCTGCCTAGTTTTGACTACTCAAACATCATACACAGGGTCCTTCCTGGTTTTCTCTCTCATTTTCAACTTTCTTTTTAAAATTTTCTTCCCCCATTGGATTGTAAGCAACTTGAGGTTAGTCACTCTTTATTTTTCCCATTTGTTTCCCCAGCACTTAATCCAATGCAAGCACCATAGTGGATATTCATTAAATGTTTGAAGGGCTAGGGAAGCAGCTCAGTTCTGCTGGATATTTGAACCCATTAAACTACTAGTGTATTTCTTGTGTCCCAGTTAGAAGAACTATTTTCCATGGGATTATTGGTAGGAGGATCACCAACAGCTCTATTATTAGTCAGTTCTGCCTCAGGCTTATTCCTGGCATCAAAGATGTGCTTATACTACTAAATCATTGGGCGGGTCTTACATTTCTCTAACCTTAGACTTTAGACTTCTAAGGTGGAAAATCTATTATTCCTGTGAGTGGTCCTGCAAGCAGAGACCCTCCTAGGCATTCCAGGAGTGTGGGTCTGTTGTGTAGTCATAAGCCTCAGTGAACATTGGACATTCCTTAAACCAACCGTTATGCCCTGCCTAGGATATATGATGGACGTGCTTAAGTTCTGTGGGGCTACCTGAGCAGTCAGTAGCAGCAGACTTTTGCAAAAAGTCATACGAAGTAGAAAAGCTAAGTGGCTCAGAGGATAAAATGCCAGGCCTGGAGATGGGAGGTCCTGAGTTCAATTCTGTCCTCAGAAACTTCCTGGCTGTGTGACCTTTGGCAAGTCATTTATCCCCAACTGCCTAGTCCTTAACATTCTTCTACCCTGGAACTGATACTTAGCATTTATTCTAAAATAGAAGGTAAGGGTTATTTTTTTTAAGTCATACAAAGGCCCATATTCTTTTTTTTTCCCTTTTGAGTAAATTTGTGAGTAGGATGGAGGTTATTCAGAGTTTCTTCAAAGTCCTGATGAATGGAGGAAAACTTATGTGGGACTGCAACTGTTCCTTTAGGGGTCGACTCAATTTCTTTCATCCCCCATTTCCTCTGAAATATTTCATTTCCTTAGACAACTGTTCCAGATAAGAAATCTAAACAGTCCTCTCAGTCATCCAATTGACAGAAGAATTCAGAGGCCGTGCAGCTGCCCCAAGTCTAGTTGGAATGAGGATGTTAGATCCAGAAGGAGGATGAGATGAGGGGGAATCTGGGCCTGACTTGAAAGCTTTATCACCAGGCACAGAGTCATTGTATGTAGCCCAGCTGCCAGATTCCTGTGCTGTGATCACGCACTCTGTGTTCTTCCCAATTCCTGACTGAGATGGGAGCTGGATGGGAGACTGGGGTAAACAAGCAATGGATGGTGCCTCTTTGATGAAAGAGAGACCAAAACTTGGTTTCTATACTCCCAAGATCCATGGAAAGGGGGGATAGAGGGGAGGAGGTGGATGCACCCTGCTCACTAGCAGGTATACCAGCTTTCAGGGACATGCTACTAGGCATGGAAAATGCCAGTCAAGTAATATAGAGTGACTACCTCCTGCAAGTCCCCAATTCAAGATCTCTTGAGTTCCTGGCCCTGTCTGTGTCTGCTATTTACATTCCTTTGGATTTTGAATCCAGCTTGAACCTTAAGCTTCTTTAGTATATCATATTATTTCCATTCTACCTGATAAATGACTTCTGAGTGCTTTGTCCTGGAGTCGAGCTATACCTTATAACTTAACTGCAGCCAGAGGAATAGTGGCATAGACATCAGAGTCACCTGGGTTCATATTCCAGTTCTACTATAGTATATCTTTTGTCTTTTCATCTCTCTGGGCCTTAACATCCTCATCTGTAAAATGAGGGAATCATCTTCAATGATCTCTAAGGTCACTTCCAGCTCTAAAAGTAGGTAACCGATCCATTGCAGTTGTCTTTCTGGAGTAATGCATGATGGAGGTTAGTAAACCCTAGCAGATTTCCTATGATGTTCTATACATAATAATTGGCATATAGACAATCCTCCGGGACATTGGAAAAGAAATTAGGCCAGTTATGAGGGATAACATCTATAATAATGCTGCACTAGTATTCCCAAATTTACCCAAAGAAAGACCTAGAGGGGAGGACACCAGCATATTAGCTAGATACTATATGGAATGCCCATGCAAAAACACTGACCCAAATCACAGAGGAAGACAAGGTATATACAGTTTACACTGCAACCTGGACTGAAGGATGGACCACTTCAGAGTTTACAAAGAGTTGTCATGATGTCCCTCAAATTCTTTCCTGCAGTAGCTTACTAAGATAAAACTGCACTAAAGACTTTTGGGATACCCAATTTGTTACTTTATTTGATCCCCAGAAAAGCCACAGATTCTATGACCTGTAGGGTCAGCAAAGCATGGATTATAATTCCCATCCTATAAAAATGAGGAAATTGTGCCCAAGAGAGATGAAATAAGGATGAGAATAATCTTTGAGTGGTTGGATTTCTTGTTGTTCCCAGTGGGTAGAAGTAAGACTAATGAGTGGGAGATACAAAGAGGTAGGTTTTGACTCAGTAGAAAGAAAAAAAAGCTGGCCAAAAGTGTAATGGGCTGTCTTGGGAAGTAAGGGATTTCTCTTCCCCAAAAGAGTAATTTCAAGTAAATACTTTCAGGGATTTAAAGTCAGGGTACATCATCTAGATAAGAGATGAATGATTTTTACAAGATAACCCCAAAGTCTTGTCCAACTTTGATTTTGTGGTCCTGACTTACTCAAATTACATAAGCTAGAACAGAATTTCAAACTGAGATTTGCCTAGTAAACCTAACTCTTCAGCTGCATATATAGATATAAATATAGTATGTACCTAGTTATTTACATGTCTCCACAGTTAGAAAATATATTCCATGAGGTTAAGTACATCCAGTGATTAGCATAATGCTGACACACATTAGGCATTTAATAACTTTTTGACTTATTGCCAATGCTGTATCCACTACTATCACAGTTACACATAAAAATATTTCCATTCAACATTTTTAAAAATATATTTTATGGAAATCTTCCTTACATATTGCCTAAATTTTTCAATGCATCATTCCTCCTATCCCCTCCCAAAAAGCTTTCTCATAGAACAACACTAACACCAAATTCAGAGGCAGGGGAAAAATAGAAAAATAATCAATAAAACTGACCAACATATTTTTTAAATCTGAAAATATACTCAGTGTTCCATCCATGTAGACTTCTCACCTCTGCAAAAAGTATTAGAAGGTTTGGGTGGGGGAACAGTCTTATTATTTCTCTTCTTTGGGACCAAATTTGTTCTTTTAAATTTTATACCATTCATCTTAAAAAATTATTTTGTATCTGTTCCTCCTGGTTACATTATTACATCATCATATATATTGTTTTCTTGGCTCTGTTTATTTCATCTTGTATCAGTTTGTGTAACTCATTCTGTATTTCTTCACACATTTCATGTTTTATCATATTCATTTTTTACAACACAATAATATTCCACTCCATTCACATATCACAATTTGTTCATTTTCCAACTAATGGAAACTTACTGTATTTCTAATTCTTGGTTCTCATAAAAAGTGTGGATATAATTTCTATGCATATATGAACTTTCTTCTAACAATGACCTCCTTGGTATTTATACCTAGTAGTGAAATTTCTAGGAGAAAGATTTGGAGAATTTAACCACTTTATTTGCATTAATTCTAATTTGCATTCCAAATTTGTCATACCAATTCACAATTCCACCAACAATGCCTTAGTGCATCTACCTTTCTATAACCTCTCTAATCATCCACTGACTTTTTTTTTTTAGTAGAGGAGAATTTTGGAGTTGAAAGTCCATTTTCTTCTTCTTTGTATGATATTTGGAGGAAGAAAATAAAGCCAAAAAACAAACAAAGCAAAAATTAGTCATACTTTTCATCCCATTCCTTTAAGAGGCTTCTGGCAATAATGTCTATGGCTGTTCCTGGAAATGCTGCCAATATAGCAGGACCTGTTGCTAAAGCAGCCCCCAAATATTAGTGAATATCCTGTCTGATGGGTAGGAAGATACTCATCACAGAATCTTTTCTGGGAACAAATTAATCTAATTTGTCAGAGGGCTCAAAGAAAACAACATAATTTTACATCCCACTTATAACAGGAAATAAAACTGGTTTCCCATCATCCTAAACTCTGATTCTATTTTCCCTCCTCCAAAATCATCAAGTTGTTAGGATACTTGACTTAATTTGAGTTGGGTGAATAAGCCAGGCTGACCAAATGGATCTATAGACATTGTTCATATAGATGATCAAAGAAAACCATCTGACTGTCAAATGGACAGTTCAGTGAATGTGTATAGAAATACCCTTTGGAAATGAAAAAGGGAAAATGAGCATCAGACTTCCGCAAGTCCAGAAGAGAATTGGCATCATGTATTAAAAACCCCCAGATGTAGTACTAAAGCATGATAGAGACCTCTCTAATGATGTGCTTAAGTACTTTTAGGGGAAAATTTATCTATTCTAATTTGTCTATTCCTGCAAAATGAATTCTACATATAATAAGAGCCTCTCTAAGAATCACTTCCCTTCTTCAGCCCAAGAGTTCTGAAAAGATAAAATATAGAAAATACAGGGGATGGAGGCAAGTTGACTTCTAAGCACTTGCTGATCAAATTCACAGCTTAGCTTTTTGTGGTCCACAGTCACCAGTTTCCCAGGAACTCATAGCCATCTTTCTAATAGGGCCTTGCCATGGCTCAGAGCTACTTGGCAGAGAAAGGAAGTGAACTGATGTCTGTGGCTGGCCAGAACAGAGAGCAAACAGATTTTGATTGCCACTATACCCATAATCCCTTTGCTGGTAAACATGACTCCCCACACCACCACCCATTCCGCAATTTTTCTTTGCGATTCAGTTGAATGCTGTGTACCCTGACTCCGATGTTAAAAGATTTGTGGCAATTGCATGATGTATGAGGTGCCATTTGTAAAAATATTATTTAGTGTAAAACATGATGTTTTTTTCTGTTGATTTACAAGTTGGATTTATAAATCTGCACTTCTCAGTGTTTGAGTTATATATCTTGCCTCTGATTTATAAAACTTGCCAGTAAATCTTCCCAGCTAAGTTTTGATTCAGAAATCATTATTTTAAAAATTAGATTTAGTTAAGAAAAAACATTCAGCTGCTTTATAAGGTAGGCAATGGATTTACCTACCCCCCCAATTGGCATTTACAAACCCTACAAGAGATTCACAAATTGTGTTGAGGAATTCCTAAATAAAATGCTTTGATTTAAGGAACCTTCCTTTACACTTTGGATACAGCTGACTGATTTACACAACTGGAGCAATACAATAATCATCTACTTTATAAAATCCTACTTTTGCTCTGACTCCAGACCCTGATTTATAAACCCTGATTAAATTTCCTGTAATGTGACCCAATAACCAAAGTGCCATTTCCCCACCCCACCCCCATCTTACTCAGGAGGAAACACTTTGGGGAAAGCTACTCAGGAATTACTGTAATGGTAAGAATCTCAAAACTCTGTAGAAATTTAAGGCAAGCCCTGCCTTTTTCATGAGTCGCTCTTTAAGATTAACCTTACACGAATGAAAGCCTTCGACCTGGACTAATCCATCCTCACTTAAAGGAAAAACCTGTAATGATGAGTGTTATTGAACACCTTCATCTGGAAAGTTATTCAATAGATACACATGTTCAAAATGAAGGAAAGATGGCAAGAATAAGGAAAATTAAGTTAAAAAAAGAGAAAGGGAACAAAGGAAGAGGTGAATGTAATATCAAGCCAATCAATAAACATTTATTAAGCACTCACTAGGTATGAGCAAGGGACAGCTAGGTAATGTCAGGTCTGGAGTTAGGAAGACTCATCTTTCTGAGTTCAAATCTGGCCTCAGATATTTACTAGCTGTGTGACTTTGGGCAAGTCACTTAACTCTACTGGCCCCTTTTCCCCCATTTGTAAAATGAACTGGAAAAGGAAATGGCAAAACCCTTCAGTACCTTTGCAGAGAAAACTCCAAATTGGGTCACAGAGATTTGGACACTACTGAAAATGACTGAACAAAAATAAATGTACCAGGTAGTATGTTAATGTGTGGGGTTAAAAGAAAGGTAAAAGGCAGTCTCTTCCCTCAAGGAGTTCAAAATCTTATGAAGGAAACAACCTAGGAATAACTATGTATAAAGTATTATGCAAAAATAGCAAATAGCTATGTAGAGAACATACTCTTGCCTTAAGGCAGAGTTATGATAGATGAACAGATAGGTAGATAGATAGATAGATAGAGAGAGAGAGAGAGAGAGAGAGAGAGAGAGAGAGAGAGAGAGAGAGAGAGAGAGAACTGATAGAATTGATTTTCTTTTAATTTTATGTATTTTATGTTTGTAAAAAATTCTGAGAAGGGACCCATAGGCTTCACCAGACTGCCAAAAGAGTTCATGACCCTTTCCAAAGGAGATAAGAAATAAAAGATGAAATGGGGGTGGTAGACAGTTTGTTTCCAAAAGCAGAAGGAAGCTCTTGTGTCAATATCCAGGAAAACCTAGAATCTAGATGGTCCTTAAGTAAGACATATCATCCCTTAACTAGGCATTTTCACTGACTGTCCCCCATGTGTGAAATACTTTCCCTCCTCATCTTTGCTTCCTGGTTTCCTTCAAGTCCCAGCTAAAATCCCACCTTCTACAGCACTGGATATCCAAAAAGAGGTAAAAGCCAGACGCTGCCCTCAAGGGGGCAGATAGGAGGGAGGGAGAGAGAGAGAGAGAGAGAGAGAGAGAGAGAGAGAGAGAGAGAGAGAGAGAGAGAGAGAGATGGATATAGTTACAGATACAAAGCAAGCAATATTACAGATAAATAGGGAATAATTAAGAGGGAGATGTCTCTAAAATAAAAAAAAATTAGAGAAGTCTTCATTTAAAAGGTAGGATTTTAATTAGGACTTAAAGAAAACCAGGGAAGTCTATAATTAGATTGGAGGATTGAGAGCATTCCAGGCATGGGAGACAGGAAGAGAAAATGCTTGAAGACTTATTCCTGAATAGATGGAGAAAAGCAAAGTATAAAAAGGCTAGAAAAGTAGGAGGGAGATAGGGTGAGACATAGAACATTTTTATTTAATCTTGAAGGCAATGGAAAACATCACTGGAGTTTATTGGAGAGGGAGGGAAAAAATGACATGTTTGGACCTACACTTTAGGAAAATCATTTCAGTGCCTGAATGAAGGATGGACTGGCATGGGGAGAGACTTGAAGCAGGCAAATCCACCAGCAAGCTATTTGTACATAGTTATTTGCATGTTGTCTATACCAGTAGACTTTGAGTTACTTCAGAGAAAGGACTGTCTTTTACCTTTCTTTGTAGCTTTAGCACTAGGCATAGGGCATGGAACACAGTTGGTATTTAAATGTTTGTTAACTAACTGACCTTCCAACATCACTTTCTAAATCCAGATGTAGGCTTCAGAGAGTCTAATTAGGGTGGTCCCTTGTATTCGGGTTGCTCAGAGGTATGTAATCTAATCACATAGTTAACTAGGGTATTATATATAAGGGAATTCACCTGTCCAGGTTCATACCACTACGGGACAGGTATTGCTTATCATTTGGCTAGGGTCAGAATATAGCTAGGAAATGAAATATTCTTCATTCGATATTTCTTTTCCCTATAGTCTTTCACAAATTCCCTCTCTCCTACAACAGGTGGCCTTCTATAAGCATGAAATTCCAAACACCCTGAAGTCTTGATACAAACAGAAAGAACCCCATTAAAAAGTAGAAATAAAAAAGTGGGATATTTACTGTTCTGAGTTTTGGCTTGAATATGACACCTACAATATTCCCTTCAGCCTTTAAACATTTATCAAGCTTTATGTAAGGAATCATTAACCACAAAAACATGCTCTCCAAAGACTGTGGGAAGAGAGAGAAGAGGTCCTTGTCCTGGGAGTGTGCAACATCCCTAGAAACTTTTCTAGTATTCATTTGTTTCCCTCCAATATTTCTTGAAGAGAAACAAAAAGCACAATCATAAGAAGAAAATATGCTTACTTTGCAAGCAAATACTAATCTTAAAAGCAGTATGTGTAGAGACAACCTAAAGACCACAGGCCTCCCAGAAGAGCACATGGGACAAAAACATTTAATATTCTAATACATGAAAAGAATAGAAGAAAACTAGCTAGAACTTCTGAACACAGAAAATTAAATGCCAATTGAAAGAATTCGTAGGTCATCTTCAGAAAAAAAAAAGGTGGGGGAGTAGACTTCAAATTCCAATGCACAACGTGTCTTAATTTAGTAATTCAATTAAAAAACAAAAAGTTCTACAAGAGATCAAGAAAAAGAGCTTCAAATATAGAGGAAAAGAAATTTGAATAATGTAATAATAGTGTTTTTTGCACCCACTAGAAAACACAGGAGAGAATGGAATATTCTCAGAATATAGCCTAGAATGACCTATCCTAAAAATCTAAACTTAAGTATAAATCTAAAAAAGAAAGGATTTTCTTTTTTTTAAGCTCTTACCTTTTGTCTTAGAATCAATACCAAGTATGAATTCCAAGGGAGAAGAGTGGTAAGGGATAGGCAATTGGGATAAAATGACTTGCCAAAGGTCACAGAGGTAGGAAGTGTCTGAGGCCATATTTGAACCCAAGTCCTACCAATCCCAGACTTGGCACTCTATCTACTGTGCCACTTAGCTTCTCTGAAAAGATGGGTTTTCAATAATAATAGGAATTTGAAACATTTTTAGAAAGAAACCAGAACTGAGGAAGTCATTTGCCTCATGAACATTCCAAACAACAGAAAGGTAGGAAGACTGAATAAATATGGTTGGCAAAGATGGAAATAGCAACAGAGTGACTACAGAGACCATTAGGATACTTCTCTGTAAATGCCCACAAGGAGACATGGGAAAAGGCCAAAGTCTACTGATGGTTACAGTGAAGAGACAAGCCTGGGGCATTATGGACAGGACCCAACCTACAGTTGAACCAATGTTGTTTATGGGGCTACATTACAACATATGTGACTACATGAAAGGAAGGAGGAGAGCAGAAAAGTAGAAAGGGATATATGATATGCTGAGGTCAAATTGAAGCTTACCAATGAGGAGAAGGTGACCTTTGTCATCTCAGAAATAAAAAAGCCTGAAAGGGAGTAAATGAGGAGAAAGGAAGAAGGAATGGTAAGGGAGGCTTTGCTTTGGTGGTAGATGCCTCAAAGATCTACTGATGAGCACTTTTATGAGTAAAAAGAGATAATCTGTGAAAGGAATTGGAGACACTGTGTATAGTCTAAAGGGATTACTGCTTGAAAAGTCTACTTGTGCTATCTTGAAATTGGAGGAGGAAAGGGGGAATTGGAACTCCTGGAGGCAAATGGCACCTATAAGAGTGGAAGAAAGCATGGATCAGGAAGAGATTTTGAAGCAAATGGTAAGAAAAGGTAAGTAGGGGAGGATATGTGTCAGTGTTTGGCTACATAATCAGGGACATGGAGGGAGAAGAGTCATACTATGGGACAATGGCTTATCTGACATCAAGAATAATTAACATTGCTTTCGCTTTCAGAATGAGGCACAATGGAAAGGTGGACTATACAAAGAAAATTCTGTAAGGCAGTAGCAGAGACTCTCTAAAGAGAAGAGACTAGAATGGATACCGAGGAAGTTTTTATTGCATGAGGAATACAATGATTAAAGAGATACCAGAGTATTACAGAGATCTTAAATCAGATAATGGAGATCACGAATAGATAAAAAGAGGAGGCAGCTGGGTACCTCAGTGGATTGAGAGCCAGGCCTAGACACAGGAGGTCCTAGGTTCAAATCAGGCCTCAGAAACTTCCTGGCTGTGTGACCCTAGGCAAGTCACTTAACCCCCATTTCCTTGCCCTTACCATTCTACTGTATTGTAGTATTGGCTCTAAGGTAGAAGGTAAAGTTTTTTTAAAGAGTTGATAAAAAGAAAGGACAGATAATGAAGAGTGAGAAAGATCCTTTCTGAAAGGGAGCACAAAAAAATGAAATAAAAAAAGAACAACAATAAAGAATATGACTAATCAAAGGGAAAGAGAATAGGGGTCTTCTTTGCTAACTAAAAGTGCAAAAAAAGGTGGCAGGGGAGATTACATTACTACATTAAAAACAAGAAATAAAAGAAGCAATAAAGAAAATCCCAAAGAGAAAAGAGTAACAAATGAGAAAAGATTACTAGGGTGGAGGAAGGAGAGCCAGTGGCAATAGAGCCACATTAAAAAAAAAAAAGAGTAAAAGTAAATGAAGGAACATAACAATGTATTTATGGAAGAAGGGGGGAATCATAACTTGAAAAAATTAATATTAGATGAAAAAATATATAATTAATTTATGACTTTAAATGTGAATGGATTAAACAATCCAATGAAACAAAAAAAGAGCAACAGATTGGATAAGAAAGCAAAACCTTACATTGTGTTGCTTACTAGAAATATTTGAAAAACAAAGATATACACAAAATAAAACTGAAGGGATAGAAAAAAATTTACTATGCATTAACTAAATTCAGAAAATCATTCATTGCAATCATAGTAGCTGATACATTGAAAGCATTCAAAAAATAAAAAAGGATGAACAAGAAAACTACATTATACTGAAAGGAACCATAGATTAACAAATGAATAAAAGTAATATACTTATAAGTTACAAATGCCTTGGCATTCAAATTTATAAAGAAAATATTATCTGAGCTACAAAAAGACATAAACAGTGAAATAATGGTGGCAAGAAACTTCAATATCCTTTCTCAGTTTTGTATAATTCTAAGAGAAAAATAAATAAAAGGGAAAATATGAAACTAAACAGATTACTGGAGAATTAATTAAAAGAGACTAGTGGCATCTTCTAAATGGGACTGCAAAAGAATATACATGTTCTCCATATCATATGGAACTTTTTATGAAAAATACCACAAAAATATAGTAGGAAACACAGAGATACTGCTAACAAATGTAAAAAGGCAGAATACATACTTTATAGACCATAACACAATAAAAATATTAACTAGTTTATGGACCACAAACAAAATATATAGACCCAAATGGAGACAACAGTAAGATATTAAATAATGAGAGGATCAAAGAATAAATCATAGAAATAATTAATAGCTATATAAAAGAATAATGAAGAAATAATATACCAAAATTACTGATATTCACCTAAAGCAGTCCTCAGGGAGAAAATCATAAATGAACAAAATAGAAAAATAGCTGAATATGCATTAAAAAAGTAAATTTTAAAATTTTAAATAAGCATAAAAGAGAAGATACTAAAAATTAGGGAGGAGTAAATAAATTAAAAACAAAACATAAAAATGTTAAATAATACTAAGTCGTTGTTGTTTTTTACAAACCTTTAGTTCATTTGGTTAAAAAGAAGAGAGGAAAATATCAAATCAATAAAATAGCAAATGAAGATAAAAAATTCTCAACAAAACCAGAAGACATAAAAAATAATGATAACATATGCATATTCACATATTAACAAAACTGAGAATGTAAAAAATGGAATACTTCAAAAAACATAAAATATTTAAATTATCAAAAGGTCAAATAAGGATCTTAAATAACCTGAACCCAGAAAATAAATAGATGCAGGCATAAAAGAACAACCAAAGGAAAAAATCTGGGCCTGATAGATTCATAGGAAAATTCCATCAAACTTTTAAAGACAGTTTATCCCTATACTTCACAAATTATTTTCAAAAATTAAGAAAAAACACCATCCCAGAATCTTTTTATGAGGCAAATATAGTTCTGATACCTAATACAGGGAAAGATAAAATACGGAAAGAAAATTATAGACCAATAGCACTAAATAAATTTGACTCATATTTTTAAACAAAATCTTATCGAGACTAGTGATTTATCCAAGAAATCATTTATTATAATCAAGTGGGAAAGCAATTAGGAAATCATTAGGAAAGTAATCAATATAATTAATCATATATAAAATTTAAACATCAAATACCTCACATTCATCTCAACAGATACAGAAAAAGCCTTTGACAATGTGCAACTTATTTATGCATAGAGGGACTTTTTATTAATATCACAAAAAGCATCTGTCCGAGTCTAAAAGCAAGAATTATATGAAATAGTAATACACTAGAACCTTGTCCAGTAAACACTGGAGTGAAGCAAGAATGTCAATGTCCACTTTCCCCACTATGACATAGTTCTGGAAATGCAAGTAATAGCAATGAGGCAAGAAAAAGAAAGGAAAGTCTCAAAGATAAGTCAAAGGATATTAAACTCTGCTTGTTTGCTGATTACATGATGGTTTACTTGAAAAGTCTAGGGAATCAGTAAGATATTATTTTTTTCTCTCTAACTGGATTTATTTATTTGTTTGTTTATGTATTTTTCTTTTTGCTTTGACCTAATCTTTTTTAAATTAACATATTTTATTTAGAATATTTTCCCATGGTTACATAATTCATGTTCTTTCACTCTCCTCAAACTCCCCCAAAACCCCGGTAGCCAACATGTAATTCTACTAGGTTTTACATGTATCATGATCGAGACCTATTTCTATATTATTGATAGTTGGACTAGAGTTATGGTTTAGTGTCTACATCCCCAATAATATCCCCCTCAAACCATGTGTTCAAGCAGTTGTTTTTCTTCTGTGTTTCTACTCCCACAGTTCTCCCTCTGGATGTGGCTAGTTTTCTTTCTCATAAGACCCTCAGCATTGTTCTGCTAGTAGAGAAGTCCATTACATTCAATTTTACCACAGTGTATCATTCTCTGTGTACAATTTTCTCCTAGTTCTGCTCCTTTCACTCTGCCTCAATTCCTAGAGGTCATTCCGGTTCACATGGAATTCCTCCAGTTTGTTATTCCTTTGAGTGCAATAGTATTCCATCACCAGCAGATATCACAATTTGTTCAGCCATTCCCCAATTGATGGGCATACCCTCATTCTCATTTTCTAGTTTTTTGCCACTACAAAGAGTGCAGCTATAAAATATTTTTGTACGTGTCTTTTTCTTTATGATCACTTTGGGGCATAAACCCAGCAATGGTATGGCAGACAGTCTTTTAAAACCCTTTGGGCATAGTTCCAAATTGCCATCCAGAAGGGTTGGATCAATTCACAACTCCACCAGCAATGCATCAATGTCCCAATATTGCCACATCCCCTCCAACTTTAACCACTTTCCTTTGCTTTCATTTTAGCCAATCTGCTAGGTGTGAGGTGGTACCTCAGAGTTGTTTTGATTTGCATTTCTCTAATTAAAAGAGATTTAGAACACTTTCTCATGTGCTTATAGATAGTTTTGATTTCTTTATCTGAAAATTGCCTATTCATGTCACTTGCCCATTTGTTGATTAAGGAATGGCTTGATTTTTTATATAACTGATTTAGCACCTTGTATATGTGAGTAATTAAACCTCTGTCAGAGATTTTTGTTTTAAAGATTTTTTTCCCAATTTGTTGTTTCCCTTCTGATTTTGGTTGCATTGTTTTTGTTTGTACAAAGCGTTTTTAATTTAATGTAATCAAAATGATTTATTTTACATTTTGTAATTTTTTCTAACTCTTGCTTGGTTTTAAAATCTTTCATTTCCCAGAGATCTGGAAAGCATACCATTCGGTGTTCACCTAATTTGCTTATAATTTCCTTCTTTATATTCAAGTCATTCACTCATTCTGAATTTATCTTGCTGTAAGATGTTGAGATGTTGATCTAAGCCATTGATTCTCAAAGTGGGTGCCACTGCCCAATGGGGGGGGTGCTTCAGGTCTCCAGTGGGGAAGTGATGTACACAGGTGCATTTGGAGGTGGTGAATAACTGTAAGGGGCAGTGATAGTATGTGATAGAGGGCCCTAAGTAATATTTTTTCTGGAAAGGGGGCAGAGTAGGCCAAAAAACTTTGGGAATCACTGATCTAAACCTAATCTCTCCCATATTGTTTTCCAATTTGCCCAGCAGTTTTGTCAAATAGTGAATTTTTGTCCCAAAAGCTGGGCTCTTTGAGTTTATCATACACTGTCTTGCTGATGTCACTTACCCGAAGTCTATTCCACTGGTCCTCCTTCTGTCTCTTTACCAGTACCATATTGTTTTGATGACCACTGCTTTATAGTACAGTTTAAGATATGGTACTGGAAGGCCACCTTCCTTCGCTTTTTATTTTCATTATTTCCCTTGATATTCTTGATCTTTTGTTCTTCCAAAAAAACTTCGTTATAGTTTTTTTCTAATTCAGTAAAAAAGTTTTTTGGTAGTTTGATAAGTGTGGCACTAAATAAGTAAATTAATTTGGATGGAATGGTCATTTTTATTATGTTAGCTTGTCCTACCCATGAGCAATCAATGTTTTTCCAATTGTTTAGATCTAATTTTAATTGTTTGGAAAGTGGTTTGTAGTTGTGTTCATATAATTCCTGTGTTTGTTTTGATAGTTAGATTCCTAAGTATTTTATATTGTCTAGGGCAGTGATGGGCAAACTTTTTAAAGAGGGAGCTAAGGAAAAGGAAATGCTCATCTGTCAGTCTGTTTCTAAGGCAACTCTTTCAAAGTTTCATTGTATTGTGTCCTACTCATTGTATTCATCAGTTTGGGAATAATGTTGTGCTACCCAATAGAACATTTCAGGGGGCCACATCTGGCCAGTGGGCCTTGGTTTGCCCATCACTGGTCTAAGGTGATTTTGAATGGTATTTCTCTTTCTAACTCTTGCTGCTGAGACTTGGAAATATATAGAAATGCTGATATTTTATGTGCATTTATTTTGTATCCTGCAACTTTACTAATGTTGTTGATTATTTCCACTAGTTTTTAGTTGATTCTCTAGGATTTTTTAAGTAGACTATCATATCATCTGCAAAGAGTGATAGCTTAGTCTCCTCATTGCCTATTTTAATACTTTTAATTTCTTTTTCTTCTTTAATTGCAATTGCTAGTGTTTCTAGTATAATGTTAAATAATAGAGGTGATAATGGACATCCTTGCTTCACTCCTGATCTTACTGGGAATGCTTCTAATTTGTCCCCATTGCATATGATGTTTGTTGATGGTTTAAGATATGTACTGTTTATTATTTTTAGGAAAGGACCTTTTATTCCTATACTTTCTAGTGTTTTCAGTAGGAATGGGTATTGCATTATGTCAAAGGCTTTTTCAGCATCTATTGAGATAATCATGTGATTTTTGTTCCTTAACTTGTTAATATGGTCAATTATGTACATGGTTTTCATGATATTGAACCATCCTTGCAATCCTAGTATAAATCTCATCTGATCATAATGAATAACCCTCATGATCACTTGCTGGAGTCTTTTTGCTAGAATGCTCTTTAAAATTTTTGCATCTATGATCATTAAGGAGATTGGTCTCTGTAGTTTTCTTTCTCTGTTTTTGATCTACCTGGCTTTGGGATCAGTACCATATTTGTGACATAAAAGGAATTTGGTAAAACTCCTTCTTTGCTCATTATGTCAAATAATTTGTATAGTATTGGGATAAGTTGTTCTTTGATGGTTTGATAGAATTCACTGGTGAATCCTTCTAGTCCTGGGGATTTTTTCTTAGGGAGTTCTTTGATGGTTTGTTCAGTTTCTTTTTCTGATATGAGGTTATTTAAATATTCTATTTCTTCTGCTGTTAATATAGGCAATTTATATTTTTGTAAATATTCATCCATATCACCTTGATTGCTATATTTATTGCCATATAATTGGGCAAAATAGTTTATAATGATTGCCTTAATTTCCTCTTCATTAGAGTTGAGGCCTCCCTTTTCATCTTTGATACTGTTAATTTGGTTTTCTTTTTTCCTTTTTTTATTAGATTAACCAATACTTTGTCAATTTTATTTGTTTTTTTTTCACAGTACCAGCTTCTGGTCTTATTTATTAATTCAATAGTTCTTTTACTTTCAATTTTATTAATTTCTCCTTTAATTTTTATGATCTCTAATTTAGTTTTCATCTGGAGATTTTTAATTTGTTCCCTTTCTAGTTTTTTTTTTATTTGCATGCCCAATTCATGGACCTCTGCCCTCCCTAATCTGTTAGTATATGCACTCAAGAATATAAATTTCCCCCTAAGTACTGCTTTGGCTGCATCCCACAAATTTTGGTAGGATGTCTCATCATTGTCATTCTCTTCAGTGAAATTATTAATTGTTTCTATGATTTGTTCTTTAATTAACTGATTTTGGGGAATCATATTATTTAATTTCCAATTAATTTTTGATTTGCCTTTCCATATGCCCTTACTAATTATCATTTTTATTACATGATGTTCTGAAAAGGTTGCCTTTATTATTTCTCCTCTTTTGCATTTGTTTGCCATATTTCTATGTCTTAGTGCATGGTCAATCTTTGAGAAGGTACCATGAGCTGCTGTAAAGAAGGTATATTCCTTTTTGTCCCTATTTATTTTTCTGCACATATATATTAACTCTAATTTTTCTAGAATTTCATTCACCTCTCTTACCTCTTTCTTATTTATTTTTTGGTTTGATTTATCTAGATCTGATCGAGGAAGATTTAGATCTCCCACTAGTGTAGTTTTACTATCTATTTCCTCCTCAACCTCTGCCAGTTTCTCCTTTAGAAATTTGGATGCTATACCATTTGGCACATACATGTTAAGTACTGATATTTCCTCATTGTCTATACTGCCTTTTATCAGGATGTAATTACCTTCCCTATCTCTTTTGATCAGATTTATTTTTATTTTGGCTTTATCAGTTATCAAGATTGCAACTACTACCTTCTTTTTCTCAGTTGAAACCCAATAGATTTTGTTCCTTCTTTTCACCTTCACCTTGTGTGTGTCTACATGCCTCATGTGTGTTTCTTTAGACAACATATGGAAGGCTTTTGGTTTCTAGTCCACTCTGTTATTTGCTTCTGTTTTATGGGAGAGCTCATCCTGTTCACATTCAGAGTTATGATTGTCATCTGTGTATTCCCCAGCATTTTGAAGTCCTCACTTAATTCTGCCTTTTCTTCTTTTAATATGTCCTTTTAAACCAGTGTTTTGCTTTTAATCAGTACCCCTAATTCCCACCCTTGTTTTACTTCCCTTTCTGCCCCCTCACTTTTTATTCTCCTCTTGTTATTTATTTTTTAGGGTCAATTAGATTCCCTCCCCCCTCTCTTTCCCTACCTTTATGTATTCCCTACCCCATTCCCCCTCCTTGTTTTTTCCCTTCTGATTTTCCCTGTAGTATAAGATTGAATTTGTTACCCCGATGGATCTAGCTGCTCTTTCCCCTCAAAATTGATTCCTCTGTGAGTAAAGTTTAAGTATTACTTATTAACACTCTCTTCCTTAGCTTCTTTTTTTTAAAATAATTTTATGCTCTTACCACTTTTTTTTAAACCCTTGTACTTTGGTGTATTGACTCATAGGTGGAAGAGTGGTAAGGGTGGGCTATGGGGGTCAAGTGACTTGCCCAGGGTCACACAGCTGGGAAGTGGCTGAGGCCAGGTTTGAACCTAGGACCCCTTGTCTCTAGGCCTGACTCTCACTCCACTGAGTTACCCAGCTGCCCCCTCCTCTGCTTCTTATAATAGTATTCTTACCCTCCCCTTCCCATACACCTCTTTGTGTTGTACAGATTATTCTATTTTTCTTATTCCTTTAAGTTTCTCTTGGTGCCATCTTATATTCCCCCACCACTTTTCTTTCTTTTTGTGTGTGTGTGTATCATCTTAGACCATTTAGTACCCCTACCTTTCCCTATGTATAGTTCTTCTAATTACTATAATAGTGAACATAATTTTTGGGAGTTACAAGTAACATTTTTCCATATAGGAATATAAGTAATTTGATCTTATTGAGACCCTTAAAGAAGAACCTTTAAATTTATTTTTTTTCTTTCCCCTCTCTTATTTACCTTTTCATGTTTCTCTTGGTTTTTTGTGGTTGGATATCAAGCTTTCCATTTAATCCTGGTCTTTTCTTTACAAATACTTGGAAATCTTCTATTTTGTTGAATGGCCATACTTTCCCCTCAAAGTATATATTCAGTTTTGATGGGTAGGTGATCCTTGGTTGTAGACCTAATTCTCTTGCCTTTCTGAATATCATATTCCAAGCCTTGTGGTCTTGTAGTGTGGAGGCTTCCAGATCCTGTGTAATCCTGATTGGTGTTCCTTGACATCTGAATTGTCTCTTTCTGACTCTTGTAATATTTTCTCCTTAACTTGGAAGCTTTTGAATTTGGGTATTACATTCTTGGGGGTTTTCTTTTGAGGATTTAGTGTAGAGGGTGTTCTATGGGCTCTTTCAATATCTATTTTGCCCTCTTATTCAAGAACATCAGGACAGTTTTCTTGATTAATTTCTTGTGGTATGATATCCAGATTTCTATTTGTCTCTGATTTTTTCAGGAAGACCAATAATTCTCAAGTTGTCTCTTCTGGGCCTGTTTTCTTGATCTGTCATATTCTTATTAAGATATTTCATGTTTCCTTCCATTTTGTCGGTCTTTTGACTTTACTTTACTTTATTAATTCTTGCTGTATTGTGAGATCATTGACTTTTACTTGTCCAATTTTATCCTTTAAAGACTGGTTTTCAGCTATAATCTTTTGTTTTTTCTTTTCAGTCAAGTCTATCTGGCTCTTCATGGCTTTCAGCCAGTCTTTTCTGGTCTTCAATTTGCTTATCATTTCATTTGATTTATGAACCTCAATTTCCAATTGCTAAATTCTGCCTTTTAAACTTTTATTTTCTTTTTGAACTATTTCCCACTTTTCTTGCCAAATCTCTTCCCCCTTTCTCATGATCTCAGATTGGAACTCTTCAAGAGATTGTGACCAATTTTCCTTTTTTGGGGAGGGTTTGCATATGTTTACTTGATTGTCCTCCACTGCTGTCTGTTCTGTGTTCTGGATTTTTTCTAAGTAAAAATTATCTATAGTAAAGGTTTTTTCTTGTTTCTTTTGTTGGTGGGTTTTCTTGAGCATTGGTAGCCGTTACTCTGCTGTTTCTTGCTTCCTTCAGAAGTCTGAGTGAAGAGGGCAGGCTTTCTGTGTATGGAGCTTTAGAGGGGTTTTTGCCCAAGGCTACTTTTTGAGTCTGCATTTTTTCTGCTGTATGCTGCCCAAGCCCCACTCCCCTCTCCGTACCCAAGGTGCACACTCTTCAGCCTCCTGGGGTTTCAGGTCTAGCTGCTCTCAGGGGTGCTCTTGATCTGCTGCCAAGAACTTAGAGGTTGTTCCTCACTG
Source organism: Gracilinanus agilis (assembly GCF_016433145.1). Taxonomy (NCBI): domain Eukaryota; kingdom Metazoa; phylum Chordata; class Mammalia; order Didelphimorphia; family Didelphidae; genus Gracilinanus; species Gracilinanus agilis. The sequence goes on from NC_058131.1 coordinate 307,918,556, forward strand.
CTTTAATTCTAGGGCACTGGTTATGAATCCTGCCCTGTAAATGAGGTGGCAGAGGGGTTGATCAGCTTGCATTTTGGTGGGAGCCAATTTACCCCCTTATAGCATGGAAATGCCAAAATCCCATGTACCTTCAATGCTGTGCCCTATTGTTGAGTCCCTTTGCTCATCTGAACTTGGCCTTTTTGTTCTTTTGAGGTATGGTACATGTTGGTGGTAGAGAGGGTGAAAGTTCTGCAACTCTCTGCAGCCCTCTTAACCCAGAAGTCCCAAGATACTATTTTAAATGATTAAAAATTTCATAAAAATTTCAGTCTACAAAATAAATTCTTAAAAATCAATAGCATTTCTAAATAATAATAATGAAACATAAGAATAATAGAATGAGAAATCCCATCCTAATAACTACAAAATCCACAAAATATCTGGAAATGAGCCTACAAAAGTATACAAAATATATATAGTTTTAGTTGCAGCATGGTCCTCAAAGAAATAAAGAATAACTTAAGTGGAAGGAGGAATTTTCATTGCTCATGGCTAGGTCATGCTAATATAATAAAGATGACAATGCTACCAAAATTAATTTATGCTTTTAATGTTATACCAATCAAATTCTCAATTGAATATTTCATAGAACTTAATAAAATAATAAGATTCGTTAAAAAAAAGCTAAGTATCTAGACTATCAAGAGAAATGATGAAAATAAATAAGGATGTAAAATGGATAGCACTTCCAGATCTTAAACTTTATTATAAAACAACAATCATAAAAACCATTTAGTACTGGCTAAAAGAAAAATAGAGAGATAGATCAGTGCAAAATACTAGAAGAGAGAGAATCAGAAGCAATAAAACTCATTAACTTAGTATTCAATAATGTGGAAAACATAACTTACTTGGGGTGGGGGGTTGGGTGGAGACTCTCATTGGGAAAAATAGAAAGCAGTTTGGCAGAAATTAGACTTTTTAGACCAACAACATTCCATAATATATTCTAAATGGATATTGTTGTTGTTCAGTCCTTTCAGTAAGATCTGATTTCTTGTGGCCCATTTGGAGTTTTTTTTGACAAAGATACTGAAACAGTTTTTCATTTCTTTCTGTAGTTTATTTTATAGAGGAGGAACTAAGCAAACAGAAGTAAGAGCCTTGCCCAGATAGTCTATGCACACAGCTAGTAAGTGTCTGAAGATATATTTAAACTCAGGAATATGAGTCTTTCTGACTGTGGATCTGACACTATCCATAGTGCCACCTAACTGCCTTTAAAAATGTATATATGGCCTTATTGTTAAAAATCCTACTATAAAAAATTAGAAGAGAAAGAAATCATATATTTCTCATAGCTGTGGATATGAGAGGTATTCTTAATCAAACAAGGGATAGAAGAAATGACAAAAATTAAGATAAATAACTTGGATTTCATGAAACTGAAAAGCTTTTGCACAGTCAAAATTAATACGCCTAGGTAAGGAAACTTTTTGAGGGCAGAAACAATAAACTTTAAAATTATTTGAATCCATACCACCTAATATAAGGGTGAACTATACATACCATAACATAGAAAATCTACTTACTATAGTAATACTCAAGAGTAATTCATAATAATGAGTAAGAGTCATGAAGTAAAAGGTAAATTATGTTCCTCATATTTCATTTCAGAGAACCCTAAGTTTAAAATTCTAAGATGCATAGTGGTTAATTTGAACAATTTGAATTAATTTCTATAAAAAGTGAGGAAAAAAGACCTTCAGATGTGAAAGGAAGGCATTTTGAATAACAGAATTAATTCATTATTATGAAAAATCATAGAAGGAAATAGAATAACATATTTTAAAAAACAAAGAAGTGAGCATGGTTGCAACCCAAAATGATATGACCTACAAATATTAGTCTATTCATCAATGAATAAGAAATATATATTCAAAGGAAGATAGACATTTGTAGCATCCTTGGAGAAAAAAAAAAGATCTGTGCATATTATTTGACTCCAAAATACCCCAAATAAAAAATGCAAGAAAAGTAAATTAGTATAATTTTCAAGGAAAGGGTAAGTAATGAAATAAATTAGCTCATATCCATGTTATTTTTTATTTTTAAACCAGAAGAAAGGAAATGTTGGGTATACATTAGAAAGATTTTCATTGAAAATTTCAGCAAAAGGTTGACAGAATCTGATACTGGTCAAGAAATAGCGTAATGGGGGGGGGGGCACCTAGGTGGTTCAGTGGATTGAGAGCCAGCCCTAGACATGGGAGGTCCTGGGTTAAATCTGGCCTCAGACACTTCCCAGCTGTGTGACCCTGGGCAAGTCACTTAACCCCCCCATTGCCTTCCCCTTACTGCTCTTCTGTCTTAGAACCAATACACAGTACTGATTCTATGACAGAAGGCAAAGGTTTAAAAAAAATAAAAGAAATAGAGCAATGACTCAGTGGAATACATTAAATGCACAATACATAGTTGTGAATGAAGTTAATGTTTTAGTCTTTGATAAATTGCAAGATCCAAGATTTTGGGACAATAACACTATTTGATAAAAACTGCTGGGAAAGCTAGAAAGTATTTTGGCAGAAACTAGATATAGACAAACATCTCACATCATATGCCAAGATTAAGGCAAAATGGGCACATGATGTAGACATAAAAGGTGATATCATAAGGAAATTAGGTTAGTTATGGAATTGTTTTCCTGTTAGAGCTATAGATAATGGAAGAATTTATAACTAAACATGAAATAGAGAGCATTATAGGACATAAAATGGATAATTTTTGTTACATTAAATTAAAAAAGTTTTGCACAAATAAAACCATCACAGCCAAGATTAGAAGGAAAGTAAAAAGCTGCAAAAAGCATTTTATAGCAAATTTCTCTGATAAAAGACTAATTTCTCAAATATATAGAGACCTGAGTCAAATTTATAAGAATATAAGTCATTCTAATTGGTAAAGGGTCAAAGGATATGAAAAGGTAGTTTTCAAATGAAGAAATAAAATTTATCTATAGTTATATGAAATATGTTCTAAATCACTACTGATTAAAGAATGAAAATTAAAACAACTCTGAGGTCCTGCTTTGCACCTATCAGACTGGCTAATATAACAAAAATGGAAAATGACAAATGCTGGAAGGGATGTGAGAAAGTTGGGATACTAATGCACTGTTGGGGAAGTTGTGAACTGATCCAACCATTCTGAAGAGCAATTTGGAATTATGCCCAAAGAGGTACAAAACTGAACATACTCTTTGACTCAGTAATACTACTACTAGGTTGATATCCTTAAGAGATTTTTTTAAAAAGAGGTAAAGGACCTACATATGCAAAAATATTTATAGCACCTCTTTTTGTGGTGGCAAAGAAAGTGAAATCAAGAGGCCATACCCATCATTTGGGGGAAAACTGAACAAATTGTGGTATATGATTGTGATGAAATAATACCATCCTATAAGAAATGACAAAAAGGATGTTTTCAGAAAAACCTGGAAAACTTACATGAATTGATGCAAAAAGTGAACAGAACCAGGAGGACATTTTATACAGTACATCAATGTTATATGCATGATGATCAACTTACAAATTCTCAGGAAAACAACTTTTTAAGACAATCCCAAAGGAATTATGGCAAAAGACTTTATCCATCTCCAGAGAAAGAACTAATGAAGTATGGATGCAGATTAAAGCATCCATACATGAAGATAGATATATGTGTGCATGTATGTGCATGTATTTATATATATATATATTTTTACTTTTATTATTTTTCTTGGTTGGTTGGTAGGGGTTTTTTTGGTCTTTGTTTTCTTTTACAATATGTCATATATTACAAATCTGTTTTACATGATCGCACATGTATAATATATACCAAATTCCTTGCCTTCTCAGAGTGGGGTTAGGGAACAGAGGGAAGAAGATAATTTTGAACTCAGAATTTCAAATAAAAATATTAATAATTCTTTTTACATGTATTTGGAAAAAACGTTAACAAAAAAAAGGATTAATAGAGGGCTTATGGATAGGTTCAGCACTCTGTCATTATAACAAAATAGCTAGAAATGTACCAAATAAACTAAAAGTAACAATAACTAATTAAAAGGGAAGGAAAGAAATTAACAAAGGAAAATATTGACAGAAAAGCTAGAAGAAATGCTGAATAATTGAGGAAGCAAAGAAAAGCCGCTAGAATAATTTAGAAATACTACAGAATAAGAGAGTGCAAAGAGAAAATTGCAAAATTAAGAGGTGTGGTATTCTATGGTTGTGATTCAGCAAGACATGAATGGTACCTTGACAAAAGAGCAAGAAATTTAAGAGTAGAGGACAGGCTAACATTAAACAGGTTAGTCATAGGATCGAGACTGAGAAAGAAGGAAAAATGATGTCAAAATAAGAATGATGGTCTAATCTAGAATATTGAGAAGTGGCAGGACTAGAGGTCACAGTGAGGATGTCAAGTAAGTTCAGGAGGAGTAAAATGAGAGTATAATAAGAGAAATACAATAAAATATCCAGTGATTGTAATATCAAGGATCCCAAATATACCCAAAGTAGAGTGAAGGACTATGTTAAGTAAATCAAAGAACCAGGAAGTTAGAGTATTTGAAGAAACATCATATGTGTGTTTATGTCCACTAGTAAGAAAGGACCTTCAGGCCTGAAGAGTTCCTGGACCATTGCCAATATTATGTACCAGCCATAATTAACTCATTGTGTTTTTAAGTAGAGTGTTGGGCACTGGAAATACAAAGACAAAGGAAATGCTTTCCCTTGAAGAGCTTATATTCAATAAGCATTAGAATCCATGTGAGATTTCCCCAGTCTTTTTGCAACAAACACTCATGAGTAACTTGAGATTAGATTACTCTATAATTGAAAAAAACAAAACACCTCTACTTCTTTTGTAGTTTTTTATCAGTAGGTCTCACTTCACATTCAGCCTTGAAAATTTGAGAATTCTAATTTTCCAGAGCATATGTGACTGAGTTCATGGACAGTTTTACCTGGAGTTAAGAAGATTCTATTTGTAATTCATTCCTCCACACATTTAAGACCCTCAGCATCTTCAGATAGAGGTGGCTGTTATCTAGAGTGGAGAAATATGATAAACAGGTTTTTCATAATTAGCCCAAGAATAACATACAGCCAGTGACCTTGAGAGGCAGCAGTTATCTCAGAGGGCAGTTTGTACAGTTCAAGTACTAGTAATTATCCTAAGAGTGACCTTGAAATATTTGCTGGAGGGTATGGGAGTGAATTTCAAACATTACAAAGAAAGAAAACAACTGTTGTATTTTTGGCATGCAAACCAAGAGTTTCCAAGTTGATATACTTCAAAGAAAACTGTTAACTCTTAATGTGTAAAAAAGGGAGTTAAAAAAACATACTTAAAAAATAAATAAAAGAGACCTAAATATAAATGTTTCTTCTACTTAGATAGAGTTTACTAAATTGGAGACCTGCTTAAAATTAAAATGTGTAATAAATTATTATATTAATGACTTAGCTCATCAGTCAGCCTCAGTTAGACAGGTAGAATTTATTTATCAGTTTTACCAAGAACATGAAGTGGGTCATAGCAATCAAAAGCACTGACTCGGGGGAGTGACAAAAAGCAAAATACTTGTGAGGAGGAACAGAAAGAAAGGGAATAGAGTAGGATCAAAAGGGGATAATAGGATGAAGGACAATACATAGGTAATAATCATAAAGCTGAATGTGAATAGGATGAACTCATACATTAAACAGAAGCAGAGTGGATTAAAAACCAGAATCCTACTATATGTTGTTTACAAAAAAACACATTTGAGGCAGGGTGACACACACAGATTCAAGGTAGAAGGCTGGAGCAGAATTTATTATGCATCATCTAAAGTAAAAAAAGCAGGAGTAGCAATCATACCAGCCAAAGCCAAAATAAAAATTGATCTGATTAAAAGAGATAAATTCCAACAAAACTCAGTAGCAGGAGTTAGAAAGAGAAATTCCATTTAAAATCACTCTAGACCAGTGATGGGCAAACTTTTTAAAGAGGGAGCGAAAGGAAAGGAAATGCTCATCTGTCAGTTGGTTTCTAAGGCAACTCTTTCAAAGTTTCATTGTATTGTATCCTACTCATTGTATTCGTCAGATTAGGAATAAAGTCACTTGGCTGGATAAAACATTTCAGGGAACCACATCTGGCCCACTGGCTATAGTTTGCCCATCAGTACTCTAGACAATATAAAATATTTAGGAATCTATCTACCAAGACAAACACAGGAATTATATGATCACAACTACCAAACACTTGTCACACAATTAAAACTGGATCTAAATAATTGAAAAAATATTAATTGCTCATGGGTAGGATAAGCTAATATACTAAAAATGAAAATCCTACCCAAATTAAATTACTTATTTATTATTATTTATTACCTATCAAACTACCAAAAACATTGTTTATAGAATTAGAAAAAATTATAACTAAGTTCATCTGGAAGACCAAAAGATCAACAATATTAAGGGAAATAATGAAAAAATGTGAAGGCTGGGGGCCTAGTAGTACCAGATCTTAAAATGCTCTATAAAGCAATGGCCATCAAAACAATATAGTACTGGTTAAGAGACAGAAGGATGGATGAGTGGAATAGACTTAAGGTAAATGACCTCAAAAAGATAGTGTTTGATAAACTCCAAGATTCCAGCTTTAGGATAAGAACTTACTATTTGACAAAAACTGCTGAGAAAATTTGAAAATAGTATGGGAAAAATCAGGTCAACATTTCACCTCCTTTACCAAGATAAATTCAAAATGGGTAAATGACTTAAATTTAGGGAATGAAATCATGAATAAATTAGGAGAGTATAGAATAGTACACCTGTCAGATCTGTGGGAAAGGAAGGAATTTAAGACCAAGCAAGAAATAGAGATCATTACAAAATGTAAAATGAATGATTTTGATTACATCAAATTAAAAAGGTTTTGTACAAACAAAACCAATGTAACCAAAATCAGGAGGAAAGAACAAACTGGGAAAAAAAAATCTTTATAACAAAACTCTCTGACAAAGGTTTAATTTCTCAACTATATAAGGAACCAAGTCAAATTTTTAAAAAATCAAGCCATTCCCCAATTGACAAATGATCAAAGGATATGAATAGGCAGTTCTCAGATGAAGAAATCAAAACTATCAATAATCACATGGGAAAGTGTTCTAAATCCCTCCTGATTAGAGAAGCACAAACAAAGACAATTCTGACATACCACCTTACAACTAGCCGATTAGCCAATATGACAGCAAAGCAAAGTGATGAATGTGGAAAGGGATGTGGCAAAATTGGGACATTAATATACTCCTGGTGGAGTTGTGAATTGATCCAACCATTCTGAAGGGCAATTTGGAACTATGCACAAAGGGCTTTAAAAGAATGTCTACCCTTTGATCCAGCCATACCACTGCTGGGTTTGTACCCTGTAACAAATAAAATTAATATAGAAGGATATATTTTAAAATATTAGGGTTTTATTGTAATCCATACTGGTAATTAAGCCACGTGCCTGATAAGAGCTAATTCAAATGCCGCGCCATTACCTCTGCCCACCTGGCTTGTTCAGCAGGAAAAAAAGAGAGTACCAATCCCAATCTCCCTACTTAAGCTTCTCTTTATGTTGGTTTACATCGCCACGTAAAACAGAAAGCCAGTTGAATCATGGGAAATGTAGTTTGTAAGAGATCTAAATGTACATAGGAAGTTTAGACCAGAGACCTCAAGATCAGTTCAATTCTCCCAAATTTCCAATATCATAACCCCAAAGAGATAATAAGAAAAAAAGGCTTGTACAAAAATATTTATAGCCACACTCTTTGTGGTGGCAAAAAAATTGGAAAATTAGGGGGTGCCCATCGACTGGGGAATGGTTGAACAAATTGTGGTATCTGATGGTGACTATAATGAAGTAATTTAGGAAATAGAATAGAAATTTATGAAGAATAAGAAGTATAGGAGCTTGGCTGTCAGCTTTGAACATTCTGTATTGGAATGCAACTGGGAGGAGTGAAACTATCAATGCTGGTGTGAGAGGGGTTTGGAGCAGAAGTCCAGTCAGCAGTAACTCCATAAGCTTAGGATCTTTGGGATTGGAGAAGCTTGAAGACAACATCTCTCAAGGCAACCTTTGGTGGAGGGAGTCTCTGTTTCTGGTGGACAGTTTTTAGGCATTCTTTCCTACCTGGTATCTATTGGATTATTGGCTGTGCAAGGAATTGGTTCCTGTTATCCTGAAGTCATCAAAGGAGCAACCTGGACCAGTTTTGAGAATCCCAATACTCAACTCTCCCTCTAGTCCTCAGGCAAGGCTGTCAGCCTGACTGAAGTTAGGTTGACAGAGAAACTCCCTCTTAGAACTCCATCTCTTGTCATAGATATACCTCTCCCTCTCACCTTTTTAATACATTAAACTGTTTTGTTTTTCTTATTGTTTGTTTCCTCTTGCCTCAAAGAACCCATAGTGTGTTAGTAGTTAATCTTTGTGTTTTTCCCTGGTTTGTGACAGAGACCAGTAATCCCAACAGTCATTCCTTTAGTGAAGGGTTATCAGATTTACTCTACCCCTGGTACACTATCCTTCTTTGTGAGTTTGATCTGTGAGTGGCAGTTACCCAAAACACCTACTTGTTTCTCATAGATTAACTTATATTTATATATTCTTTTAAAATGACAGAAAACTCTTGTGCTGAAAGGAATAGTGAACTGGAGAAATTCTATGTGAACTGGAAGGACCTCCAGGAATTGATGCAGAGCAAAAGAAGCAGAACCAGGAGAACATTGTATACAGAGACTGATATACTATGGCACAATTGAATGTAATAGACTTTTCTACCAGCAGCAGTGTAATGACCTGGGACCGTCCAGAGGAACTTATGAGAAAAAACACTATCCTTATGTAGAGAAAGAACTGTGGGAGTAGAAACACAGAAGAAAATCATATGATGGTCACATGGTTCGATGGGGATATGATTGGGGTTTTGGCATTAAAAGGTCACTCTATTGCAAATATGAATAATATATAAATAGGTTTTGAACAATGATACATGTATAACCCAGTGGAATTGCTTATCAGCTCCAGGGAAGAGGGGTGGGAAAAATCAGGAATCATGAAATCATGGAAAATATTCTAAATAAACAAATTATAGGGGAGGAAAAAAAGCACTGACTCTATCCAGAATACAAAATCATGTCCTCTCATCGAATTTGTTTTTTGTCCAAATACTTCTGTAATTCCACTATGAGGTTTCTATGTGAAATTCTATGGACTTTCCTCTAATTCTATTCATATACATGGATACTAATCGATCATATGGTCTATCCATTTATCTTTTGTACTCTATATGATCAACTCGCCTCAATCACTCTAAAGAATTCAGTCTATTGACAGAGAAAAAACCAAATGGATGAAGAATGTCTCATGTTCAGATGCAATTGGATGAGAAACCCATATAGCATCATCATTTGTATCTTCAACTGAAGCTACACATATATAATGATCAGAACTGAATTTGAGGAAGAAAATAATCTGGATTATTTTGGGGGGAAATGCACACTGATTTTAGCAACCCTAGTTTCCCCTTAAAACAAAGTTTCATTGTTTTTTATTAAAATAATATTTTTCTGATGATCTTAAAAGTCCACAAACTATAAATAGTACAGTCTGTAAAAAACTAAAGTTGTTGGCAGTCTAAAAAGTAATGGTGATCAAATCCGGCCTCAGACACTTCCCAGCTGTGTGACCCTGGGCAAGTCACTTGACCCCCATTGCCTACCCTTACCACTCTTCCACCTATAAGTCAATACACAGAAGTTAAGGGTTTAAAATAAAAAAAATCTTTAAAAAAAAATAATGGTGAGATACCTGGCTGGTAAGAGTAGTCTACAAAATACTGAACATAAATTACTTGAGAAGTACCATAAGACTTGTCACCAAATATAAGTAAAATCAAAACAGATAGATAAAGAATAACAATTCATAAAAGACTGTCTTAAAAATTTCTAGGCATGACATTTTTTGTAATTATTGAATGGAAATCCTAAGAAGTTCATCTATTTTTCTGTATTCCAAAGCACCATTATAAAAATTGATCATATTCTAGAGCAGAGGTGCCAAAAACATGCCTCGTAAGCCACGTATGACCCACAACACAAGTACAGCCCAAACAAGATTAAAATGTAAGTGGGAAATATTTAACACAATAAATAAAATACATTAAAACATAGATATTACCTTTTAAAACAGAGTCAAAATGTAGCACAGAGGGATTGTTATGTATGAATCATTGGCCTCCATTCCTATTTGAGTATCACACCATGATTCAATAGCATAAAAAAACTCATAAATAATTGCAGAAATGCAAAGATATTAAAAGATTCTTTTACAGACTAAAATACAATTAAATTATAATTAGTAAAAGAATTTTGAACAAGGAACACAGATTTAGATGAACAATAATGAGTCAGAGAATAAATCATAAATATATCAGTAATTCTAATAAAGAAAATGGCAACAATGAAAACAATATCCCAAAAAGTGTGGAATGCAGCTTAAGTAGTTTTTTTTAAATAAAATAGATCATTCTCAGTTCTTACATTAATACAAGAAAGACAAGGCCAATAAAATGAGCATATAACTTTAAAAATCTAGGAAATTTAGAAATTAATACGTCCAAAACCCCTCAAAAGTAGAAATTTTGAAAATCATAAAATAGACCAAAAAATGAAAATATTGAGTTGACAAAGTAAAAATAGCTGTTTTTAGAACACGACTAAACTTATTAGCTAATCTGTTCCCCTTAAGAAGTGAATAAAAATTATCAACATTTAAAAAATGAGAAGGGGAAATTCACCTAGAACAGAAAATGAATAAAAAAGTAAGAGAAACTATTATATCTAACTAAATATCATAATACTGAAAAACTAAAATGGATAACCATAAAATATAAAATATTTTGATTAATAAAATGTGAACCAATGAATTTAGACAACCAGATCACATAAACAAAACCAAGCAAACCACAAATAAACTCCCAAAGGGGGGGAATTCCCAGAACCAGATGTATTTACAAGTGAATTTGATCATTTAAAGAATAAATAGATTCCAAATAAAGTTTGGCTCATAAACAGTTTGCATGATAAACTGTTTCCAAAAAATAAGGAATAGTATTACTTCCCAAATCCCTTCAATTAGACAAATATAGTCTTGATACCAAAGCTAGTAATAGAGTAAAAAGAAATCTAAAGAACAATATAAGTAATAAATATTGGTATAAAATATTAAATAAAATGATCAAAGAGGTCACAACGTAGTAAAAATTAAGTATTCATTATGAAATATGTGAATGCATGCCAGAAATTTGAGGATTATTCAATATGAAGAAAATAGGAATATTTTATTAAATCATATAACAAATAGAAAAATTTTTAAATATAATTGTAGCAATAGTCACAGAAAAAAGCTTTTGACAATACTAAAGGTTGAATAATAAAAAGACTGGCTCATCTATATTTATATCTTAGATTGGCACTGTACATGCCCAGTGAATTGGGCCAATAACTGAACAGGAAGAAGAGAACACATTTTTATAACAGCATAGGAAAATAAAGAATTTTTCATAATGCTGTATGATCGAAAGTACATACCTAAAAACATGCATTAAAATTACTATTAGCAAAGAAACATTAGAAGCACTTCCAATTAGATCAGAGACAAAGGAAGAAGGCCCACTGCTTTTATTATTTTTTAAATATTGTAGTACTGAAAAGTATTTAACTAAAGCAATAGAATAAAAATTTTTGAAAGAATAGGTGTAGGCAAAAATGAAGCAAAATAAACTATGTATATGTGGTTTAGTCATGGACTTTGAAAAGATCATCAATGAAAAAGAAAATTAATAGTCAATAAAGTATCAGGATACAAAATAAATCTTTAAAATTCATTAGTCTTTCTGAGAAAACACAATTATAACCACAACAAAATGCATTCAATATTTGGAAACTAATCTACCAAGATACAAGTTGTATATAAATATACCTATTATGCAGTTTTATAGGGGGAAAAAAGAAAACCTAAATAATTTGAGAAAATTATCAATATTCAAACAGGTCTGATCTAATATATCAAAATAATTATAGTCTGAAACAAAGACAAAACATTCTGCAAACCTGAGTTTAATCCTCAATGGGGGTGATGAGGGGAAGGGGATATGAGAATAAATGTTCAACAAAATTATTTAAGGCATTATTACTAAGAACAATATAGCTACATAGATTATTCAGTTTTCAAAAGTAACAAGAAACAGGACAAAGGTAAATAAGTAAAATTATCAAGATAAGGTTAAGTAATAAAATCAATTCTCTCAGAACTGTAATGTTTTTGAGAGAGAGGATAGAGAGAGAGCTACCAAAACCTTTTACTTCAGAAGCTTTATCCTCAGTAAAGAGTTAGAGAAAGAATAACAAAGAACTAAGTAAGGTTTCCCAAACTTCCTATACTCTTTCATTGAGGCAAATGTAGTCTTGAAAACTAAGCTAAGGAAAGATAGTGAAAAGAAATCTATAAACCAATATAATATAAATATTGACCCCAAAAATATTAAATAAAACATTGTCAAAGAGACTAGAACAATGTATTAAAAATAATTATTCATTATGAAAAATTTGAATGTATAAAACAAATTCAATGATTATTCAATATCAGGAAAATATGAGTGCCTTATTAAATAATATATCAAATAGAATAATATTTGAATAATGTAATTATAGCAATTGTTATAGAAAAAGCATTTGTCTCATGAAACAGAAATATAAATTCAGGATAAGCTAGAAGAGAAGATAAATAATGATGAGAACAAAATGAAATGCTTCCAAAAGAGAGCAAAGAAAATAACTTAAAATAAGAGTTTGGAAGGAAGATAGGGTTTGGAGATTTTTAAACTAGTAAGGAAATCAAAAGATAAAGAGAGATAGAAAATAGTAAGCAAATAAAAAAGGAAAAGAAAATATCTGAACTGATATAAAATTAAGTAGATTAAGAAAAAATATTTTAAAAATTATCACAACAATATAAATGGAATTGTCAATGAGAAGAAATTGAACACTATATTATTAAGCTGACCAAATTTGGCCCGAAAAAAAATGATAAAATATACTTTCCCCTTTACTTTGCACAGGTGAGGGACTAAATGTGTAGCATATTATATATAGGATAAGACACTGCAGATATGTTAATTTTGTAGAACTGCTATTTTTCTATCTTTTTTATTACAAAGGATGTTTGGTAAGAGGGTGAGGATTGTATATGGAAATTAAATCAATGTAAAGATAGAAACATCAATAATCACATCTTTTAATAATCCAATTCAAAATTTTCTACGTTAGTCTAATTTTTCCAAAAAGTATTTAAATTCTAGTTTCCTAGACTTAGTCTTCTGTCAGTCCTGTGTTCCCACTAATGTCTTTTTGCAACTTAGCTAGTTTTTCTTTTAAGAAATTAACCAATATTTTAAATCATGTTTAAATTGGGCTTATAATAAGAATGCAGGATTTATTTTTTTAAAAGACCAGACTATAAATATAGCAATACTATAAAGAGTAAAACCCATCTTATATCAACAGATACTGAAAATGCTTTTGACAAAACTCATACTTATTTATATTTTTTAAAAAGTTCTAGAAATAATTGTAATAAGTATAGCTTTCCTTAATATAATAAATATTATTTATCTAAATCCAAAAACAAACATATATAATAGAGAAATTTTAGAGGCCCTTCCAATAAGATCAGTAGTACAGCAACAGTATCATTGGTACTATTTAATATAATGCTAAAATTCTTGCTATGAGAGAAAAGGAAGGAATGAATGAGCAAATGAAGTAGGGAATGAAAGAATAAAGAAACAAAGAAATTAAAGAGAACAAGCACTGGCAAAGAAGAAACAAAATTAATACCTTTTGCAAATGATATGATGATATGCCTTAAGATGCTGGATATTTAAAATTACTTAAAATAATTAATAACTTTGGCAAAGCTTCAGCATATAAACTTATTCATGTGACTCTAAAAAATTCATTTATACAAACTCGGAAGAAGAGCTAAAAAGAGAGATTCCATTCAAAATAACTCTAGAACTTTTACACTATTGGGGAGTGAATCTACTAAGATTCACCCAGGGATTCTATGAATAAAAGGAATAAAATAAATCATATAATAAAACTAACATTAATTCTTACTTATTCAGTGCTATGCCTGATATCAAACTATCCTTAAATTCAATTTGCTTTTAATGTGAGCCTGGAACACAAACACACACACACACACACACACACACACACACACACACACACACACACTCCAAGTGAATGAGAGATTGTGTATATGACATACAAACGTGAATAAACACAGTAGCAAAGTATCTGATAAAACCAAAGATCCCAAAATAACTCATTCTTTAGCAAAAAAACTGCTGAAAAAATTGAATAGCATATGGTAGAAATTAGGATTAGACTAATACTTTACACCATATATTGAGGTGAGCTTCGAATAGATATATAGCCAACATATAAAGTGTCACATAATAAATCATTTAGAAGAAGAAGTGAATGAATTAACATTTATATCTATAAATAAGGGAAGCATTTGTGACTTAAATGATAGAAATTGCACAAGATAAAATAATTTTGCTTACATAAAATTAAAAAATTTAATACAAACAAAACTAATGTAAAAATTAAGTAAAAAATAGAAGGGAAATTGGTAACCAGAAAAATCTTTGTAACAAGTTTCTCTGAAAAAGGTCTCATTATATAAGAAATTGATTCAAATTTACAAGACTATATGTCTTTCATCAATGGTCAATGAATATAAACAAGTAGTTTCCAAAAGAATAAATCCAAACTATCAATAATCATGTAAAAAGAATATTTTAAGTCACTAATAATTAAAGAAATGCAAATTAAAGCACTTTAAGGTTCCACCTTATACCTTTTAGACTGGCAAAGATAACAAAAAAGAAAAATGACAAATGTTGAAGGGGCTGGAAATACTGTACTACACTGTTGGTGTAGCTAATGGTCCAGCCATTCTAGAAAGCAATTTGGAACCATGCCCAGAAAGTTACCCAGTATGCACCTGTGTATGCTCTTTGGCCAAGCACTGTTAGATCTAAACCCTGAAAGAAATGGAAGAAAAGAATCTATGTCTATAAAAATAATATTTACAGCAGCTCTTCTCATGATATCCCCAAATTGCAAACTAACAGAGTATCCTCCAGTTACGGAATGATTAAACAAATTGTGATATAACATAATGCGATATTATTAGGCCATAAGAAATGATGAAATGGAAAACTTCAGAGGAAACCAGGAAGACCTTTATGAAATGTTGTGTAATGAAGTAGACAGAAACAGGAGAACAATGTATGCAATGAAAACACTATAGACAAAAAGAACTTTAAAACACTATTCAGTGCAATAATAACCCACATGTCCAAAAGACTGAAGATGAAACATGTCAATCATCTCCAGATAGAAAGGTGATAAAATTAAAGAGAAACATTTTTAAACAACACTAATGTGAGGTTTTGTGATACTTTTCAAGGCTTTATTTTTCTTTTTAAAAATAATTGCCCAGTTAAGGTGGGGTTTAGAGGAAAAGAGTAAAATGGGCAGATTAAATTGAAAATGTGTTAATTGAAAAATGAAAATAAGCTATTTAAAAATAACTTAGGCACTAATCTATTTTTATATATGAATTTAATATTATTTTTTTATTTTACGGGATGCCTTTAAACATACATGATGTCATTACCCATTTGTCATTCATGAATTTATCTACTTTTACTTTCTTAAAAAAATATATATATAGAAAGAGAACTGTCCACAAATTCTAGGCCAATGGACTTGATTTTGATTTCTGGTAAAATTCTAGAATGGATCATTAAATAATGGTTAGCAATCTAGAATGGGAAAAAGAGTAATTAGAAAGAGCTTTGTTGCTTCATCAAGAATAGATCATATTAAATTAACCTCATTTCAAGTTTCCTTTTTTAGTTAAGATTACTAAACAGGTTGATGATGGGAATGAGTGAATATAGTTTGTGTAGATTTTAACAAAACTTTTGGTAAAATATCTCATGCTATTTTTGTAGAGAAAATGAAAAGACATTAGATAATAATACAATTAGACATATTCAGATGCCAAGAGTAGTTGTTAATGATTCCCATCTGCAGTAGAGTACCCTAGGGATTTATGTATCGCTTTGTGTGATTTAACATTTTTTATCAATGGCTTTCAAAAAGGCATAGATGATATGCTCATAAAATTTTCAGATTTCACGAAACCAAGAAAGATAATCAACTTATGATTTCCAGGATCCAAAAGAATCTTGAAAGACTACAGCATTGGGCTAAATCTAATAACATACTATTCATTAGGCATCAATATAAAGTCTTACATTTGAATATATATTCAATTCAAATATATATATACATATATATATATTCAAATCAATCAATATTCACATGTGCAAAATGGAGGAGGCATTCTTAGCAATTTGTCTTAAAACAAAAACATCTGAGGATTTTAGTGAAATTAACATGAGAAGTATAATATAGTAGCCCACCCAAAATCTAAAATGATCTTGAACAGCATGAAAAGAAGCCTATTTCCCAGAAATAAGGAGGTTTATGGTGGCGTTATAGTGTACCCTAATTAGACTTCTTCTGGAATATTTTGTTCACTTTAGAGTACCACAAATGAAGACGTTAATGAACTAGAAAGTATGAAGAGCAGCCAAGAAGTGACAAAGGACCTTGCATTCAGGCAGAGTGTATAATAGTCAGTTTGTACTGGCCTAGTCCTTACCAGTTCTCTACCTTAGAACCAACTGTTTTCAATAGTGTTGATTCTAAGGTGGAAAGTGAGGGTTTCTTAAAAAAAAAAGTATTCCATGCATTTTTCAAAAGCCAGTTATTAAACACATGCTAGTACATTACTGAGTCCATGTCATATGGGGATTGGTAGAAATAAATGGGAATGTTTAAATTTAAAAACAGAAGACTCAGGTGAGCTATGGCATATTTCCTCAAGCATTTAATGCCTGTCATGTAGATGAGGGATAATGTTGTTTTTTTGGTCCCAGAGAGCAGAAGCAAGAGAAATGGGTAGAAATTACAAAGAAGCAAATTTAGACTTGGTATCCCCCACTCCACACCCAAAAAAAAAACCTTCCTAAAAAATTAGAATTGTTAAAAAGTAGAATGATTGCCTCAAGATATGATGGATTCCCCTTCTTTAATGATATTCAGATATAGGCTGGATGACTTGTTGGGTATATTGTAGTAAGCTTTCCCTTTGTATATGGCTGACCTAGGCCTTAGGAAAATATTCTCTTTAAATTTCCAAAATTTGTGATTCTGTAGTTTCTCACTATTATTTGTAAACATTTAATATTTGTAAGCATTTAATGTCCTGTTGTGTGTCCAGTCTGAATATTACATACCTCTTACCTCTAGGCTATTTTGAAGGAACAATTAAAATTCTTTCATTTTTACTGAATGTCATTTTTTCTTAAATTTTTAGATAACTTTGTGAGATGCTATTTTTGAATGCAAATTGATTTTTTTTGCTCTTATGAAAATCATATTCCAAATTTTCCTTTGACTTATCATATCTGTTGTATAATCCTATGCTATTCTGATTGATTCTTATTGGAATGTGACTTTTTCATTATTCCTAATTTTGTAGGATGCAAATGAGAAATCCATGGGGCTTTTAAAAATTTGACTACAATATTTTTGGAAGTTCAGACTTATATTTTCTTTCTGTTGATCTTCTATGAAATCTCTCTGTCTCTTCCCTATCATTCCTTTTGCTTTTAGCAATTTGTTTCCTATATTTCAAAGCATTTTTTTCTTCATGGTTTCATGAAGGATGGCTTTTATTTCAGGTTTTTCCTTCTCATGATGTTTTCCAAGAAAATCTATAATCTTTAAATTATTTCTCCTTATCTCATCTTCAAATGTAGTATTCTTATTTTGTTGAGCTCTCATATGTTAGTTGGACCTTGGTGGTCTTTAAAACTGAGATCACTTACTTTTGTATTCCAATTGTGTCATTCTCTTTTTCAGAAAAATGACTATAATAGAGTGTTTAACTTTTACTTTAAATTTGTAATCTCTTGCTAGACTTTCAGATTCCTTCTTTAAGAATTTTTATTTCTATCCTTATCTCTTTGATATTTTCCTTCAATTTTTAAATTATATTTCTAAGCCATTCCAGAAGTTTTCAAAAATTGTTCCATTGTTATTTGGGGGAGAAGAGAGGCAACTAGCAGAATTTGTTCTGCCTTCATCTTCCTTGGGAGGGTCTGACTCAGTTTTGTTATCAAGCACTTGACTATTGAGATTATGCTTTTCTGCAAATGTTCATTTATTCTTCCTCCTCCTCAATTAGTTTTTAAAATGTCTTTATCAGTCACTAAGCTGATTTTACCATGTGGTAATTGCTGAAAATGAGCTTGCTGCTATCAGTCCTTCAGAAAACCTGATGCTATTTCTCCCTTCTGCCCTTTATTTCCTGTCCTTTATCCTCTTACACCATCCCTCTTATGGTTACCTTGCAACACCAGTTAAACTGATAAACTAGAAAGAATCTAGCTTTGCAGAAAGGGATTTGTATCCATTAAGAAGGGAAGCTGACCCATTGAGATGCTGGAGCACAGAGTACAACTTTGTTTTGTACGTTGAAACTGGTCTTTTTCTCTGTTTTCCAGTTCCATTCTTTTGAGATCCTGCATCCTCTTGACAACTGACTTTCTTCAGTCTCTCAACTGCCCTTCAGGAGGTAAATGTACTGCTTACAGCCACACAAGGAAGAAGTACGATTAGCTTCATAATGGAGTGGAAGGAGTATTAAATTTTGAGTCAAAGTGATCTAGATTGTCTCCTACTACATCCATGTGATATTGGAGGGGTCACTTCCTTTGGTGGCTTTCATTCTCTTCCTTTATACAGTAAGAGAATTGACTAGTTGACCACTAAATCCTATGATCCTAGGACTTTTCACCGAGAAAGGAAATAAGCCATCACAAACAAAACCGAGCAAAGTATAAAATCCTATGCCTGGATCACCATGATCATACAAAGACAAAAGGAGTCTCGAAGAGATGAGAGCTGCTCTGAGCTTACCGCCAAGTCTGAGTAGGATCTTCTCTATTTCATTTTAATTTAACTCTAATGAAGACAGTTGTTTAGGTCAAACACTGGCCTTGCCACATTGCTCTCCCAGGAAGGGAAAGCCAGTGACTGCTCATGAAGTGTTTATTGAAAGAATGCATGAATGTACAAATTAACAAACTTGCCCACATCTTTTCAAAATATTGAGGATACAGCTTTCAAGGATCTCTCAGCTTGTGGGTATTTTGTAGTCGTGTGTGTTTAAAGAAATATTTCAAATGTATTTATGCATGTATATGTAGATCTACACGTATGAATGTATGTATGTGGGTCCTGAGTTTCCCAAAGTACTTGCAGCATCCATTATATTGCCCCTGAGTCTAAATAATCTTTTCCTTTCTGTGTAGTAAAAATAGTCCATGACAGCCAACAGAACATATTCCTCTTCTAATTGTTGGTATACCACTTACAAATGCTGCTGGATTTCTCTCCCTCTAATACTCAACTGCTCATTCATTAGCTATCAAGTGCGGCTTTTTGGGACAATTATATTCTGTTCGACTGTCAGCTTCCCCAGTGCAGGTAGCGGATACATCACCAGTCCTTACACAGGATGTAAATTATTGCTCTCAAACCAGCACGCCAGTAACAGCAGAATGATTATACCCAGCCTACCGCTAAATAATGGATGCTTAGCACTGTGCATTATAATAAGCAAAAAGGTATGAAATATCTACTATTGTAAGTGTAATATGCTAAATATATATACATCTATATTTATTTATATTTTATAATGAAACCGTTTGGGGAAGACAGACTACTGAATCTTGATCTCCAAGAAA
Source organism: Gracilinanus agilis (assembly GCF_016433145.1). Lineage (NCBI taxonomy): Eukaryota > Metazoa > Chordata > Mammalia > Didelphimorphia > Didelphidae > Gracilinanus > Gracilinanus agilis. The sequence goes on from NC_058131.1 coordinate 307,938,597, forward strand.
AAAAAAAAAGCAACATCCTTATATGTGGAGTGATGCCCTGCTAATTTGCACATCACTTGGACCTCGGGGGCTGGCCTTGTTCCTTCCACCTGCAAGCTCTGACAGGGACTTTCTCCCTCTTCTGGAGATGTGGGCAGCACAGGCTGCATGAATGCCATCCTCTGGCTGTAAAGGGAGGAGGCAGGGAGTTGGGGACCTGTTTTGTCACTTAAGGGCACTGTGTTGGCTGAGCACAATAGAAGGCTCTGACATACCAGAAGGATGCGAAGTTGGCACTGAGCCCAAATGCTAGGGCAAGGCGGTGCACACCCTGATTTGCAGCTCAGAAACCCCAGGTGGCTTTGCAATGCTCTGCCAATGATTCAGGTTGCTGCCTGAAAACCATCAGTAAACCCTCTGGCCTGTGAAAGAGCAACCTTACCTTTTGGGGTTTTGCCCCCCATTCAACATGCCTAAGTCTGTTTGGGGAAACACAGGCTGATGTGTAAACTCAGCCTGTCTTCAGTAAATGGTACTTACAGTGGAAAGAATAATGGACCCTAAGTTCTAGTTTAGGTCGGCCTCTAAGGAGTTGGGGGGCCATGGACAAATCACCTCCCCTTACAGGGTATCATTTGTCCCATCTGTAAAATGAGGAGACTGTGCCAAATGCTCTCAAGTCTTTTCCAGCTCTAACATTCTATGATTCTCTTTCTAAGAATACCATGCACGGGAAAGGGTAACCAGTTAGACCTCTGCTCACAAGCCAATTGTGATAGAAGAAAACTGTAAAAAAACAGATGGAAATCAAATCCCATTCTACACCCCTTTACATACTTTATACCTTAGCTAAATTGAACCATTCTCTAATCCCAGTCCCCATCTTGTCCTCCCAGGCCAGAAGTTTCCATTGCCTGGCCTTATTCTTTGACTTTTTTCCACAACATAGACTTAGGAAAGTGCCATTGGTTGCCAGGGGCATTTTTTCTTATATCTCATTTTTCAATAACCAAAAAACCTTCCAGGTCAGTGACTCTCTCACTGCAATTATGTCCCTGGGGCAGAGCTTAAGGTGAAAGCAGGACATCCCTTCCAGAGGAGACCAGCTGTAGGTTACTGGACCACATGCCTACTCTGTCTTCTTCAGAACGTTCCTCCCACACGTGACTACAGACACTCACATCACACAATGTAAGGGCATTCGCAGGATCCCCACAGTCCCTGAGTTTTCAAAATGGAATTCTGTGTCCTAGAACTAGACTGGTATAACAGTTCTTCTGGCAGGGCTTTTACTGGCTGCCTCATCAACAGCATTGAAAGGCAAATGCTTTCATGTTTAGGACAAGACCATTACCCAACACTCCTCACTCTTTTCAATATAGTGACAAAGGACTCTTACAGGCTAAAGTTATGTTGTGTCCCAGGGCAACAAAATTAAAGACAACAAAACTTTAAGAACACTTAATTTGCCCTTAAAGTTAAGACTATTTCTATCATACATATCTTTATACCTACAGAAAAGACTGTGTCCTCCTACTTCCTGCTCTAGCCAAAATAGATTATTGTCTATCCCTGGTCCTTACCCTGCTCTCTCAAACTCCCAGCAGCTTCCATTGTATGCCCCTTGGAATCCCTACCCTTTGATAAATAGCTCAAATGCCACCCTCTCCATGAAGCATTCCCTGGCTCTTCCTGAAATAAGGAAAGTCTTCTTCTACTGAGCCCTCATAGCACTTGACTTAGTTCTCTTATGAGTTTCTTCCATATTATTTTGGTTACCTAGCTAGCTTATCTATGGTAAAACTTCTTGATGACATGGAAGCCATTCTATATTCAGTGTGGTTTATTTTTATTTTTCCTGTTCCTTCTCTACTCAGATTATTAAATGGGTAAATGGTTCACATTCTGTCTACAAAATACGAGGTGTTTAATAAATGCCTACTGATTGAACTGCTACAGCTCACTTATTAAAGTGTTGAAGTTTAAGTTTTAAAACTATACAAGGACTTCCTCTTCTGATGCTTCATTCCAACTCAGAGGTCATTCAATAGGTAGAATACAAGTTCTTACACATTGCTATAAAGCTAAAGTCTTTGAATAAAAGCCTGTAATAGATGGTGAGAATGTTAGCAAACAAGAAGTTTCTCTGCATTCTGAAGAATAGGGGCACAAGGTGGAGGATATACTAGCCAGAGCAACTCTCAGTTAGCATGGTATATACTATTGGAAACTTTCCCTGGCACTGATATTAGTGGACCTGGGATCAAATGTTACTTATGTGACCTTGGGCCAGTAACATCATCTCTATGTAAAGTGAAGAGATGAAGCTACATACCCTGGGTGCTCCTGTCCAGTCTATGAGCCTATCAAACCATCTAAGTGAGAGAGGAGTTGTGATCTGAGCCTATGGAGGCAGTGCCTTCATCAAAGAAATTCTGTATTATTGGGGTCCCAAAGTTAAGGAAAGGGGCTTCAAGATGGCTCAGTAGATAGAGCACTGAGCCTGGAGTCAGGTAGACCCTGAGTTCAGATCCAGCCTCAAATATTCACTAGCTATATGACCATGGGCAAGTCACTTAAACCTCTGTTTACCTTAATCCCCTAGAGAAAGAAATGGCAAACCATTCCAGTGTCTTTGCTAAGAAAACTCCATGGATAGTATGGTCCATGGGGTCAAAAAAAAGTCAGATATGTCTGAACAAACTGAACAATAACAAAGTAAAGGAAGGGTTTGCCAAAGATATTGTCTAATCAGATGGCTCAGAATACCCAGAGAACTCTTAAGTGGTAATAGCCAAGACTAAGATTCAGCTCAGTAGAGGTATAGTAGAAAGATTCCTAGTTCTGGAATTAGAGGAATTGAGCTCAAATCCTGCTGTTGGTGCTCACTGCCTGTATGACCTTGGACAAATCATGCTACCTCATTGGGCCTTGCCTTCCTTAACTTTGGCAGCCAGGTGGAATATTAGATAGAGAGCTGAATCTGGAGTAAATTTGAATCCTATCCCAGAAACATACTAGCTATGTGATCTAGAACAAGTCATTCAACCTCTCATAGCCTTGGTTTCCCATCTCTAAAATGGGGATGTCATCATCTACTTCCCAGGGTTATTGAGGGTCAAAAGAAAAAATATATGTAAAGTGGATTTTGAAAGCTTAAAAGTGCTTCATAAATGTTAATTATTATTATAATCCTCATCATTATCATCATCATCGCTGTTATTAATATTATTATCTGTAAAATGAGGAAGGTGGGACTAGATGACTTTTGAGTTCTCTTCTAGCTGTAGTTCTGTGATACATGACTCATACAGTGCTCTCCCAGGAAAATACTCAAGGTTCCTAGGACAGATACCCTCTGGGGAATGTTGGGTACTGGATGTCCCTAACAAAACAGTTACACCCACCTTTTGAATTAAAAAATGGACTTTTCAGAGTTTATTGAAAAGGGTAAGTCCCCTTTGGTGAATCACTACAAAGCTATGTAGCACAGGTGTTGGTGTAACTGTGATACACTGGGAACACACACCCAGGGAACTGTTTCCAAAACCCCAGCTAGGGTGGGGGTAGGGGTGGGGGGTGTGGATCAGGGCGAGCTCTCTGAGTTGAAACATAAAACAGGCGGGAGCTCCTGCTTACTCAAAGAGAGCTGAGGAGTGGTTTCCCAAATGATCTCTGCTGCTTTGTTTTTCCCTACAATGAATGCATTTCTTAGCTTCTGCCTTTGTAAACAGACACTATTCAACCAGAGGGATGTTTTTCAAAGCCAGAGTGGAATCTCCAAGTTTCCCACATTTGTGCCATGGACAACATAACACAGAAAGCAAGAAGTCAGGGCATTTTATAGGGAGGTGAGGTACAGGGGCCCGTACTATCATGCCTCCCTTACCCTGAAGGATTTCTGCAGGTGACTAAACTTGTATAGAAAAGCCACCATGGCATATGTAGGTAAAAGAGCCAGTGTAAGTCCTGGGAATCTGGAGATCAGGGCTGGAGTCCTACCTCCATGCACAGCTCAGTTGGAGCAGCCATTCTAGACTCTATTTTCACTCTCAGCAAAATGGGACTAATAATAACCCGTTCTATCTCCTAGGGTAACCTAGAATGTTCTACTTCCTCATGTCCATCTTCTGGAGTCTCTTGTTCACTTTTGAGTTCAGCTCAAGCCCCACCTTTCTTTGGAAGCCTTTCCTGATATATTCCCCTCCTCCACTTCCCCTTGCCTCCCTCCAAAAAAATGATCTTTTATTTAAATGTATAATTTGTATGTATACATGTTGTCTCATTATTTCCTCTGAAAGAATGATGGTTCCTTGAGGGTAAGAACCTTTTCCATTCCTACCATCTAACCAAGTGCAAGATATATAAAAAGTATTTAATTAAATTGTTAAATGATTGATAGACTGGCAAACACTTCAATAAAAATGCAAAATTTCCTACAAATTCTAGTTTCTGCTATGTTTGCCTCATCTCCCAATTCTACCCCATCATCGATATGAGAGGAGGGGCAGGATCAATCAAACATTAAAGATTTATTAAGCACCTACTATGGGGCAGTTAGGGGGCACAACAGATAGAACACTGGGCACAGAGTTCAAATCTGACCTCAGATACTTACTAACAAGGTGACTGCATAAAACCCAAGAAGGAAATGACAAACCACTCCAGTAACTTTGCCAAGAAAACCCCATGGACACTACTGGCATGTGATGATGATCCATAGGGTTATGAGGAGTCAAATGTAACTGAACAACAACAGCAATGTGCTATGCACTGGAAAATCCCTGAATTTTCAGTCAAAGAGTCAAAGGCTCTTCAGCTTATTAACTGTGGGACCTTGGGCCATTTCTGGAAGGCTCAGTTTCTTCATCTGTAAAATGAAGAAATTTTATCAAATCCTTTCAAGTCCATCCCAGCTCTAATGCTTATATGATTCATCCTGTGATCCTGATTCCCTGCCTTCTACCCAGTTTGATGATTGAAGGAGAAGAAATGAAACACATAGTTCACACTTTCCTGACTCTTTCCTTTGTATACCCTCTAATTTATACCTAGAATGTTTCTTCTCTCTTTTTCTATTTACTGAATTTGTACCCATCCAAAATTTCATTTCAAATGCTACCTCCTCCAAGAAGCTCTCCTTATCCTCACTATCAGTAATAAACTTCTCCCCTGGTCTCATATCAACTTTGTTGAGCACCGTGTATATGAGGAGTGCTGGATAAACTATTGCTAGAATCAGGAAGCCCTGCATTCTAATTCTGCCTCTTACCAGACACAGGTGGTATGACTGTGGGCAAATTACTTAACCTCTCAGATTTAGGTTTCCTCACCTGTAAAATGATAACAATAGGTCCTACCTCATAGAGTGTTTGTGAGGAGATAAAACTAGCTGCAAACTTTAAAGCAATATATAAATATCAGCTCTTGATGGTATATATTATAACTCACCATTTGTGTCTTCATCACATTGTTTGAATGTGTGTGTGTATGTTATCTCATCCCTCACACCTTATCAGAACTTTTTGTCTATTCTAGCTCCAAGCAAAGTGCTTAAGAACTGCTATCTGCTTGATAATTTTTAGAACTTTTAAAAAGGAACAAGGAAAGAACTTTGACCAGGAAGTCAGAAACCAGGAACGGCTGTGATTTCCATAAGACTCAGTGTAGACAGTGTTGTGGGAATGTATTATCTTCTGCTAAAACCAAGAAGAGAAATCTTTTTTTCAAGTATTTTGTCCAATTTACCCTGAGTTAGAGAATGGATTTACTTTCAAAGAACTAAGCTATGGGACACTTAGAAAAGGAAACAAAGAGAGCAGCAGCTTCATTTCTGTTGTTTCCTGCCCCTTCCTTTGCTATAATTGAACTGGGGGTGAGGGGAAGGAGAAACAAGTTGGGGGCAATGAAATTTCAACTGCTCATGATAGCCTCCAGGGAGACAGTATGTCTGTCATTCAGTAGGTCAGTCAGTCAGTCAACAAGTATCTGTTGAGCACTTGTTGGCTCCATTGAAGAGAGCAAAGATTACAGAGAATGTATCGGGTGTTGGCTCTTAAGAAAATGGCATTTGGTTATCAGAGAAGGGGTGAATCTACCCTCCTGAAGCACACCAGCCCCTGCTCTGGGAATAGCAATCTGACCCAATCTGGAGTGGGGCAAGGAGCCCTTTCCCTGCATCCGTGCCATCCCTGATTCATCACTCACCACCAAAGCTCTATTGCACACTTGGCTAGGCATGTGTCACCACTAGGTTATCATCTCTGGTGGCCTAAGGGACTTTCCCTTCTGGAAGACCATAATGAAGCTCTGTTTTCGAGTTTTTAGTCCACCTCCACCCCCTTTCTGAAAGAAGGCTGGAGGCATTTTCCATGAGTTTTGCCCTTTATTTTAAGCATGGTTCTGCCACGTGACTAACATATCCCAGCATTTCCTAGCCTACTCAAACACCACATCATCACCACCTGTTATCACAGCTGTTTCTCCTTTGCTTTGGTGTGTGGTTACTGAACGGCTGCAGCCTGGATTCACTTGGGATGGATGGGGTGTCGGTTGTCGGTGGTGTATGAGGCTGTGGGAGAACTCAGTGGCGATTTCAGTTCTGGAAAAAACAGTGAATTTTCCCCTTAGCTCTTTCTAGGAAGATCACCAGTGTGGGAACAGAGTTGCCAAAATTTAATTTAATCTTCTCTCCCAGCCTACCACTTGGAGGATTAGCAAGGAGGGGGAGTGGAGTCTCCTTTCCATATTCTCTTTAAGACAGGAGTTCTCAACCTTTTTTTTATGGATCTGAATCCCTTTGGCAGCTTGGAAAAACATATAGACCCCTTCTTAAAATAATGTCTTTTAATGCAGAAGATAAAATACATAATAGAACAAAGGAAACCAATTATATTAAATTACAATTATCAAAATATTGAAAAAAAATAAGTTTAAGGACCATAGGGTAAGAAGCTTAGCTCTAAAAGTTTAGAGATCTTATGATCTCTATTATCTTTACTCTCTTCAACAAAGCCAGCAGCTGTTCAACAGATACTTGCTGACTGACTGACTGACCTACTGAGTGACAGACATGCTATCTTACTGAAGGCTATTATGAACAGCTGAAATTTCATCATCCCTTAATTTATTTCTTCTCCCCCTCCCCCAGTCCAATTATAGCAAAGAAGGGGAAAGAAAATCTGGAGTCATTGTTATCTAAGTTTGATTTTTTTAAATGCTATGATCTAGGCCAATATTACAAAGAAATCAACCCACCAGTATTTACTTAGCACCTGTGACACAGCTAACCCTGTAGTAGTTACCTGGGGAGTTAGATCAGTGGAGAAAGTTAGAAATCGACTCTTGAACCTGACAAGGATTTGAAGTGTGGCTCTCCTACTTACTGCTTATGTGACTTTTTGTCAAAAGTCACTTAAATTCCCTGAGACTCAGCTTCCCATTTCTAAAATGAAGGGATTCATAGGCATTAGAGAGAACCTTAGAGATCATTTAGTCCAACCCTCTCATTTGCTGGATGATTAAACTGAGTCTCAGAGAGGTTAAGTGATTTGGTCATGCAAGTAATAAGCAACAGAGACAGGATTTGTACCCTAGTCATCTGACTCCAAATTCAATGCTCTATATACCCTTTCTATAAACCTTCTATATACCCAGTTTAAGCATCCTTAGTTCCTTTGATCTGTCTTCAAACAGAATGATCTCTTGTCTTTTCACCATCCTGGTCACTCTCTTCTTGATTCATTACAGATTGTCAATTTCCTTCCCCAAATGTGGCACCCAGAACTGAACATGATATTCCAGATGTGGTCTGAACCACTGGAATAGGCAATCCTTTAAGGTTTTCCCTCCCACTCACAATCCCCTGAACCACACCAGGCTGCCTTAGGCTATTATTTTTGACACAGAAAATGGATAGAATCAGAGAATTAGAGCCAAAAGAGATCATCTTACTTTGAAGTTGAGGAAATTAAGGCCCTATAAAGTAAAATGACTCATCCAAGTTCACATGTTAAAGAACAGAGTTATAATTTGAACCAAGGTCCTCTGAACATTTTCATCTTCCCAGGGAAAAGGGGTAGGACAATATTTTCCACTATTGATGTGAAAATTGAGACCCAAAGAGGATAAGGAAGTCTTAAATTAATGGTGAAGCTGCAAAGCTTCTGACTCCAAGTTCAGTCCTACCTCTTCATTCTTTCTTCTGTAAAAGGTGCATGTTGGATTCTATTTTCCATCTGATTATATTTCCCATGATGCCTAGTTGGCATTACTAGGTCTGAAGTGAATCATGTGGTTGGGCATAAAGAATTTTCATCATAAAAGCAAAGATGTTGGAAAGTGAGAGAATTGTGTGGTTCTCTGCAATGGTGACATCAAGGAACTTAGTCTTGGTGGATACTTGAGACCTACTGAGGAATGAGAAGAGTTCTAAGCATGGCGAATTGAATCTGACCATCCTAATTTCATGGAACACTGTCTAATTCTGTATAGTATAAACCAGTGATGGGCAAAAGGAAAAGAAAAAAGAGGGGGCCAAAGGAAAGGAAATACTCATCTGTCTTTCTGTTTCTAAGGCTACTTTTTGGAAATTTCATCGTATTGTATCCTACTCATTGTATTCATCAGATTAGGAATAATGTCCCGTGGCAGGATAGAACATTTCAGGGGGTGGCAACTGGCCCACAGGCTGTAGTTTGTCCATCACTGGTAAGCCACTCTTAAGACCAGACTGGAAAGAGATGCATAACAACTGAATTTTTCCACCCCATCCTCTCATCTCCATCTTACCCAACCAGACAAGAGAACAAGTTTTCTTCTTATTTCACACGAGTTTTTGGGCAATTAATTTTCTTCCCTATTGGTATGTGTCTATAAGAGATGTATATGTAAGATGCCAGGGGTGGGGGTGGGGGGGATTTGAATAGAATTCCATTGTGTGGTCTTCCTGATTCTCCAGGCTCAATTAAATATTTTGTATTAGACTGAAGACTTCTGCCTGATTGGTTGGTAGAGAACAAACTAGATGAGTGTATAAATAAATTATGACATACACATACCCATATTGATCATGATAGGATTCAGGAGTTGAGCAGGATACCAGGTACACCTTATCTCTAAATCTATTGAGTTTTAACTAGAAACCATGGAGCCAATTCTTGAAAACGACACAATGTCCTCACTACCCCAGAATCACCACATAACACAACCAGCAGACATAGCCATAGACAGTCAATTAGTCCATCAATCATCAATTATTAAATATATAATTTGAACTAGGTAGGCACTGTACTAAATAAGGGCTAGCAATTCAAAGAAAGGCAAAAGACAGATCCTGCCCCCAAAGAGTGTACAGCCTAACAGAGATAAGAAGATATACTAGTAGGTGTATGTTCCAGTCCTTTAGCCTGAGCTGTTCCATCTTATATGACTCATGTATTCTATACTTGCATGGTAAGTTCTTACTGACTTCATTCACTGAGTCACAAGTTCTAGGCAGTCAGATGCAAAGGAAATAACATCAGTCTTAGAGATGAAGGGCCTAGGTCTGAGCCAGAGTTTTATCATTTCATAGCTGTGTGACATTAGATAGTTTATTTTAGTCCATTAAGCTTCAGTGTCTTTATCAATAAAATAAAAATAGCATTTATAACATTTGCATTATATTCCTTTCTTAAATGTTGTCATCTCAGGACCTTCTCATACTCTTAAAAATTATTGAGTCTCAGCCTCCCAGAGAGCTTTTGTTTGTATGGGCTATATTTACCAAATTAAAAATAAAACATCTCAGTATTATTTATGAAAATGATTTTGACCTTGAAATCCCCTAATAAAAGAAAATAAGTAGTTTGTAGTCAAATAAAAATAGTATTATATATATATGTACATATATATATATATATATTACTTTTTGTCAAATGATGCCTTCTCACAGTAAGAGGAGGGGAGGGAGAGAGGGAGTTACCTGGGTATTTTAATATAGCAAATGAATGAATGAATGAATGAGTGAATTTTTAAAAGGAGACCCCCTGAAAGGGACCACTGTTTGAGAACTGCTGCCTTAGAGTAAAGATGTCAAACACTTGATGTGTCTGTACCCATGAGTGGCTCACAACATTCCTGAGTGTAGCTGAACTAGATAAATTAAAATTGGAGAATATTTAACAAAATAAATAAAAATTTAAAGAAGTATAGATACTACTACATTTTAAAACTAAGCCAATACATAGCCAGCAGCAATCTATACATACAGATTAACAGCCTCTGTTTCTATTTGAGTTAGACATCACTACTTCAGAGGGTTGTTAAGAAGGAAAGCATTTTGTAGGCCATAAGGTACTATAGCTTGGTGTAATAAAAAGGAAATTCATATTTAGTTGAGTTCTTATCTAGTATATTCTCTACCAACCCAGTCACCTAATCTTTGATTCCAAGCAACTCTTGAAGGCTAAAAAACTACACGTAACTGTTAATGTACATTAGAGGAAGGAATTTCCATGCCAGGACTTTCCTGCACTGATAAAATCATAGATCTGGACTAAATTAACTAAACAAAACATGCTATAAACATGAGCTATTGCTACTTGCAGAAGTGTTGGAATTTTAGAAATGTTTTGTTGTTATCTGATTATAATAGGACAGAGTATCTTTCCTATCAAAACTATCCTCAATATACTAAGTTGTATAAGAAGCATAAAAAAAGAGTCCTTGCCCTCCGGGATTTTATTATTTAGTCCTAGAGATTAAACATACCTACAATGAAGCAATAACAAACCATATGTAGGATAGAATGTTGTCATTAAATGATATGGTATGGAATAGAAGTGTTATTAAGAGTTAAGATAGAGAATCAGGGAACTCCTAGGGAATTTTCACAATGTAAGCTTCTCAAGGGCAGAGATTTTGTTACTCAGACCCTCAACTCCCCATAGTGCCTAGGCCAGGATTGTTAACACAGTATTTAAATTAGGAGTATAGAAAGTACTCAAACTCCCAAAGGAGTCAATTCTGGCCTCTCATGAGCTCACTAAATTGAACTAGATTGGAGATAACTAAGCGACCCAGTAGATTAAAGGTGCTGGATCTGAAGTCAGAAAGACCCAAGTTAAAATCCAACCTCAGACATTTACTAGCTATGTGACCTTAGGCAAATCACTTAACCTCTCTGTCTCAGTTTTTGCAAGTGTAAGGTGGGAATAAAAGTAGCACCTATCTTACAGGTTTGTTAAAAGAATCAAATGACATGATATTTACAAAGTGCTTAGTGGAGTGCCTGGCACATAGTAAATTCTTAATAAATGCTTGTTCATTCTACCATCCAGATTTGACATGTTTGAACTATCATCCATTGAGTCCAAGTACCTTAAAACTGATCAGAAAGACTTCATTGGTTCTTTCCTCCATCTTTTCCTCATTCTTCTCCTATCCCAAACTCATCCTTCCTTCATTTCTAATAACAATTTAAATGGTCCAAATACTACTGAGACATAATTTTGGCATATTAATCTCAAGACTATAACTCAGATTACTAGTATTCAAAAGCAAAAGCAGCCTGTCCTCCTATCTGAAAGAAAGGAATATTTTACTCCAACCAAGCCCTCCCCATGCTGGGTCATCCATATCCTGACTTCTTTATACTGATTCTCCAGACTTCCACAAAACCTGAAATGTTCTCCTCTAGGTCTGCCCAAATTCTACCTATTTATGAATGGTCAGATCTAGTCCCAGTTCCCTGAGGAAGCCTTGACTGACTATTCTGACCATCTACCACTTTACCTATCACGATGATGTTGCCATACATTATCTTAACTTGAAATGTAGCCTAGACTCCTCCCCAATCACAGAAAACTTAAATTGCATTCCATTCATATCCAAGGCATGCCTTGGCATCCTCACATAGTTTGTGAGTCCCAATCCAATGCTTCTTTTTATCAGAATAAACCAAAAACATGTTAACTCGAAGCATTTAATCAATTTTACTGTTCAACCAATTTTCAGTTGTGTCCATTTCTTGGAGTTTTCTTGGTGCAGATACCAGAGTAGTTTGCCATTTTCTTCTCCAGTTCGTTTTCCAGAAAAGGAAAATGAGGCAAACAGGGTCAAAAGACTTTGCCCAAGGTCACACAGCTAGTAAATGTCTGAGGCCAATTTTAAATCCAGGACTCTACTACACCATTTAGATAATACTTTCCTCCATGTGCATACACATACATATATACATACACGAAACACTACAAACACACAATCTCCCACACCACTACTAAGAAAAGAAATACTTATAACCTCAACAACTCAGAGCCCTAAGAGAATAGGGCTTTATGTCAAAAATTGCTTCTGGATTTTTCTCCACCAAGCTGATGAGGTCATTTTCCAGGGTACTTTACCTTCTTCATAGTCATTTATTGGTTCCTTGCTGGATTGCTACTGTCATCTTCTGCATCTTTGCTGAATTATAGTTGTTATGTTGCCTTTTATCCATAGGGGAATAATGGTAGCTATTTATTTTGGAAAGTAGTCCATGACCTCAAGGCTACGTCAATTCATTTTTGAGTCAGACCCACAGTCATACCCAGTCAACACAGGAGAATCCCTCAGGTTAAATCTGTCTTTTAAACTCACTTAATTACTACTTATATCAACTCATTCGGGTCAGTCTAACATTTGGGTTGAGGCAAATAAATTCCTTTTGATTCTAATCATTCACCTGAAAATTACCTTAGTGTTATTAAGATTCAGTTTTACTTAACAAGATTAGAAGACAGAATGCAGCTGATGACCAATCCTTTTCATAAATCTATTTATTTGATGCTTTTATACATTTTTTCTCCTTATTGGCATTCTAAGGTCCTGGAAAATAAAGATTATATATCTTCTAGTATATCTCAAAACAACCAATGCTAAGCACTTAGAGGAATGTCAATAAATTGCTATTGAATTAAAAAAACTCAGACTCCTCCCATTTTATGACAGGGAGTTTCTTTTGGTAAACCTCCATGGTGGAAGATTTTGATTTTTTTTCTCCTTGAAAATCTCCATAATATAATGTATAATATTTTGTCCCCATTGTAGAGAAGTCCTTGTTAATGTGTACTATCTCCTTAAGTAATCCCTTTCATTGAAAGCTTTGATTCAAAGAGGCCATTCCTTTTCTATAGACAGTTAGGTGGTGCAGCAGATAGAGTGGATTGCTTAGAATATGGAAGACATCCTTCCGATTTCAAATCTGGCTGCAAGCACTTACTAGCTATGTGACCCTCTGAAAAGTTGTATAACCCAATTTGCCTCAGTTTCCTCATCTGTAAAATGAGCCGGAGAAGGAAATGGCAAACCATTTTAGTATCTTTGCCCCCAAAAGCCTCAAAATGGAGTTATAAAAAGTCAGATGTAGCTGAAAACAGCAAAATATTCCAGGTACTATGCTAAATGCTGGGGATACAAATTTTAAAAGAAAGACAATATCTGCCCTCAAATATCTTCCCATTTAATGGGAGAAGACGACACACAAAAAGAAATTAGAAAGTAGGTGTAGGGGGAAATCAGAGATTAGTTAGTCTGGGGACATCATTTTCTGTGGCAGGGTTGCTTGTGGAAATTGAAGAGATTTAAGTGAGGGGATATATGATAGAGGTTTCTGCTTTAGGACTTTGGGGAATACAAAATTCTAAAAGAATGAAACAAACTTGCTTTGCCAACCTGGTTCTAGTCTTCCTAACTGCTGGATTCAAGAAATAATTTGAAAACAAAATTTAAAAATGGAGGCCAAAAGGGAAAAAATGAACTAAGAAAAGTAAAACCCAGTTCTTACAAGTGGTATATAAAACTGATTTTTTTCTAATAGTGATTTTTTAAAAATCACTATAAAATTTGAACTTCTCTCTTAATTTGTCATTGGACTTATAAATGCCTTTTCTCATCAGTGACACTATATTTGTATTTTAACATTACAGTTCCCAAAGTACTGCCTGAATAAGTAGAAATGGCACTTAAAAAAGAGAGGACACATAAGTGGCCTAGGGAATGATTATACTATTAAATGTATGTTGGAGATAATACAATTTGTAAGTCATTATAAGATCAGTGTTCAAGATACTGGATAGAGAATAGGATACCAGATGCTTTGAAAAAATTATGGATCTTTTTATTACCCCCATGAAAAGCAAAAAAGAAAATATCAATATGTTTATTTTTCCCACCTCTACAAAGTTTTCATGAAGAAAATCAACATATATGTCAATATTTAGGAGGATCATGAAAGGCTTCCTGTAAGAGGTGGTATATAAGATAAATCTTGAAGGAAGTAAGAGTTTCCTTGCATAGGAGAAAAGATTTTCTTTCTTTAGCCTCTTGAAGTCATTCTTCCTTAGGTTTCAGTTCTAATAAGGATATGAAAAGGGAATAAACAAATTTTCACAGATGACCTATGGTGGGTCACATTTTTTAGAATTATCCAGTTGGACTGTTGGAGTTGTCTTTCACATCAGTATATTTATGATTTTAATATGGGGTTTTGATTATGTGTAAATTTGCTCTTACAACAATGATCAATATGGAATTGTGTTTTGCATAGAAAAAAAAGAAAAAAGAATTACCTAATTGGGAATGGCTGAACAAGTTTTGACAGATGATTATGATAGAACACTATTGTGCTATGAGAAATGACCAAGAAGATGGTTTAAGAAAAACCTGGGAAGACCTATATAAATTAATGCAAAGTGAAGTAAGAAAAACCAGGACATCATTCTACTTTGTAACAGCAATATCATAATGATGATTAACTATGAAAGATTTAGCTATTCTGATCAGTACAATGATTCAAGACAATTCCAAAAGATTCATGATTTTTAAAAAAAAAAAACGTTATTCACCTCTAGATGGGGAACAGATGAACTCTAAGTAAAAAATGAAGTACATTTGTTTTATTTTATTTTTCTTGTTTGGGATTTTTTGCTGCATGACTAATATGGAAATATGATTTGCATGATTTTACATGTATCATTGATATTATATTGTTTTTTTTTCAAATGGGTGGGAAATGTGAAGAAGAGATGGAGAAAATTTAGAATTCGAAACTTATAGAAAAATATTAAAGATAAATAAGTGTACATAGGTATCCCTTCCATATCATGGAGGTTAGAGACATGGAGCCATGGTGATCTAGAAAATCCATGTAAAACTTTTTGGATTTTGTGTTCTTTCCCCAAACTTTAACTTTTTACTTATTTTAACTTTTAAGAAGAAATTATGTAGAAGGCAGCTGGTTGGCTCAGTGGATTGAGAGCCAGACCTAGAGACAGAAGGTCCTAATTTCAAATCTGGCCTCAGACAATTCCTAGCTGTGTGATCCTGGACAAGTCACTTAACCCCCATTGCCTAGCCTTTACTGTTCTTCTGCCTTGGAACCAATACACAGTGTTAAGTCTAAGACAGAAAGTGTACACTTATGATATTAAAATATAAGATATGTTGATATTATACAACATTATTCATATATTTTGTACATTCTGTGTTTCTAAACTTTTTTTGTGTTGTCTGCTGACTATCAAGTGTTGTCTGTAGCTTTTGCATAACTCCTTCAAAATTTCCATTTAATTTCTTATACTGAACAGTGATATATCAAAACCGTGATGAGGTAAATCACAATGTAGAAGGAATGCCTGTATTTTTTTATAGTTCCCCAATTCACTGTGAAGTATAGAGGATACAAGATCCCACTATACATATTATTTGCTGTTTACTAAAAAAGACTTCATTTGGTAAAACAAAACATCTCATTTTTTTAAATTTATTTTTAAAAATATTTTTCCATCGTTATATGATTCATGCAAAACATCATCTTAGAGGTCTTCCTCCAACGAGATTTCTCCCATACCTATGTCACAATTGATTCATCCTACAAGAATCAATTAATGGTATACTATGAGCTTAGCTTTGAGCTAGGCACTAGGGATATAAGGGCAAAAAGGAAACAGCCTCTTCCCTAAAGAATCTTAAATTTTACCTGGGGAGAAAGATACCCAGATCAGTTAAAAACAAAATAAATATGAAGTCATTACAAGATGGACCATATGACAATTGAGCAAGAAAGACCTAATATATAAGATGCCTCCTGAAATGAGACTTTAATGAAATTAGGAATTCAAAAAGGTAATGTGGAGAAGGGAACATCTATGCCTAGGCAAAAGACAAAGCTTGTACAAAAGCATAGAGATAAGAAATGAAAATTATACATAAATACTTAAAATATGAAACTTTGTAAAAATCTAATTATTAATATCAACTGAGGCACATTTCAGTAGAGAAATAAAGTATTATAAGTACAGAACAACTGCCAAAAATGTTTGTTACTGATATAGAGAATGTCTAGCATACAGTCCACTTGGAGGAGTCTCTATTTCCCATGGTGATGACCTATAGTCATTCCTATTTGAAAATGATCTTGTTGTAATTACATTAAACTGTGAGACCTTGTGGAAACTACTAAATTAGGTCCATAATTATTCCAAAAAGTTTGTCCTAATAATACACAAAAGAAAAACTAAGTGGATGAAGAATGCCAATTATTCATATCATAAAAGGTAGACAACCCATAAAGCTGGTCTATCTGTACACTAATTTTATTTCTAATTCTCCCTTGTCTAGTTTGTTCTGGTTTTTTTCTGATACCAGATGGTTTTGAATACTTCTGATTCATAACATTGTTTGATAACTAGAATGTTGTCTTTCATCTTTCCAAATGAATTATTTTTGATCAAGTTCTGTAAAGCATCTCTTTAATAATTTGATTGGTATAGCATCAAAACTATGATAGCATTGTCATTTTTATTATTTTGGCACGACTCAGCCATGATCATAGAATATTTCTCTAGTTCAGTCCTCAAAATGAATAGGACTAAACTAGATTGCCTTTGGAAAAATGCATAATTTTTAAAGACCCAAAACAAAGATCCACATTTTTTTTAAGAATTTAAATTCATTTATTTAATTAATTAATTTAGAATATTTTTCCATGGTTACATGGATCCTATTCTTTCCCTCCCCTCCTCTGACCCCCCTCCTATAGCCAATAAGCAACTCCACTGAGTTTTACATGTGTCATTAATCAAGACCTATTTCCATATTATTTATTTTTGTACTGGGGTGATCATTTAGAGTTTACATCCCCAATCATATCCCCAAGCAGTTGTTTTTCTTCTGTGTTTCTACTCCCACGGTTCTTTCTCTGGATGTGAAAAGATCCACATTTTTGACAATAATATTCTTACAGTTAAAGGGTATGGCTATGTAGCATGGAACATCAGTCTCTGAAAAATTAAAACCACAGGCCTCCCAAAGAGCAACAGATTTGTATCTAGTGGATGTGAGTCAGTTTCAATATTAACAAAAATTATGCAGGAAAAGTGACACATTATGTCACAAAAAGAAATGTATGATAGAAAAAAGAAGTGGTTCAGTTATACCAAATAAGTGGCCCTTCTGCCTTTATATGAAGACGTCTAGTGAGGTAGAACATAGAACCATTCAAGGCAACAATCTGATTATTAAGATAGCTCCAGTTGTTAGAAAGTTTTTCTTTATATCAAATCTGATTTTGCCCTTTCGTAATGGCCAGAACTTGCTCGTTTTCTGCCTTTTGGGGACTAAGAGAAACATATCTAATCCCCTTTCCAAATATGGTTTTTAAAATTTTTGAAGACAGCCATCTTGTGTTATTATCATCCTACCCCCTGTGTTTCATTGTGTTTCATCTTTCCTAACCACCACCACCATAGGTGGAAGGCAATGAGGGATAGAGAGAACATAAATTACAAAATGTCAGAAAATGATTATTAAAAATTATTATTACATGTAATACAGGAAAAAATAAAGAAGGAAAAAAGTATAGATTCATTTAAGTCATTAATACAAGGGTTAAAAAATACATTGTAAAGTATGAATCATGAATCATTCTCCTGAAGTCCTTCTTCAAAGATGTCATTGAATCATAAATAGTGGTTCTTTGGACCCAACCATTCAGCTAGTTTTGAATCTACTTGATTGTACTATTGTGCAGTCCATATGTTTCTATCCTTTACATTAAAATGACACCCTTTTGTCAAATGTTTGTCCAAAAGCTATGTAAATAGTCTTGGAGCTAGCACACATTTCTTAGTAGAGAAATAGAGAATTATAAGTCCAGAACATTGCACATGCTGTGTGGGAAATAGTTACTATGTTGATTGATTTTTCTTAATTGCTTTTGTTAAAAGAAAAGGTTATATCAATGTGGGGTATATGTGAAAAAGATTGTGGTGAAAAAAAACAAACAGCACCCATGGGACAATTTTTTAAAATAATGTCAAATTTTTCTAAGAGCTAAAAGTAAAATTATGTCTTGATACTGAAAACCTATAAAACATAAGTACATAAAAATTGGGTTTCAATCATCCAGTGTTTTTACTAAATAAATAATGGCCTCATAAACCACATATATATTCATATTTATAGATATGTTCTCTTAGAGTGTGTTTGTGTATGTGTGTGTGTGTGTGTGTGCACGTGCTACTGCTCTGCTCTTTCAGTCTAGTAATCCTATGGGGAGAAAAAAAAATGGTTCAACTGGCATGTTCTTGATCAAATCTTTGTGGGTTCATTACTTCCTTTCCTAAATTTTCACAAAACATTCTCTTCTACATTTCCCCAGGAATTTAAATCAAGCTCATTGACTTAGAGTTTGTAGACTCTACTGGATTTTTGTTGTTGTTGTTGTTGTTGTTGTTTGCTTCTTTGAAAATCAGGACAATATATACTCTTTTCTAATCCTAGATTACCTCTCCTTTTCTCTGCAATTGGTTGAAGATTTTGGTCAGTAATTCAGCAATCATGCCTATCAGCTCTCTTAGTTCCAAAGGATATTGTTCATCTACGCCTGGTGACCTTAATTCTTCAAGGCAATTAGATGCTCTTTTACTATCTTCCAACTTTTCTTAAGCATGAACTCCCTAGTTGCCATTTTTGTTCTGTCCTTTACAGAGTAAAAGGTTGTTCTTTTTCACAGAGAAAACAGATACAAAATAAGAGTTTAATAGCAAAATGTCTCTCTTCCATCTATTATCATCCCATCTACTTCAAGCAATTTTCCTATCCTTGTTTTGATTCTTCTCTTATGGAATATAGACATTTTAATCACTGTTTTAACATAGTTCCAAATTACTTTCCATAATGATTGGACCAATTACAGCTCCACCAACAGAGTATTAATATGCTTGTCATTCCTCCAACATTATTTCATTCTAACTTTTTTCAACTTTGTTTATTTTCTTGGTATGAAGTAAAGATGTAGATTTTTTAAAATCAATTTCTCTTATTATTAGCAATTTGTTTTTTTAATTAAATTATTGAAGGGTTTTGCTATTTTATTGTTGTTTTCCAAAATAATATTTATTGTGGCTAGTTTTATTTATTAATTAAAAGGATTGTTTTTGTTTATAATCTAATTAATTTCTTTTATAGTTTTCAGGATTTCTATTTTTATACTTAATGTAGGTTTTTTAATTAGTTGGTTTTTAGTGTCTTCAGTAGCATTTCTAGATAATTCATATTTTTTCTCACTCTGTTAAAAAAGTTTAGCATTGTAATTTCCCCCCCTAAAACTGCTTTATCTGCATCCAAAAAACTTTGTAATGTTGCTTTATTGTTAATATTACCTTTAATGAATTTTTCTATCATTTCTTTGATTTGTTCTTTGACCCAACAGTTCTTTAGGATTAAATTCTTTAACAGATTATATTTTTTTCAATAATTGATGATATTTTTTGTTTCCTTTTATGTTACATTGTGATGAATAAAATATATGTGTTTATATCTTTCTCTATTTTTGAGGATTTTATGTCCATGATATAATCATATTTGTAAAAATTTCATCCATGGCTGATGAATGCACACATACATATGTATGTATGTATGTATCCAGGTATACTGCTTTCTCTTTCTATTCAATAAGTACCAAAAGTATATCATTTCTAAAATTTCTATAATCCCTAACTTCCTTATTACATTTTCCTAGAACAGTGATGGTAAACCTATGATACACATGTGAGCACTGACACGCATAGCCATTTTCAATGACATGTGGCTGCACACATATATATATGGAAGTGTGGAGTTATATGCTGAGGATGAAACATTTGCTGCAGTGTAGTGTAAACACTCTGTACACTATAGATGACAATTCTACCTATATTAATTTACCTTTTTTGTGTATTAAATACAGTTATATATTACAATTATACATTTTTGTTATTTAAACTATAAATACTGCAAAATTATGGTTTTTTTCCTTGAAGTGACACACCACCCAAGTTATGCTCAGTTTTTTGGTGAATTTTGACACACCAAGCTCAAAAGGTTGCCAATTACTGGCCTAGAACTTAGAGTAGTAAATTGAATTCCACCATTAATATAGTTTTATTATTTGTTTGTTCCCTAAATTAATTTAGTGTATTTTCTTTTAAATATGCATAAGGTTAATTGGGTGCATATGTTGAATATTGAAATGAATACGTTACCTGTGTGATTTCAGCAAAATGTTGTTTCTTATATTTAGTTGTCTATTTTTGGTATTACCTTGTCTGATTTTTGTATTCAGCTGAAACAATAGATTTTGTTCCAGCCTTTATTTTAACTTTTTTTTATTTCAAGTGTTTCTTGTTAATAACATATTGTTAGATTTTGCTTTCTTATCCATTCTGCTAATCTCTTCCATTTTATGAGTGAATTTATTCCATTCATATTCATAGTTATGGTTATTAATTGTTTGTTTCCATCCATTCTATTTTTTCTACTTTTCCTTCCTATTTACTCCTTTCTCTCTATTTCAAGTATTACTCTTTCTCTTTTTCACTTTACGATTTTCTTCCTATCTCCTTTCTAAGATTAAGATTGGTTTTGTTTTATAACTAATTCCCCCCCAAATCTATCCTCCATTTTATTCCTCTTTTCCCACATCCTGTTCTTTTTTTTTCATCTGTTAGTGGAATGTATTTTTACAGCAAATATTTAGCATGTATGTATATGTGTGACTAGTGTAGGTGTGAAGTTTGAGTGCTTCTTTTCCTGCCCCTACTCCTTACATATTTATTATATACAAATATCCTATTTATACAACCCAATTATGTATCTTAACAAACTCCTTCATAGTTTCTCCCATTTTTTTAATGTGTCCTCTCACCTATCTTTCTTTTCTCTTACATCTTCAAAACATAAAAAAAAACTACTGATAGATCTTTTCACAGTTTATAAACTCCCTTCTAATTGTTCACCTGTAGTTAACATTTTGTCTTCTGATTTCTGTATTTATATTTCAAAGATCCTTTCATCTTTATTTTTCATCACAAATATTTGAAAATCCTTTATTTCATTGGTTTTTGTATTTGTAAGATGATACTTAATTTTGAAAAGAGACAATTCACAACAAATGAAGAAAATATTAAGGATATTATCAGAAATAATTTTGCCAAACTATACACCAACAAAATCAAAAACATAAGTGAAATAAGTGATTAACAACAAAATATCCAAGTTGACAGAACAAGAAATAGAGAATTTAAACAACACAATTTCATAGAAAGAAGTTGAGACATAAATGAACCTCAAAAAATACTCTAGGACCAGAAGGTTTTCTCAAATGAATTTTACCAAGTAGTCAAAGAACAATTAATTATAATATTCCATAAATTAATTGAAAAACAAAAAGAAGCAAAATAACAGATCTACCAAATTCTATCTATAGCAAGATAGAGAATAGATACATAATAAACTAGAGTGATCAAACAGAAAAAGAAAATTATAGGCCAATATCTCTATTGCTCTAAAGATACAGCAATATAAAATAATTGATAATTAAATAAAATATTATTGGAGACTAAAATATCCCACAAAAAATACATTCATTTTGACAAGGTTGCATTTAATTGAGTAAATGGTTATTTAATATTAGGAAAACTATAAGCTATAACTACAACTACATTTATAAACAAAATCAATTAAAATCATATGATTATATCATTAGACCCAGAAAAATCATTAGACCTTTGAAAAATACAAATGTCCATTTCTATTTAAAACATTTTATAAGTAGAATTAATAGGCTTTAAACTAGAAATTATAAATACTATATATTTAAAATCAAGAACTATTATTGTTATTTATAACAGAGATAAGAATATTTTCTAATAAATTCAAGAGTGAAACAAGAATCTGTTGTCACCACTGCTATCTGACATAGTGCTAGAAACACCGGCTATAGCAACAAGAAAAGAAAATGAGGGAATAAATATAGGCATATAAGAAACAAAATTTTAGTTTTTGCAGATGATGTGATGGTATACTCCAGAGTCAACTAAAATTAATTGAAATAACAACTTTGGCAGACATGCAGTATATAATATAAATCCACACAAATCATCAGCATTTCTATATCATGCCAATAAAACTCAGGAATCAGAGATAAAAAGAGAAATTCCATTTAAAATTATAACTAAATATAAAAAAATCTTGGGAGTTTATCTTCCAAAATATACACAAGAATTGTATAAATATAACTAAACAACTGTTTATAAAAGAAATACTAACATAAATAATTTAAAAATTAATTGCTCATGGGTAGAATGAGTCAATATAATAAAAATGATAATGATACCTAAATTAATTAATATGTTCAGTGCTGTGCCAGTTAAGCTACCAGGATATTCTAGAAGGACTAACATTTTTGGCATGAGGGCTTGCTGAGCCCTTTTCAAGGTTGCTCCTCTACCTTAGGTATTCATTCACCTTTCATCCTAAGGTTACCCGTGGCTCTAAGAAACTGTATGCAGTGGCCACTCCCCAAATAAAATCATCTTGACAGAGAAGCTAAACCCAATTAACCTGTTGATGATTTAAGGGAGTTGTCTACCTCAAGTATGTGAAGATTTCTCCTGGCAAAATGGGTTGATGTGAATAATTTGTTGCGATGGCCATGAAGACAGTGGGAATGTGCTGTGGAGTGCTTAGAGCCTGGTTAAATATCAAAGATACCAAGATCATCCCCTGTATCTTGGACCATTGCCAGCCATCTTGACTTGTGTCTTATCACTGCACTTCTATGACTTTGGAAGAGAGAGTGAGGCTGATGACTTTGTGCATTCTGCCTCACTCAAATCCAATTCACATACAAGTCTAGACATCATCTTCTTTGAAAACAATGAAAAACAAGTTGCGCTACCAAAAGATTACTTTATGGAACAGCAGCAACAACAGCAAAACAACAACAAAAGAGAGAGAGAAAAGATGGAAGAAAAAAAAGCAAGAATCTCAAGACGAATAATAAAAAGAAATTAAAATGAAGGAGGCTTAACAGTGCCATATTTCAAACTGTACTACAAATTAGTAATCAGTAAAACAACTTGGAACTGGTTAAAAAATAGAGTTCAATTGACAAAAAAGATTAGTTATACAATATACAGAATTAAATATATCTAGTATTTGATAAATGTGAAAATTCTAGCTATTTGGATAAAGCCTTACTATTGACCAAAAAATGCTATGAAAAGTGGATAGAAATATAAAAGAAATTAGATATAAACCAACACTTCTTACATTATAAAAAAATAAATGGATATATGAACTAGATATAAATGGTAGCATCAATAGCAAATTAGACAAAGATGGAAGAAATTTGCCTTCCAAATATATAAATAGGAAAAATTTTCATAGCAAAACAAGGAATAGAAAAGAACTCAACATAAAATGGCTAATTTTGATTACAAAAAATGTAAAAGTTTTTTCACAAATAAATTTAATAAAAACAATATTAGAAGGAAAACTGAGGGAAAGTCTTTATAACAAACTTTATTGGATAAAGTCCTCATTTCGAGATATCTAAGAAAGGAACTGATATTAATTTATAAGAAAGCTATTCCCTGGGGGCAGCTGGGTGGCTCAGTGGATTGAAAGACAGGCTCAGAGATAGGAAGTCCTGGGTTCAAATCTGACCTCAGACACTTCCTAGCTGTGTAACCCTGGGCAAGTCACTTAACCCCAATTGCCTAGCTCTTACCACTCTTCCGCCTTAACCAATACCCAATATTGATTCTAAGATGAAAGGTAAGGGTTTAAAAAAAAGCTATTCCTCAATTATTAAATGATCTAAGGATATATGTCATAAGGGAAGAAACCCAGGCTATAATAATTATATTTAAAATTGCTCCCACTAATACACTGTTGGTGGAACTATGAACTGATCCAACCGTTCTGGAAAACAATTTGGAATTATGCCCAGAGAATTATGAAAGTGCACACATTTAGATACATTCACAAGGGGATCAGGGGAAAAAGAAGAATTTATGTATTCCAAAATATTTATAGCTGCTCTCTTTGGGTGGCAAAGAACTGAAAATTATGGGGATGTCCATCAATTGGGGAATGACTGAACAAATTTTGGTATATGTTTGTAATGGAATACTACTGTGCCATAAGAAATGAGGAGCAGGTTAATTTTTTTTTAAACTTGGAGAGACCTACATGAAATAATGAAGAGTGAAGCAAGTAGAACCAAGAGAACATTATACGTTGCTGCAGAATTAATATTTGGAGAATGAAAGACATTTGTTAATGTCCACCTCCAAAGAAAAACTGATAAATAGTAACACAAAAGACATAATTTATATGTGCATATCTTTTTGTCAGGTGATGTTTTCTGTGGTGTGGGGGTGGGAAGGAGAAGGTTGAGATAGCTGTAAATAAGTTATATTAACAAATAAAGAAGATAAAAAGAAAAATAATTTACTATTACAAAAAAAGTTTACTATCACAAAAATGCTCCAAATCACTACTAATTAGAGAAATGCAAATTAAAGCAATTCTGAGATTATGCCTCACACTCATCAAAGTGTCAAAGATAACAAAGAAAATGATTACTATTGGAAGGTCTATGAGAGAACAGGCACATTCAATGGGTATAAACATTTGGGAAAACAATTTGGAACTAT
This sequence comes from Gracilinanus agilis, assembly GCF_016433145.1. NCBI lineage: Eukaryota > Metazoa > Chordata > Mammalia > Didelphimorphia > Didelphidae > Gracilinanus > Gracilinanus agilis. Next base: position 307,963,580 of record NC_058131.1, read on the forward strand.
ACAAAAAAAGTTACTAAACAGTAAACTATTCTTTGGTCCAGATATAATAATAGTAGGTCTACAGTCAAAAGAAATCAAAGAAATAGGAAAAAGTCCTTCATGAACAAAAATATGTATAGAAGTTATCTTTGTGATGGCAAAAAAATATCCCTGGAAGCTAAGAGTATGTCCAAAAATTTAGAAATGTCTGAATTAAATAGTGATATATGAATATGATGGAGGACTATTGTGCTGAAAGAAATGAAGAAATAAATAATTTCCAAAAGACATGGAAAAATGTATCTGAACTGATGCAGAATGAAGTGAGCAAAACTAGAAGAACAATTTATGATATAATATCAATATCACAAAAATGAACAATTTTATAAGCTGATGGACTTTTATTAAGAACTTTTATAAACTGAGGGAAAATGAACAGAATCTGGAGAAAAATATGTATATAATAATTACAACATTGTAAAAAAATACTTTGAAAGCTATAAGAACTATGACTAAAACAAAGACTATTCATGATTCCAGAGGACCAATTATGAAATATTCTATCTATGAAAGAGACATGATAGATTTAGGGTGCAGAGTAAGATACATAGATGTGTGTATGTATACATACCAATATATAGTTAGACAGGCAGATAGATAAATAGATGGATAGACAGAGAGACAGATAGAGATAGATAGACAGATAGATAGATAGATAGATAGATAGATAGATAGATAGATAGATAGATAGATAGATAGATAGATAGATAGATGATAGATGGATGGATGGATGGATAGACAGACATATAGATATATATAAACAGACAGACAGATATATGTATATTTCTGTACAAAAAACCTTTACATATATTTACGTATTTACATATATGTACATATAGTCCCTAAATGCGTCTCATTTGTCACCTGGCTGCACTACTTTGAGGTTTCTCTGACTCCTCCATCTTTTCCCAGGAAGGTTTATTATGGGGAAATCCTTATTATCCTATGATCTCATCAGCCTCAATAATCCACCTCATTACTACCCTCTGACTCCCTGACTGGAAAGTGGAGCCATGAACACCAAACCTCTATTTAAGGTGAGAGCTGAGCTCAGACATTTCATTTCTCACATGGCTGTACTGCTTTGGGACTTTTCTGATGGACATTTTCACCATGTCTTGCCTGGTACCTCTCTTTCTCTCCTGCTTTTCAGCTTCCTTCATTAAATGATAAGCTCTTTGAGGAGAGAGACTGTCTTCCTTTTTTCCTATTGGTACCTACCAGAGCTTAGCTCAGTACCTGACACATAGTTGGTATTTAATAAATATGTATATGCATGTGCAGATGTATATATACATGCATACATACACACACATATACACACACAATGGTTCCATACAACCATTGAGGGATTTGTTTTCACTATGCATATTTGTTCAAAGAAATATGTTTTTCTGTTTTTTATGCCCAGTGAGGGCAATGAGCGGGGAGAAAATATATCTGTTAATTTTTTTTAAATGCTGCAGGGCTCATCTCTGAGAGGGGGCAGGGGAAAAAGGAGGGAGACAACAAGAATCTTGTAACCATGGAAAAATTTTTTAAATAAAAATAAATAAAAAATTAAATGTGATAGTGCCACAGATGTGAATTGTTATGTGGACTTTTAATGAGGTCACTATGTTATTAGTTTTATTTAATTGTTTTAATTTGTTATAAAAGCTCTCTCATGAAGTGGAAGTAATTGGTAAATAGGTATAATATAAAAACAGAATACATTAAAAACCTAAAAATAATTATTAGTTATTTGAAAAAACTTTTCACATATATTAATGGCTTGATATTTAACCACATCTGTTTGGGGATGGCACCAGTTCTTATATATTTGTGGTAATTCTTTATATAATTCAGATGTTGGCAGTTAGGTGTCATAATGGATAGGGTACTAGAGTGGATGTTAGAAAGACCTGAGTTTAGGGGGGCAGCTGGGTAGCTCAGTGGAGTGAGAGTCAGGCCTAGAGACAGGAGGTCCTAGGTTCAAACCCGGCCTCAGCCACTTCCCAGCTGTGTGACCCTTGGCAAGTCACTTGACCCCCATTGCCCACCCTTACCAATCTTCCACCTATGAGACAATACACCGAAGTACAAGGGTTTAAAAAAAAAAAGAAAGACCTGAGTTTAAATCTTGCCTCACATACTTATTTTGTGATCCTAGGGAAGTCACTTAACCTTTCTCCACCTCTATTTCATCATCTATAAAATGGGGATAATGATAGCACCTACTTCAAAGGAATGTTGTGAGAATCAAATGAGATGTGTCATATGAAAGAGCTTTGCAAATCAACATATATATTTATATGTTCACACACACACACACACACACACACACACACACACACACACACACACCTGAGTTCAAATCTGGCCTTAAACATTTACTAGCTATGTAATCCTGGAAAACGTCAATTAATTCTATTTACTACAGTTTCCTCATTTGTAAAATAAACTGGAGAAATGGCAAACCACTCTGGTATCTTTACAAAGAATACCTCAAATAGGGTCATGAAGAGTGGGACATGACTAAAACAACTGAACAATAACGGCAAGCATTATAACAAACACTATACTCATCTGATCATAGTAAAATTTGCCAAATTGCCTTTCTATTTTCCCAGTTCTTGTGAGTTTTTCCTCAAGTAATAATGTATGCTCTTAGATTTGCAAAACATTTGGTTACCAAAAAGTTATTTTTGAATCTCACTTATTAGTCTATTCCACTAATCTGTTTTTCTCAAAACTATTTAAAATAATTCAAAATAGATCATTGCTTTGTGGAATAATTTGAAGTCTGAACACACCTCCTTTCCATTCTTACCTTTTTTTTTTCATAATTTTCCTTGTTATTGCAAACTTCTTGTTCCTGCAAATACTTTTGTTATGTTTGTAGCTCTATGGAGTACCCCATTAGTAGTTTGATTGGTATAATTCTAAATATGCAAATTAATTTGGTAATATTAAATTTTTGTAGTGTAGTCTAATCATGAGCAAAAAATATCCCTCAAGTTATTTATGGTATCTGTAATTTATTTTTAAAGTATTTTACATTACAAAACACTTTTCACACAAATAAAACTGGATCTAAACAATTGGAAAAAAACATTAATTGCTCATGGGTAGGCCGAGCTGATAAAATAAAAATGACAATCCCACCTAAATTAATTTACCTTTCAGTGCCATGCCTATCAAACTACCAAAAAACTATTTTATAAATTCTATAAAATTTATTTTATAGAAAATAGAAAAAATAATAACAAAATTCATTTGGAAGAACAAAAGATCAAGAATATTAAGGGAACTAATGAAAAAAAATTGTGATGGATGATGGCCTAGAAGTACCAGATCTTAAACTGTACTATTAAGCAGTGATCATCAAAACAATATGGTACTGGCTAAGAAATAGAAGAGTGGATCAATGGAGTAGACATAGGGTAAATGACTTCAGCAATCCAGTGTTTGATAAACCAAAAGATCCCACCTTTTGAGATAAGAACTCTCTATTTGACAAAAACTGCTAGGAAAACTGGAAAACAGTATGGCAAAAATTAAGTTTAGATCAACATCTAACACCCCATATCAAGATATTTTCAAAATGGTTATATTACTAAAACATAATGAGTGACATTATCAGTAAATTAGATGAATATAGAATAGTCTCCCTGTCAGATCTATGAAGAAGGGAAGAATTTAAGACCAAACAAGAGATAGAGAACATTACAAGATGTAAAATGAATAATTCCAATTATATTAAATTTAAAAGGTTTTGCACAAACAAAACCAATGCAACCGAGATTAGAAGGGAAGCAACAAACTGGGAGAAAAAAATTTTTAACAAATTTCCCTGATAAAGGTCTCATAAAGAAAAGTAAGTCAAATTTATAAGAAGCTAAGCCATTCCCCAATTGAAAAATGGTCAAGGGATATGAATAGACAGTTCTCAGAGGAAGACATCAAAGCTATCAATAATCATATGAAAAATGTTCTAAATCCCTCCTGATTAGAGAAATGCAAATCAAAACAACTCTGAGGTACCACCTTATACCTAGCAGATTGACCAATATGACAGTAAAGGAAAATAATAAATGTTGGAGGGGATGTGGCAAAATTGGGACATTAATGCATTGCTGGTAGAGTTGTGAATTGATCCAACCATTCTGGAAGGCAGTTTGGAATTATGCCCAAAGGGCTTTAAAAGAATGCGTGCCTTTTGATCCAGCAATACCAGTATTCAGTGTGTATCCCAAAGAGTTAAAAAAAATGGAGATGGACTGTTTGTACGAAACTATTTATAACTGTGCTTTTTGTGGTGGCAAAAAAATTGGAAACTGAGGGAATATCCCTTGATTGGGGATGGCTGAACCAATTGTATATGATGGTGATGGAATACTGTTGTGCTATAAGGAATGATGAACTGAATGATTTCTTTAAAAACTGGAAAGACCTACCTGAACCATTGTGCAGTGAAATAAGCAGAACCAGGAGAATATTATACACAGTAACTGAAACATTGTAGGGCAATCAAATGTATTAGACTTTGCTACTAACAGCAATGCAATGATCCAGGACAATTTTGAGGGACTTATGAAAAGAATGCTATCCATGTCTAGAGAAAGAACTGTTGGAGTAGAAATGCAGAAGAAAACATAATAATTATCACTTATTCATTTGGGTATATGCTTTGGGATTTTGGTTCTAAAAGATTACTCTATTACAAAAATTAACAATATGAAAATGGATTTTGAGTAATAATACATGTAAAACCCAGTAGAATTGCTTGTCAACTATGGGAGGAGAGAAGGGAAGAGGGGAGAGAGACAACTTGAATTATGTAACCTTGGAAAACATGTGTAAATTTGTTACTAGAATAAAATAAAGAAAAAAAATGTTTAAGTGTTTTACAAAGCCTTGATTATGACTTGGTAAATTGACTACCAGAGATTTTGTATATTTTGTGTTCTTTCTTTTATTTTTTAATTAATTAATTTAGAATATTTTTCCATGGTTACATGATTCATGTTCTTTCCCTCCTCTTCCCCCCCCCCTCCCAGAACCAATGAGCAATTCCACTGGGTTTTACAGGTATTCTTGTTCAAAAGCTATTTCCATATTATTAATATTTTCAATAGAGTGATCATTTAAGGTCAACATCCCCAATCATATCCCCATCAAACCATATGATCAATCATATGTTTGATTGTGCCACAATGTATCAGTCTCTGTGTACCGTGTTCTCCTGGTTCTGCTCCTTTTGCTCTACATCAATTTCTGGAGGTCTTTTGTGTTCTTTTGAATGGAAATTTACATGCTACTTTTTCCTGGATTTTATTATTACTCCATTGGTGAGTTCTCTCTGAGACCTCCATTTTGGTGACTGGCTCAGGCTGACCATGCTTCATTTTCCTTCCAGTTTGTTTTTCTGACTGTCTCTAGATTTTACCACCATGCCCTGGCACAGGGAATATAAGCTCCTCGAGGGCAGAAACTGTCTTTCTTTTTTGCTTGTATTTTTGTCCCCAGTGCTAAGAACGATGTTTGTCACCTAGGAAACACTTCTGCTTGTTGGCTATTGCTTCTTTACTGTAATAAACTGCTTTGCTGAAGTTCTTTTCTGAAACAAATACTTTTCTGATTCTCTGGGGTTTTCTAAATGCACCATCACATCATCTGTAAGTAGAAGTAATTGTGTCTCTTCTTTGCCAATGTTTAAGCCTTTAATTTGACATATTATTCCTCTTTCCTCTTCAGTTTTGTAACTTTTAAAAATTAGATTTATAAGACTCCAGGCAATTACCTGATCAGGCTATCCTTGACCATGAGTCCATTATTCCAATGTTTTAAGCTTTGTTCCAGAAATGTAATCCCTTTCTCAACATTTTCTTTCTCAGTTATTTACTGCCCAAATGTATTTTTCTCTTCTGAAATTCTTAGTTTCAATCATGTAGCATTAATGGCAATACAAGCAGTATCCCTCAGCTCTTCCTTCAGTCTTTGCCTTGGATTCTATCATCTTTAGTAATCCTCTTTAGATTCCCTCTGATAGTGGATAGTAGTCATCTGGTTTGCCTGGATTTTGGAAGGTTGGTGACATCATAGATACCTTTCCTGGGAAGACAAAAAGCTTTTCCTGAGGTTGTTATCAAATTGACAATAACCAACTCATAATGTCTCATTAGAGAACCATCAACCCCCACCTTTCATCTCTTCTTCCTCTGAACCTTGATAAATTTCTCACCTGACAACACCTGCATATCTACCTGGTCATTCCTTAGAGGACAAAAGAATACTTCCTCCTCCGACAATGTATTTCCCTCCTCTTTGATAAGAGCTTTATATCTGTTACTCATCTCCAAATATTCAGTTTTCCTCCTACTTCTTTTCAGTGACACCTTCTTCCATCCTCAGGCACCCTAACATTGGTCAGCATTTGTTTCCCCTCTGTCGCTTTTGATATATTTTCTTTTCTTTTCACAACAAAGCCTTTTCTTTTTTAAGAATGGCATCATTCTCTTTGATAACATGAAAAGCTATGTCTGAAGCCCTTTAACCTTTTTTAAGCTAATATTTATATAAAGATTTTTTGTTTGAAAAACATCCATATATTGATATATACATATGTATGTATTTATCCTCATTTAGTCCTCATAACAACTATGTGAGGTAAGTGCTATTACTACCCTCATTTTATAGATGAATAAACTGAAACTAAGTTACCTGATTTGCCAAGATTAGGAAGAAGATTTGATCTCTGGTATTCCTGACTCCAAGTCAGTGCTCTATCCACTACTCTTTCCAGTTACTTTTAGGTGGTATAACAGGTAAAGTACTGACTTCAAATCAGGAATATTTGTGGTCAACTTGAACCTCAGACACTTACAAGCTGTGTAATGGTGGACAAGTTATTTAACCTCTGTCAGTTTGTCTGTTTCCTGAACTGAAAAGTGGAGATAATAGTTGTTGTGAGGATAAAATTAGACAACAATTGTAAAGTGCTTTACAAACCTTTAAGTACTACATAAATACTAGCTGTCATTATTGTTATTATTTCCCAGTATCAAAATCAGCCTAAACTTTAAGCAAAATTGCATTTTTTCACCCATGGCAGAAATTGTTGTTTAGTTGTTTTTCAGTCACATCCACCTCTTCATGACCCCATTTGAGGTTTCTTTGGCAAAGATCCTGGAGTGGTTTGCCATTTCCTTCTCCAGCTCATTTTACAGATGAGGAAACTAAGGCAAACAGGGTTAAGTGATTTTCTGGGGTTCATATGATCAATAAGCCTCTGAAACCAGATTTGAACTCAGGAAGATGAGTTTTCCTGACTCCAGGCACAGCACTCTATTCACTGTGCCATTTAGCTGCCACATGGCAAAAATAATCCCTACAAAAGTGTTCACTTTGTCCATACCTTCAAGAAGTGAGATACTCAGGTTTTTGGTTTTGTTTTTCCTTAATTGTAACTCCCTTGAGCTTGTAGCTTTATCCAACTCTAGAATTCTCCTTCTCATTAGCATAGTCTTACCTTCTAACCCTATTAACAAGTTCTTGCTTTGTTAACCCTCATCAATTATATGCAACTCCTTTTCTCTTTTCTTATTAACTTCTCTTCTTGTCTTACCAAATGCTTTCTCATTCTCCTCAAGTTCTTCTACTTCTTCCATTTCTCTAAGTCCTTCTGTTTCATCTCAAGTCAATTCCTTTTTTCTTTTCTTTACCTTCTCTTTGAGTCCTTCTGCCCACGTCTTTTTCCACCAGTCCTTCTTCTAATTCTTCAATTACTTTTTAAAGTCTCCCAAATTTCTTTCTCCACATTCACTGTTTGGCCTTCATGGTACCAAAGCCCTCCAATAGTCTTTTTATGTCTTCCTTTTCTTTCTTCTTGATCTTGAGTACTCCTCCTACTCCTCCTTTTCATAACACCCATGCCCATGAAAACTAGAAGGAGTAAGTCCATCAATAAACATTTATTAAGCACCTACTATTGCCAGGAGCTGTGCTGTGGGCAAGGAATACAAAGATATGCAACAGACAGTTAGTCCTGGCTCTCATGGAGCCCATAGTCTAATGGAGAAGACAACACGCAATGCATATATACAAACAAGTAGCACACAGAATAACTTAAGAGATAATCATCAGAGGAAGGTGTTATAATTAAGGGGAATAAAAAAGACTTCCTGTAGAAAGTAGGTTATTAGATGAGACTTGAAGGAAGCCAACAGGTGGAGATGAGAAAGGAGAACATTTCAGGCATGGGAGAGAGCCCATGAGAATGCTCAGTGTCAGGAAATGAAGGGTTATGTAAAAGGTACAGAAGTGTCACTGGATCGCAGAGTATTAGAGTGTAGGTGGGAGGTGAAAAATATAAAAAGCCTGTAAAACAAATGGCATTGAATACCAAACAGAGAATTTTATTTTATTTTTTAAACCCTTTCCTTCCATCTTAGAATCAATACTGTATATTGGTTCTGAGGCAGAAAAGCTGTAAGGATTAGGCAATGAGGGTTAAGTGACTTGCCCAGGGTCACACAGCTAGGAAGTGTTTGAGGCTGGAGTTGAACCTAGGAACTCCCATCTCTAGGTCTGGCTCTCAATCCATTGTGCCACCTAACTGCCTTGGATTTTATTTTTGATCCTTGTGGTAATAAGGAGTCACTGGGGTACCTTGAATGGGGGGAGGGAGGGAAGAGAAAGGGACATACATAGACCTATGATTTAGAAAGATCACTTTGACATATGAGAAGAGGAGAGACTGGATGATGGGAAAAGAAAAGACGTTGAGAGAGAGATTTTGGAGACAAAATTAATAGACCTTGACAACAGATTAGATATGGAAGATGAGAGTGAGGAGTTGAAGATGGTCCTTAGGTTCCCACCCTGAGTGACTAGAAAGATGGTGGTACCCTTACCAGTAATAGAAAATTTAGAAAGAGGGGAGAGCTTGAGGTGGGGAGAATATTAAATCTGGTTTAGGGAATGCTGAGTTTGTGATGTCTGCAGAACAAAGAGTTTGAGATGTCCATTAGATGTGAAACTGGATAGGAGCAGAGAGGTTAGGGCTAAATAAGTAGATCTGAGAATCATCAAAAGAATGTTCTCTATACATGTAGCAATTAACTCTAAAAAAAGTTTATAAGGGTCATGGGCTATTTGCAGAGAGCAGATGGGAAAACTGAGGTATCCTTTCCCACAACCTCAACTGTATAACCTAGCCTAAGCTGGGGAATGCAGGAATTATGGCATACATGAGAGAAATGAGTAAAACCAAAAGGAAGTACCAGTGACACTTGACTAGTAAACTAGTAGAAAAATCAGTAGAATATCACAGGATTATGGAGCCCTCCATACTTCATGGTATCAAATACAATAATGTATTTGTGTTATATACACACATCTCTCTATTTTTTCAAGAGTTCTTACTCAAACTTGAGTCTGAGTATGACTGAGGAGAGATAGGTGTATTTTGGAGAACAATTTGGAACCATGCCCAAAAAGCCATGGAACTGCATACCCTTTTTTCTGGAATTACCACTACTAGGTCTGTACCCCCAAAGAGATGAAAGAAAGGAGAAAAGGACCAACGTATACAGAAATATTTACAGTAGCTTTTTTTCTAGTGGCAAAGAATTAGGAATTGAGAGATGTCCATCAATTGGGGAATGGCTGAAGAAGTTATGGTCTGTGTTATGCCATAAGAAATAATGAACAGGATGATTTTTTAAAAAAATCTATAAAACCCTATATGAACTGATGCAAAGTGATGTAAGAAGAACCAAGAGAACCATGTACACAGTAACATCATTATTGTATGATGATCAACTATGAATGAAAGCTATTATCAGCAATGCAAGGATCCAAGACAACCTCAAAAACAGGTGATGAAGAAAACTATCCACTGTCATAAAAGGAACTGATGAAATTGGAATAAAGATTGAAGCATACCATTTTTCATTTCATTTCCTTCATGAGTTTTTTTCTTGATTGTGCAATATATGTCTTCTTTCACAACATGAGGAATATGGAAATTTGTATTGCATGACAGCATATGTATAACGTATCACATAGCTTGCTGCCTCAGGGAAAGAGGAGGGAGGAAGGGAGAGAATTCAGATTCCAAAATGTCAGAAAATGAATGTTAAAAATTGTTTCTGTGTGCAATTGGGGAAAAATACAATTTTTAAAAAGAGTAGGTTCCAAAAGGATAGATACTGAGTGGTTTATATGAAAGGGATTATTACCCTTTTACTAAATCCATGGAGTTCTGTCTTAGCATGCAATTAAAAGATTTTTCATCACGACACAATATTTGTCCCTAAATCTTTAGACTCCATAGGAAGCAGTCAGAAAATGTTTACAGGGCTATGCTGCAGCCAACTTGAACTGGACTTTAAGTTGTTGTTCAGTTACGTTAAACTCTTCATGACCCCATTTAAGGTTTTCTTGGCAAAGATATTGGAATGGTTTGCCATTTCCCCCTGCAGCTCATTTTACATATGAGGAAACTGAGGCAAACAGGGTTAAGTGACTTGCCTACTGACAGCTTGTAAATGTCAGAGTCCTGATAAGAATTCAGGAAAATAAGTTTTTCTGACTGCATACCTGGCATTCTATCTACTGTGCTACCTAGCTACCCATTGATTGTTAAATTGTCTGTGGAAACATTTATACCTTTGAAGTATGCAAATGCTATAAATCAGGGAATGATTTTTGGTTTTGTTGATTATCTACAACCAATAGGAAGGAAGGAAGGAAGGAAGGAAAGAAGGAAGGAAGGAAGGAAGGAAGGAAGGATGGAAGGAAGGAAGGAAGGAAAGAAGGAAGGAAGGAAGGAAGG
>NC_058131.1:307974500-308044500 GCF_016433145.1 Gracilinanus agilis
AGGAAGGAAGGAAGGAAGGAAGGGAGGGAGGGAGGGAGGAAGGAAGGAAGGAAGGAAGGAAGGAAGGAAGGAAGGAAGGAAGGAAGGAAGGAAAGAAGAAAAAAAGAAGTAATTTATCAAGTAACTACTATGTTCTACAGACACTATGACAAGCACTTCACATATATTATCTCATTTGGCAATTTGCAATTAATGTTGCATTCTTCAACAGAACAACTTGCCCACTAGACCTTGTGATAAAAGAAAGTAGGAGACCAGAGGAGTAACCTCCCCAGGAGATATTCTATAGTCAGGAAGAGAAGCATGAGGATACCACAAAGAGAGAAAAAATACTGGGACTAGGTATGAGAGGTGTGAGTTGTCTTGGCCATATGTTCCATATGTGTGTGCCTCCCTACTGGTGTACCATGTTGTATGTCCATTCTTTCCAATAATATTACATGTATTTGTAGGAAAGTATAACCTATGTTTATTGGAGAATGTATTTCTACTCTTCTTATTATAACTAAAACTCCAACCATGATGGGGCACAGTATAAATTTACATTACCTAAACCCAGTTGGGCTTTTACTGCAGCAAGGTAATTCCTTTACCCCTCCCTAATTCATTCTCCATCTGATTATTTTTTATCAGCTATTCCAGATTTCACCTTCTCTCCTCAAATGTCTCACCAAATATCTTTTTCAGCAAATGAATCCAAGGGAATGAAAATCCATAGAATATTGTGAATTTAGCATGATTAACCCCACCCACCCAACTCAGGATGCATCCTATGACTGAGTGTCTGAGAGGGTTGTCCCAACTACATGCCCCCAAATTATAATTGAACTTTTACTCAAAGACCTCTTATAAAGGAGGATTCCACCATCCCATGCTGCAGCCCACTTCTTCTTTTGCAGGGCAAATTGGTAGGAAATTTTCCCAAACATCAAACTTGAATTTGCCTTTATCCAATCCCCGCCCCTTTTGCTCCTAGTTTAGCCTTCAGTGGCAAAGTCCTTGTATTATTCCTTCCCCATGGTGAGAAGTTAGCCCAGCCTTATTAATAACATGGGCTAAACTCTTAAATGTTTTTTCTTCACCTTAAGCTATGTGATTTTACAAAAGGAAAGAAAAAGAGAAAAACAGACTATATTATGCTTTGTAAACTCATATTCAAGTGAAACTGAATGATGAATAATTATAATGACCCAACAGGAGAACTAAGAAAAAGTACAACTCTCCCTTCTTTGCAGAGGTGGGAGACTATGAGTGGGGAATATCATATATACCAGTGATGGGCAAACTTTTTAAAGAGGGGCCCAAAGGAAAGGAAATGCTCATTTGTCCATCTGTTTCTAAGGCAACTCTTTCAAAGTTTCATTGAATTGTATCCTACTCAATGTATTCGTCAGATTAGGAATAATGTTGTTTGGCCAGATAGAACATTTCAGGGGGCCGCATCTGGCCAGTGGGCCGTAGTTTGCCCATCACTGATATATACCATAAGATTCAGTTGATATATGGGGTTAGCTTTTCTATATTCCTTTTCTATGTTTTTGTTCTTTATTACTTATTATATTATTATTATCACTAAGGAGAGAAATGGAAAAGAATATATTCCAAAAGAATGCAAAAACAGAAGATATTAATTATTTTTTAAAATTCTCTTATTTTGCTTTTTGAGTTTTACAGAGAGATCTGTAGTCTTCCAGTACAAGTTTGTACCTCCTGCTGTGAAATAGAGGATGAAGGGGCTATGAGAAGGAGGAGGGTTGGAGTTTCCTGAATTTCTTTAGAGAGCACTCAAATCCATTTGATTTTTTAAAAAACTTGATTTAAAAACCTCTTAGTAAATTACTTTCAGGGGAAACATTGAAGGTTGCTTCTGTGTTTGGAAGCATTAATTAAACTCTAAAGAGCCTTATCCCCAGCTCTTCCCAGTACTTTGCTCTCAAAAGAGAACTTTCCTTCCCTACTCCAAAACATTCTTCAATGGAGAGAGTGTCTTGGAGATCCTATCTCCTACTCCCTCCTGGGATCTTCTCTGAAGCATCTTCTTGACCAGAAAAAATTGAGAATAATGTCCTTAAGACACTGGTTAGAAAATGTATTTGCCAGGACCATTCTCCAGGGATTTATTTTAGTTCTAGATAAAAAGATAAAGAGTCTTCTTAGGTGTCCTTTGCTGATCAGACTTTTGAGCTCCATGAAGAATAAATCTCCAAGCAGACTGCCAAGGCACACTATAAATTTATTCTATCTCAATTGGGCTTTCACTACAGCAAGGTACTACACTCATTATATCAGCTATTCTAAACCGTCTCTTCTTTCCTCAAATGACCCCACACTATCCCTACCTTCCCTTCTCCCCTTAGCTGAATGTCTCTCCTCATACTTTACCCAGAAAATCAATAATATTTACATGAGGTACCTCTGCACCCTTTCTCCTCAATTCATAACCTCTTGACATAATTCTCTAATATTAACTTCCTCCTAGCAATTTCTGATGGAAAGCTGACCCTTCTCTTCACCAAAATCAATAGTCTTCCTTTGTGTATCTTTTATTCCATCTGATTTGATTTCATTCCTCTTCTTTCTCTAGTCTACAGGATCTCCCTCACCACTGGTTCTTTGCTTGATACCTACAGAAATGCCCATGTATCTTCATCCTAAAAACAAAAACAAACAGAAAAACTTTCCCTGAATGCCATCATCCATGCTATCATCCTATATCTCCTCTTCCTTTTTTAACCAAACTCCCTGAAAAACCCACTAACATTCATTGTCTCCACATTCTCACCTCTCACTCTTTTCTAAATCCTATCTCTTGATTGAATGAAAGTTTCTCCCTCCAAGGTTACCAGTGTTCTCTTAAATGCCTAATTTAATGACCTTTTCTCAATCAGTATCCTCCCTGACCTCTCTAAATTTGATGCTATAGATCACTTTCTCCTGAATACTCTTTCTTCTCTACATTTTCAAGATGGCATCAGACATTATTTACAAGCTGTGTGACCCTAGGCTAGTCACTTCACCTCTTCCTGAGTTTCCCCACTTGTAAAATAGAGATAACACACCTACCTCACAGAGTTGTTATTTTAAGGATCAAATGAGATAAGATTTGTCAAATGCAGCATTCTATGGCACATAGTAGGGGATGTATAAAGGCATTTCTTTCTTTTTCCATCCACTGTCTCTGTGACTTAATATTGGTTGTCCCCTATCTCTGGAATGCTCTCCCTTCTTACCTCCACACCACCTCTACCTTTTGGATTCTCTAGATTTCTTTAAGACAGAGCTCTACCATGGAGTAACTTGGTGGCTATAGAGAGCCCAGGCTTAGAGATGGGAGGTCTTGGTTCAAATTTGACCTTGATTACTTCCTGGATGGGTTACCCTGGGCAAATCACTTAACCAACCCATTGTCTAGCCCTTACTACTCTTCTGCCTTGGAATCATTACTTAGTATTGATTCTAAAACTAAAGGTAAAACTAAGCTTAATCATTGCTTGTTCTAGTTTTCCATAGCAGCCAGGTCCTACTCATCCCAGGCTAATTTGTGTCTGCTTTTTATGTGGTCTGTATACCTATTGCCTCCCCATTAGAATATAATCTTCTTGAAGGGACTTTTTTTCCAATTCTGTCTTTGTGACAACAGCCTCAAGTACTCTGTTTGACACATAGTAGGCATGTAGTAAAAGCTTATTGGTGGATTGATTGAATACACTATATGATAGAGATTAAATTTAAGGGAGTAAAGATTTTAGATATATAATTGAAAGAGACTTTAAATGTAATTTAATCCAACCCTCTTCATTTTACAAATGGAAAACTGAGACCCAGAGGAGCTGAGCTGTATGCCCAAGATCCCATTGGTAGTGAGTGGAATATATTAAAAGGCAGAGCCAGGCTTCAATTCTGTGCCCCCAGGTTCAATCCTACAACACCTGGTTTAATAAAAATCACTTCCTCCCAGCTAGATTCAGGTCAATTCAAAAAGGATTCACCCACCAGGACCTATTGTGCATTCAAATTTCATATTATTTCAATCCCTGGCTTCATGGAGTTTCTAGTCTAATTAAAAAGACAAGAATCTTTCCACACAAATCAACTAGAGAGCATCTTCTCAATAAATGCCACAAATGTCTGGGACAGACAATGAAAATCGTTGATAGAAGGGCAGTTAGGAAGCACAGTGAATGGAGCTCCAGACCTGGAGTTGGGAGAACCCGGGTTCAAATGTGACCTCAGACACTTCCTAGATCTGTGAGCCTGGGCAAGTCACTGAACCCCTTTTGCCTTGTCCTTGCTACCTTTTTGTTTTAGAATTGATACTAAGACATGAGATAAGTAAAAAAGAAAAGAAAAGAAAATCAACGATAGGTCACAAAGCTAGATGCCAAGACCAAGAGGAGAGATGTAAAAGCATAAACAATATGACCCTTCTTTTCATAAAATTTACAGTCTAGTTAAGAAAACAAGACTTGTATGCCAAAAAGTTAACTCCAAAAGCACAGTGTTTGTACTTGGTAAGAATGAATAGATGATTGTTGAGTGAATAAATAATCAACTGAGCAAATGAATGAATAAATAAATGGATGGATAATTGATTTACTGAATGAATGAATGCAAGACAGTACATAATTAGATATGTTTGCAAATGAGGGTTATCTTGAAATTCAGAAAAGAGATCACTCTGGGTTGAAATTGTTAGGGAAGTTTTGATATAACTGATAAAATTTGAGTTAATTTTTGAAGGATGTATTGAAGTATTTGGCTAAGTAGAGAAGAAAGAGAAAAGAGTAGGTGAAACAAGCCAAGTAGAGAGAGGGGAACATCTAAGCTATGTCCAGTTTCTTTACCTGGTTGTTGCTCCTTCTGCCCCTGTGTGTCAAGTATATTGAATTCTGGAAAAATAAGAAGAATAGTCTGAAAAATATTGTAAATGAGCATGTCTGTTTAGATCAGGGTCTTGGGGTCCATGAACTTATTTTTTAGAAAAATATTTTGTTAACTGTATTTCAATATATTTGATTTTTTTGTGATCCTGGATATTTTATTTTATGCAGCTACAAACATGATTCTGAAAAGGGGACCATAGGCTTCACCAGACTTCCGTTTGGTCACAGACTAAGGGGTCTATCACACACACACACACACACACACACACACAAAGTTAAGAACTGTACCCCCCCCCACTTTAATTAATGCCCGTTCCATTTATTTATTTCAGATCTTGAGCAAGGTTTGCAGTAACTCATCTTTGGGTTTCTGGCTAGCTGACTCCCAGGGGGACTTTTCTTCTTTATCTTTTTCCCACCTTCCCCATATCATACCCATTTCTAGCTGCCTTCCTTAAACATAGACGGGAGAGTAAAGTCACAGTAGTATTCAAAAGGTTAAAGCAGAGTGAACTGTTAATTTTAATGCTTTCTCAAAGCTTCAGTTTTAATAAGCGAAAATGATGTTCTTATTTGCAGTAAAGTGGTGTTATAAAATTCTGTCTGTCAAGCTCATTTTAAAACCATGGAAATAAATGATCTGACAAAATCAGGCTATTAGACAAGTGAAGAAGAGTGATTTCCATAAAAGTAGAGGAGCTGTTCCTTAATTTCACACTTGGTAGTCTTTTGGGTCGACTAAATTTTTAAATAAGTGATAAAATTATATTAGCGCAATTGCATTTTTATAGATTTTTTTGGTCATTGTACTCTTTTTCAATCCCTTTATTTTAACTCAAACCATTCTACTGAAAGGTTACCTCTCAACTTATGTTACCTCGTAACAATCTTTGCCCACCACACGGCCCAGGGCTCACAAATCCTCAGCCAGGCTTCACAATGACCGAGCCATGCCCTGGGCCTGGGAAATGGGGCTTTCCCTGTAAAAGCTGCAAGCAGAATGAACATGGACCCTAAGAACAGAACAGAACCTCTGCGAAGGAATGGAAGATCTGGTCTTTAAAGAGACTTCCCCAGGGCACAGGAAACACCCCAAACTGGAAGTTAAGTGTGAAAAAGCAACCTCATTTTTTTTTTTCTGCTTGACTAGGTAAAAGAAACCCATGCAGAAGTTGGGCTCCTAGAATCAGTTATCTCAACCTTTTCATTTCACAAATGGGGAAATCGAGACCCCAAACAAGCAAGCCAAAGTCACAAAGCTAGTGGAATGTTTACAGTCACTAGTGGAATAGTTGAAGGGGAAAAAAAAATGAATTCCCTTAACTCCCTGCCTAGTTCTCAAAATGAGAGACTCATCAGAAGTGGAAAGCAAAAAGTATGTGACTTTTAAAGCCTTTTATAAACTGCCCCCTTCCTACCTTTATAGTCTTCTTACACTTAACTCCTCTCGACTTACTTTACAACATACAGTGACACAGATCTCGTTTCTAGCACATAAAACTCCATTTCCCGATTCCTGGGTCTTTTCACTGGCTGTCCCTCATGCCTGGAATTTTTTTCCCCTCCTTCTTATCTCCACCTCCTGGATTCCATTCCTTAGTTTTCTTAAAATTTCTGCAAAGTCCCAACTTCGGCAAGAAGGTTTTTCCCTCCTACTAACTGCCTTCCCTTTGATTATCTCCAATTTGTTCAGAATAGATTGTTTGGAACAAAGTTGCTTGCAAGTTGTCTCTTGCTTTAGACTGTGAGCTTCTTGAGGCTAGGGATGGTTTTTTGTTTGTTTGTTTGTTTGTTTGTTTTTGTCATTCTTTGTATTCCCAGAACTTAGCCTAGTATGTAGCATATAGTAGATACTTAATAAATGTTTGTTGACTTGATTTACTGACTCAACTTAAAGTGTATCTGGAGAAACTGACCCAGATGTCTCACTTTTAAGATACATTAGTTCTTATGAGAAACAAACCCAGTTCAACAAAACAATTTGGATTTACAGAGTTGGCCCCTGGCCAGGATCAGGCTATTAAAAAGATGCTCCAGGATGAGTCTTTTGCAAGTTGTTTCAAAGTCAATCAATAATCAATCCCACTTTGAGATTTTTATTAAATAATGTTTCTATTCTTATTATTGGAGTAGGGAACAAAAAGATGAAATAAAACAAAGGTCCTGACCTCAGCATACTTTGAATCTAGAAGGTGAGAGAAGCCATGTATATAAAGAACTATAATAAAAAATAGAACAGGGTTAGAACATTACTGTAGAAGACATTATACATGCTCACATAATTAATGGGCTAATTAAATATATTAATAATCATGTTAATTATGCACATATCTGTATAGTAAAATAATTCATATTCACAACATCCACTGATATAGACCAAAGGGAGCAAAGCTGGTAAATCTTGCACCCAAGATACAAGCAATGTCCGTATCCTTAAGATTTCTCACAATCCCAATCAGGGACCTGTTTGAGTTGGAGTATTAGGGTTGGAGGTACCAAACCTGGAAAAGGCAAATGGAACAAAATGAGAACAACTGAATGATTCTAGAAAGGAGAAAGATAAGAACTCTTAGGAGCATCATGCACTAAAGAAGCAAAATTAAAGGAGAATTTATGCTACTCTTGGAGTTAATAGAGACCTGGATTTGAATCCCACTTTCCATACTTACTACTGTGGTGCATAAATGATTCAGGACAAGATTAAATAATCAGATCTATGAATTTATACAACAAACCTTATAGCTTTTACATCTTAATTTTTTTTAATATTCAGCACTGTCTTTTCTTTGTAATTACCTGTTTTACATGATTGGCTCCTAAGTTATAAGATTTTGATTATATTTTTCATTATAAGATCACCCATCAAATTGTATACTAAATATACTTTGATGAATAGACTTTTCCAAGTCTAGCCAGTATTATAGCCAACAGGTTTTCAACCGAGTTTTGAATCAACTGAGTCACTCTGCCACTGGAGTATGTTCATCTCTATCTCTTAGACAAATTTATTAGTCTTTTGTGATATATGGCATTGTATAAGGTCATATTGGAGTATTACATTTGGGAATTTCTATAATTCTGGAATCATTCTTCTTTGCATTATTATGTGGATCTATTTAGCAGGGTTCATTATTTCTTCAATGGTAATAGGACTTCTAGGTCCACTAGGAGTAAAATAGAAAAAAACTCTAAACTTTTTTAGTAAATGGATTTTTACAGTCTAAGGGATCTTACAGGCATACCTGGACTTCTAACCATGAATTTGATTATGGTCTTGAATGGAAAAAAAAATTTCAACAATTGAAATTACTCCCCCCCCCCTTATCTTCAGTAGTCCAGTCTTTGTGTTGTATTAACTAAAATAGCATTTTGCAATTATAAGCAATTATTAACATTTTTTTACTGATTTTCTTGCTCCTTTTCAAACCTAAACCATACTATATAGAGAAAAAATTAACAACCTCTCAAGTTTCCAGGCTCCTCTGAAGATCTTTGTTTACTAAGGATTAATTGGCCTATTTCACAGCAACAGTTTGTTAGTTTCCCAAGTGCTTTTTAATTTTTACTATACCTTGTGTTTTGGTACTATTGATCTTGTTTCTTGTGGGCTTGCATGATCCTTGAAATGCTTGAATTCCCCACTCAAACAGTCACATCTATGTCATTGAAATATGTTTTTTAAGAGCTATATAACTTTTACATATTTTATTGAAATAATATCCATAGTTAAAAAATCAATTCATTAAAAACTTGAAAAGAATCAACGAAATGTGAATATGACACAAAATCTAGCACTCGACTGAAAAGGACTAGCTAAAAGCAGATACTTTGAGACAGTCTAGGGTTAGTAGAAGCACACATTCATGACCCTTGCTGTCACACAATGAAACAATGTCAAAAATTATTGCTTGTTACAAGTGATTTTCATACCACTGTACTTCTGAAGCCATGGATAAGTAAGTCACTTAGTCTCTCTTTGCCTCAGTTATCTTACTTGCAAAATAAGGATATGATAAGAGTAGCACTATCTCAGAGTTGTTGTAAGACTCAAATAAGAAAGTATGCATGTCAAACACTGCAAACCTTAAATGGCTATTATTAAATTCACATGCTTTGTTCTGAGTGAGGAGAGGGTGGTAGAAGGGAAAAAGCAGGGTCTGTGAAAGACAAAATATCCATGAAAGGCATTTTAAGGAGCAAGAGGGACAGAACTCTAATACCGAAAAGTCTATCTAGCCTAAAATAGGAGACATCTGGTAACCTTTGATGTAGGATTCTCAAAGCATGAAGGCAGATTCCCTGAAACAATTCTGTCCATGGGTCAAAGACTGATTTCATGCCCTTTAAGAACCCCCAAACCCCCACAAATTACTCTGAGGCACAAATAGGTCTCACTTCCAACTGTCCCATGAGTTAGGAACCAGGATGCTCCATGAACATGAAAACAAGAAAGAAGAAAAAAGAGACCTAACAGAACAGAAGCAATTAATAACAAAAGCAGGAGCCTACTGCCATACAAAGTTAGGTTATTCTGTCAAAGCCAAGCAGCAGTCATTACTTGAAGTGAGGATGAGGGTGAGGAGATGAGGGAAAGGGAAGAGGAATTAAGTGGGGAAAATAGAATTGTCTCTACCCTCTAAATCATTATTGAAAAAAAATGTAGACATGGCATGACCTACCACCAGGCTCCTGCAGTTTACCTTTTGGCTTTTCAAGTTTCTTCATCTATAAATTTACTGACACTATTCCTTCCACCAAGATTTTTTTTTTCTTGATACTTTTAAGTCCTTTCATAATCATTTTGGGCTCTTATAGAGGGAATCTTTTCCTATGTAGAATTCTTGTCTCTTTGTTAAATGATTAAAAGGACAGTGTACTATAGTGGGAATGGCTCTGAATTTGTTATGAAGAGACCAGGATTTGGTTTCTGGCTCTGACACTGGGTTCTTCACTCAGTTTAGGTATTACCTTCAGGGGAAAGACTCAACTCCCCAGGTGTTAATGTTCTCTCCTTCTCCAAATTATCTCTTAAAAGATAATTTACCTATATGAGACAGCTAGGTGGTACAGTGGCTAGAGCACTGGACTTGAAATCAAATCCAACTTCAGATACTTATTATCTATGTTACCCTGGGCAAATGACAACCCCATTTTCCTTAGTTCCTCATCTGTAAAATGAGCTGGAGAAGGAAATGGCAAATGATTCCAGTATCTATACCCAAAATAGGGGCACAGAGAGTCAGATACAGCTGAAATGACTCAACAAACAAAACAACAATATTTACTTAAGCTTCTTGGGGGTAGGGACTGGCAGATTAAAATTAATATCCAATAACTCCAAGTATTATATTTTATAAGATTTATTAATAATCACTTGAAGTAAAAGAAATGAAAGAACAAAAGTAAAACCCTGAGTAGAGAAAAGTTTTCCCAGCTGAGACTGAAAGAAAGGGAGAGAGATAGGTGGGGTCACACACAAACTATCTCCAAAACATAAGGACATAATGTGAGAAGGAAAGTAGAATGCTGGGATTTAGAGTTCTGGGGAGCAAATTCCAATTATACTGGACTCTCAAGGGTATTCTTGGATCTCCAAGACCTGGCACAATAATTAGTGCTTAATAAACGTGTTAAATTGAATCAAATTGAAAAAACTCTAACACGCAGTATTCTCTTCCATTTCTGATCTCTGACAAAATTGTAGACAATATTATGTGGGCCTTGGTCCTACCTACCCCAATGAGAGCTTTTGCTCCTTCAGAGCAAGGACCAACTCATATTCTTCTTTAGTATCCTAGGACAACAAGATTTAGAGTTAGTAGAGATTTTAGTGACCATCTAATCCAATCGCCTCATTAGTTCACTAGAGGTCACACAGGTAGCAAACAGAAGAAGTGGGATTCAAAGGTAAGTCCTTTGATTCCAAATCCCATACACTTGCAAAATGCAGTCCTGCCTCTACCTTAGAGTACCATCCAGGTAAATATTGCATCAGGAAAGAATGGCAACTCTGGGAGATTTGGGGAGGGTCCCATAGGTTTAAAAGCAAATGGGCGTGTTTTGCTAGTATACTAAGAGTTGAAAATCCTATTCCAGTCATTAACACATTATTAACAAAAGCACCACCTTGTGCTACAAGGGTATACTCTGTTAACTTTGCCGGCTTTGTCAGCTCTTCTCGGATGCCTTTACAGAATCTACAGGGAGATCTGAGCCAACAGGACTTTGTTATGCCCAATTCCCCAACCATATCCTTGGAACACAGAGCAGTGTAGCTGTTAATAAGGGTATTCATCATGAGACAGCCTATTTTTGGCATTGTCTGTGACAGTCTCAGTAACTTACAATTGTCCCCTGGATGTGAACTTATCATTTAATTACGCTCTGAAAGGCGGCTTCCCGTATCACCCACCAAGTTAGTTAAGCACGCAGCAGTTCCCCAGCTGATTCTAGTGTGATCAGATCAGTCATAGGTGAGAGGCATTCCTATCTCAGGGTTCCCAGAAACCCCAGCCAGAAAGGACAGTTTATTGCCCTGACTTCTGTAGCTGCTGTTGACATAGGCCTTTTAAATGAGAGGCTCAGATTAGGAACATGGAAGGAAGCCCACCCTTAGAAGGGAAGGCCCTTGCCATTAGAAGAGATGTGTGAAACTCAGCAAACGATGCCAAATTGAAGGCAAAAATGCCAATAGGCTTAAGCTAGAAAAAAATTAAATATTACTGAAGGTCATACACAGGTTGGTTGTGCAATATCAATTCAGTCCAACACATTTATTAAGGAGCTACTTTCTGTCAAGTCATGTACTAATTGGAAAGGAAAGAGAAAGAAAGGAAGGAAGGAAGAAAGGAAGAAAGGAAGGAAGAAAGAAAGAATTCTCTCCCTCAAAGAACGTACATTCAACTAGGGATGCAAATGGAGAGCTAGGTCACATGTCATCTAAATAGATACATATGTAGATAGATATACAAAGATGAGTACAAAAAAATGTATAGAAAATAATTTCAAGAGGAAGATAGCGTGGGGAGGCATTTGGATTAGGAAAATCTTCATTTAAGAGGTAGCTCCTGAGTTTTATACAGGAATTGCATGGGGTTAGAGGTTCTTGCATGTCTAGTGAGTGGAAAAGCCTTCTCACCTAGACCATCAGGCTAGTTTACTTCATTTATAAAATAAAAAAGTGTTCAGAACAAGATCATGTACATTCCAAAGTCCAATCTAAGACCTGCCACTAAACTAATTTCCAGTCCAAAGGGAAGGACCTTTCAAATGCCTTTAAAGCAAAGTCACTGGCTCTGGGAAGTCTCCAAGTCCAAGAACCAACCTCTCTGTGTGGGAGATAGTTCCAGAGCACAAGTGTATTCTGTAATGGCAAGTAAGTGTAAGTGTCTTCCGCTCAAAGTCAGACATTTTGTCTCTGAAGGGCCAGGATTGCCTCCCTCCCAAGGAAGGAATAAAGATGAAGTCCAAATTAGTCATGTTGTATTATTTCTTTTTATGGTAATACTCTGAAAGTCTGCAAATGTCAGCATGTTAATTTACTGTCACTCAGTGATATTATTTCATCCTTTCAAAAATGTGTTCCATGCATTTTCAGTAGCACACTCCAAGCGTTCTCCATCTCAAAGTTTCTATAGATAGTGTGACTACTTTCACTGTGTCCGTTGCCAAAATGTAGAAATTCATCATTGAATGCAGCCACATATACATTACCAGTGCAGTTTGGGACTTTGATTTCTTGCTTGGGAAAAGAGAAGGGAAAGAAAAAGGTTTGATTTTCTCTCTGCTCTCATTCTATCACCTCTCGTCCTCCTAAAGCACTCTGCTGCTTCTCTGTCAAGGAATACAAGGAGATGAATTTAATATTGTAATTTTTTTTAAACTAAGAAGTCCTACTTAAGTTTGTGTATGAAGTCTGAACCTTCCCTCCTCTATCCATCCCTGCCCTACCCCCTAATGCTTCTACCATGGTGGCAAACTTATTTCAAAAATTCTGATGAAACACTTTGTAAATTTTGTTATTCTGTGATGATAATAAATCATTATAGCCTTAAACACTTCTCTAGCTTGGAGCCTCAGTCACAAATTATCTTGTCATTCTGACCAAAACATTCTCCAAAAAAGCTTGACAAGTGCTAAAACCCAGAACATGAAACCATGTGTTGTTGTGAAAGCAAGATTCAGAAATGTCAATTAATTAGATTAAGAGGCTACTTTTAGCTTTACTCGTGTTGCCAAATAACCCTTAAAATATGCATCGCCGTGGAGGCCTACCTCCGCCATCCAGCGCTTCTGTGCAAGATGAGACAATGGATCGGACTAATAGACGGAATTATTGTATCTGTCACGCAGCTCCAGAGAATGATCTAGAAGCAAACGTCTTGCTTCTTTTTCCCCACTGTATGGCTTCACAAGCTAGATAAATTTTGCCGTTTATGAATTCAAGTAGTTTCCACCACCATCATACATTCCCCCTCCCCACCTCAGAAATCAGATTCAGATTGGAAAAGAAAAGTCAAGCACTATCGTATGTCTCTACTAGTAAAATGGATTTTTAATGTCTTTCTGTGTTTTTTAAACTTGAATTTGCATTTTTGAAGTTCAGTTTGTAAAAAAAAATGTGGAGCAATTATTTAAATGTTTTTATCCCTGTTTCTCTAAAATCTCTTATCTTTAAATAATCCATATCCTCAATTTTATTTATGCTATAAACTGTTCCTATATTTTAATGGTCTGTTTGCTTTAAAAGGGGTTGTTGGTTTTAATAGCTCAGTTACTATCTTTGTAAACTAAATTCCTCCTAACCAAATTCTAGCAGATCAGCTCCGCCTGCAGAAGACACATTCCAACCCTGAAAAGGAAATTTAAGCCAAATAAATGTTCTGTCCAAATTAAAATCCATAAAATGAATAGTTAACTTGGACAAGAGCTGATGGACAGAGAGGTTGGGCTGTGGGTGTGTGGGTGTTGAGTGAGTTGCATGCCAGGACCCCAAGGGACAGAAACCAAATGAAATTAATTTCCTGTAACCCTCTCCATCCATTCCCCGGGACTAATTGATTGTGTTGCTGGCATGGATTTCTCTAGGCATTCAGAGATGGGCAAGATGATTGGCATTCCAAAGAGTGGCATGTGGATGGAATCCATTGTCTTTAAGGGCTTAAAGGCCAAAGTTCATCTGTACAATGAGGGGCTTGAGTGGATGACTTCTGAGGTCCATTCCAATTCTAATATTTTGTACACTGTGCGCTCTCTTTCTCTCTCTCTCTCTCTCTCTCTCTCTCTCTCTCTCTCTCTCTCTCTCAGACCTTACACTATTTCAGTTTATTTTATGGGATACTACAATATTCCCCCCATATTGTCAAAACAATATGTTTGGAATTAGAGGGTCACAACACCAAGGCAATTATCAACAATTTGGAAATAAGTCTTGATCGATGACACATGTTAAAACCAGTGGAAATGTGCATTGGCTATGGGGGGGGGGGAGGAGGTCGAGGGTGTGAAGGAGAAAGAAAGAAAGAAAGAATCATGTAACCATGATAACTTTTCTAAAAAATAAAAATTATTAAAAAAAGAATTAGAGGGACACAATAATAGTAACTAATATTTATATATTGCTCTAAAACTTAAAAGGAGTTTGACATAGAGTATCTCATCTTATTTGACTAAAATAGGAAAACAATTATTCCCCCTTTTGCCATCCATCCTATATTTGAAGCCAGAATAATTATCCCCAAGTCTATATTCAAATATGTTGCAGCTCTGTTCAGAAGTTTCTAGAGGTATCATCTTCATTTTAAAGTTCAAACTCCTCCCTGGCATTCTTGGCCCTCCAAAATATGATATGATCCTATTTTGGGGTCTTCTCTCATATTATTCCCCTTTATGCATTCCATACCATAATCAAACTAGACTCTACTTCTGAATATCTGCCCTATATCTTCCCATCCCTGTCGTTTTGCTCATGATTTCCCCTGGTTCAATACTTCTTTGTCCCTCTTTTTGAATTCTAAATACCCTATTTATGGTTTTAATTGTATGGTTATCCTAAAATCCAGAGTTTGAAAATCTTTTGGAGGAATTTTAGAAGAGACTTGCCAGTGCCTCAAATTGGGAAGGTGGATTTCTTGAAGAGAGTGACATGGAGATGCCTGTGGAAACCACACACTGTATAGAGAGAACAAGAATGAACTGAACTGAAGGGGGTTGAACACATTTATTCTAAATGTAAATTCTTATGCCAAATTATTAATAGTAGTAGTATTGCCCCCTAATTGGCTTTTTTGTCAGTGCATCTATCAATTATTGTTTTTGTTTTCTTTCTTTTTTCTTTCCCTTTTGTTCCCAGGTTGCTGTAATTTCCCCTTAGAAAAGGCAATATTTTATACACCTTTAGTGGAAGAATCCTTAGAGATATATGTTGGTTATTTGAAATGATTCCCTGGGGAAAGTAGGCATGTTAACCTCCCAAGACCCTCAATTGAGGAGATTTCAGCAAGCTATTCTCCAAATAGAATCACAGGGGGGATTGCGAGAAGGGAATTTGTATATTGATTTGATCATTCAGAAATTTGAATTTCCCTTCCATTTGTTTTGAATTTGGGTCAATCAGCAACCACAAAATTGATCCCATAGGCACTGCCCCTTTGGACGGTGCCAGGCTAATTGTGAAACTGGGATTGGTTTCTGGGGAGTGATGTAGGAGAGCTAGTGGGTATAGTAAGGATTTATAAGATGAGACCCAGCAAGAAGCTGGGGGGGGGGGGGGGAGGGTCAGGGGTAGTTGTTATTTTCTGAGGCTGAGATTCAGAGACAGACACTGAGTTATTGGGCTTTGGATTGTTAGGCTAGGAAATTCTTCACTTTTCTATATTTCCCTCTCTTATTATCTTTATCTTATTAATAAAGCTATTAGAACTACTAACAGTCTTGGGATTTAAGGGTTAATTTATATAAATGGCAACCACACCACCTTTTTTACTCTTATAATTTAGTCAAACCCATTCTAACCATTACACCTGTAAAGAAAACATTCTTTAAAATTAAAATCAGATACTAATACCTCTGTGAAGTCTTAACTGATTCTCTTGGTACCTAATCATTTTTCTCATCAAACCTCACATTAACACCTTATTTTGTACCTCTGTGATATACTTTTTATGTAATACTGTGTTTTATAGACATATGTGTTTGCATTTTGCCCCCATTTGATTTCTAGTAGAGGCAAATGTCAGCCAAGAAGGTAAAAGAAGAGAAAGATGCCTGATCAGCTTTTAGCACAGTGCCTGGCACATTGTAACTGCTTAATAAATGCCTGTTGACTTGATCAGCTGGATCCTAGTTCAGATACTCTCACTTATAAATGGAGTGGATCATGGCCTTGCATCCTAGCATCAAATCCAAGTTCTCTCTTGCTCTCCTTGAGAGACCAGGGCAATGGATTCTGCTCTCAAGACAATTTCTTTGCTCAGGGGATAAACTTCATCTTGTCACATGAGAGGAAAACTATCTCACGTTTCTCCATAAAGAGAAATCAGGGCAGTAGGATATTCAAGAAATGACAGGACAGGCAAGCATTCAGAGACTCAAACCTCAATCCCCACTCCTAACTCCAACCCAACTCTAGTTCCAATCCTAATCCTGGAGGTTCTCAAGACAGGTGCAGTAATTGCTCTGCTTCCCAGCCTAGCTGTGAAATAGATATGCTGTAAAATTTGAATGTTATAAAAGGCAGTATAGTGTGGTAGAAAGGGGCCTGGGCCATGAGTCAGGAGACTTGTGTGGGCAAGCCAATTATCTTCATTTCACAGATAATAATAACTCATATTTCTATGGTATGTTGAAGTGCTATCTTTGCAGAGAAAAACAATCCCATAAAGCAGGTATTTCAAGCATTAATTTTATCCCCTTTTTTCTGGGGGAGGGGAAAAGAACCAAGGCTCAGAGGTAGAAAGTTCATTGGCCAGATTCAAATTTAAGAGTGTGGAAAGCATTTTTTTAGTTACAGATTTCAGAGGTCATCTACCCTAATGGTATCACCTCTACAGTAGGACCAACAAATACTGATCCTTCCCATGCTTGAAGGCATTCAGTAAAGGAGAATCCACAATCCACCAAGGCAAGCCATTCCACTTTGGGATAACTCCAATTGCTAAGAAGTTCTTCTTTCTATCAAATCCTTATCTTTGCATCTTCTATGCATTTTTTAAAAAGTTCTTTCCATAATTAAGCAGAAAATCATTATGCATCTTTCATATGGCAGCCCTTCAAATTCTTGATGCCTATTATGTTCTCCTTAACTCTTCTCTTTGCTCAGAAAACCATTCCTAGTTTCTTCAACCAGTCATCATTTGGCATAGTCTCTAGACCTCATGATATCCTATTCTGAACATTCTCTGGATTGACAATATTCTACCCAATGTATGGCATCAAAGTTTGAACAGAAAATTCCAGATGTGTTGGAACTATGGTTCTCCTTCCTCATCTTGTCTTTTTAATGAAATCTAGAATAGCATTAGTTTCAGAGGCTTCCAACTCCTCTATCTTCCATCCAAGAATTATTTCTATCCTTATCTTCCCTATATCTTTTTGGACCCTCATTCTGCCATCTCAGCTGTTGGGTATCCCTTGAAGTTATTATTGTTGTTCTTGTTCAGTCATTTTTTAGTCATGTTTAACTCTTCCTGGCATCATTCGGAATATTCTTAGCTACTGGATTGCTCTGCCATTTCTCTCTCCAACTTATTTTAGAGATTAGGAAACTGAGACAAAAAGAGTTAAGTGGCTTGCCTGGGGCTAGCTAATAAGTCTCAGAGTTAAGATTTGAACTCAAATCTTCCTGATTGTAGGTCTAGAACTCTATCCACTGTGCTATGTAACTGCCCATCATATCAAATATCAATTTGATAAACCTCTCATCTATCAAAGTCACTGATTAAGATATTCAGTAAAGTAAAATCAAGGACACATTCATAGGACACTCTAATTGAAACTGCCTTCTATTTTACTTTGAACCATTCATTCAAGGACTACAATTTGGGTCTGGTCATTTAACCAGTTCTGCAAAATGCTATCATTTTCAGTCTTACAGGTTTTTGTCTTTTTCAAGTGGAGAGCATGAGAAACTTTTGTCAAATATTTTGGGGACATATAGGGAAATTATATATACAGCATTGTCTTGACCTATCAATGTAGTAATTCGGTCAAAAAGGAAATGAAGTTATTTTGGTGTGACCTGTTCTTGACAAGGCCAAGATGGTTCCTTGTAATCAGTTTCCCTTTCTAAATGTTCATAAACTATTCCTTGAATAGTGAATTCTAGAATTTTGACAGAAATTAAAGTCAAGCCAGGCATGTTTACCCATATTTTGTAGACTCTATCTTCTCCTCGTTTTTTGATACCTGGAACATTTGCCCAAGATAGTCCTGTAACACCACTCTTATTTATCATAATCTTTCAGATCTCAATCACATCTGCCAATTTCTTTCACATCATAGTCCATCAAAGGTTTGAAGATAGTTATCAAGTTCCATCTAACCCTTCATTAAAGTAAACATTCCTAGTTGCTTTAACTAAACCTCATATGGCATAGTAAATTGAATATTTCATGTAGCCCTGGTAACCTGAACCCACTCATTGAAGGAAGTTATTTAGGGTTTGGGTTTCTATTCCTTGTTATGCACTTTTATTTTATCCTTCCCAGTCTAGAGATCATTCTCATTTTCAGAGAAAACAGAAACAAAATAAGATCCTAATAGTTCTTTATTCTCTTCATCATGTTCTCTCTCTCTCTCTCTCTCTCTCTTTCTCTCTCTCTCTCTCTCTCTCTCTCTCTCACACACACACACACACACACACATTTTCTTCTTCTCTGTAATCATTTGTTAGTTGTTCAGAAATTCATTCTTAAGAGCTTCCTATTCCTCATACTGGGACAGCTAGGTGGAACAGTAGATAAGGTGGTAGGCCCAGAATCAGAAAGACTCACCTTCTTGAGTTCAAATTTGGCCTGTGATACTAGCTGTATGATCTGGGCAAGTCACTTAAACCTCTTTGCCTCGGTTTCCTCCTCTGTAAAATGAGCTGCAGAAGGAAATGGTAAACTAATCCAGAATCTTTGCCAAGAAAACTCCAAATGGGGTCACAAAGCCAGACATGACTGAGACAACTGACCAACAACTTCACTTAGACTGATTTCCATTCATAAGATCCTCCCAATGCTTCTTCTGATTAGTTTGAAGTCCTCAAAAACCTAGGATGATCCTAGCATCAACTCCAAAAAAAAGAGTCCTCATTGTTTCTTCCATCACACGAAGAACAAAATTTTCATTAATGCAAATCAAGAATTTACAAGCTATTCTGTTTGAGGCAGACAGCTCCAACAGCAATCTCGATAACTGAAAGTTTCCCCAAGTCTCCTATAATCATCACCCTTTGACAAAAGTTACTTCTCAAACTCTTCATCCATTTACTCTGGTCTAGGTGATCAGTTTTATGTCATGACAAAATTGTTTCTCTTTCCATTTTGATCCTCACTTAAATTTTCTTTCCCCAATCTGGTTCTGGAATTCCTCCCTATTACTTCTTAAAGTAAGGGTAATCAGGGGATTCATTCATCAGTTTGAAGAGTTCTTCTAGCTAACCAGAAGAGTCAGACATTACATAGTGTGAGCCATTGTTTGGATATAATCAAAGGAAATCTTCTCATGCAATGTGAACACACCCTCTGGCATCATACTGATTGACTTTCAGAGACTTTATTGACTTCCTGATGACTTATTGAATGAGAATCATCAACTCGTTCTTGTGACCAAAAAAGAAAGTTGTTAGACTGGACTTGGCCTTTGTTCTGCTCTTTCTCTATAAGGCTCCCTGTTTGCATTTTCTCTTGTACTCTCCTCTAGAGTGTAACAAAGCAATGAAAATGGAAGGATTTCTCCCACCCCACTTAGAGGAACAGCAATTCCAGTTTGCAACAGAAGTACAAGGTGGTGGTAGATGTTATTTTTCTCTGCCTGAGTTGATTAACCCCAGATACTCTGAAGAATTTTTGTCACAGTGTTTCTTGGAGAAGAAAGAAAGGCATATAGTTCCCATTCAATGTTTTACTTTGAGAGCCAAACTGGTAAGTTACTGAGACAGTAAATATCCAGATAAGGAATTTGCTTTTTTAGAAACACCAAAGTATCTTCACTTTTCAGTGAGAGACTAAATCATGAGTAGTATTGAGAGTCTTGGGGATACTTAAAAGGTCTCTAAAGGGAGAGACTCACTAGAATGACAAAGAAGTTACCCTGACAGCCCCAAGTTCAATTTCCCTCTGAGGAAGGATATTCCTAGACACACAGGATTTGTCCTTGAAACCAAGATATCCTCTTTAGCTCTTCACCTTCTTACAACCTCTGTCCTATCAGCTATTAATTCGTGCCATTTCATCCACCTTTGTAATATCTCTGCTACATTTCTCTTTCCTCTGACAATGGCCCTGTCCTTGCCCAAACTCTCATCACCTCATTCCTGAACTATTGCAGTAGCCTCTGGGGAGTCTGCCTGCTTCAAGTCTCTCCCCACTTTGGTTCATTCTTCATTCAGCTGACAAATTGATCTTCCCAAAGTACAAGTATGAGCATGTTACCTGCCTGCTTCCCCATTCAGTAAACTTCAATGGCTCCCTATTACCTCTAAGATCAAATATAAACTTCTCTTTTTTGACTTTTAAAGCTCTTCACATCATGGCTTCTTTCTACATCTCCAGACTTCTTATACCTCACTGTCATACCATGGTGACAATAGTCCTCTCACTGGTCCTTGCACTCAACACTCCATCTTCTGACTGTGTGAATTTCAACTGATTGTTCCTCCTGCCTGAAGTTCTTCCTTTTCGTCTCTGTCTTCTGGCTTCCATGACTTTCCTTAAATCTCAGCTAAAGTCTGACCTGCAAGGAGCTTTTCCCAGGTTCCTTTAAGGTGAATAGCTTTCTTCTGAAATTACCTCCATTTTATCCTCTCTGTGTGTCTTGTGTGTGCATAACTGTTTGCACATTATCTCCTCTGTTAGACTATGAGGTCCTGGAGAGCGAGGACTGTTTTTTGCCTTTCTTTGAACCCTAGTGCTTAGCACAGTATCTAACATATAACACATGCTTGATAAATGCGTCTTGACTAATGAGGGAGAGGGGAGCTCATGGGCTTCTAAAATGCCATATATCCCTATATATTTTACTGGCTTCTGTGGGTCCTTTATGTCTTAGGCATCTTCTCTTGGGTGAAATATTCGATACTCTTATTGTACAGTTAGTGCCTGTGTAGGAGTTGGACAAACTATTATCCATATGGTAACTTTGATATAAGCTTTATTTTGGAAATTGCCCACAATGAAACTATGTGAGTTTCAACTTGCCAGAGAAAAAAAATTGACCCTTTTAGGTCAGCACCAGGATTAAACATAGCTCATGTGAGCCTGGATCCTTTGAGGGTGTCCTCAGTCACAAGTCACATTTTGGTGGCTCATCTGATATTTGAGTGGCTAATACTTGGGGAACCCC
Source organism: Gracilinanus agilis (assembly GCF_016433145.1). Classification (NCBI taxonomy): domain Eukaryota; kingdom Metazoa; phylum Chordata; class Mammalia; order Didelphimorphia; family Didelphidae; genus Gracilinanus; species Gracilinanus agilis. Next base: position 307,995,932 of record NC_058131.1, read on the forward strand.
ACATAAATATTGGGCCTGTCTGATTTTCAATTGATTCCAAGTGCCTAATCTCTCTTGGGGAACCCCACAAGTCTCTAAGGCTCACTTAAGTTTGTTTTATTTTTTGTTTTCAGGTCTGGACCCTTTCATGGCCCAAGCCCAGACGGCTTTCCAGGACCCTTATGAACTCCAAATCCTAGGATCATGGAATCAGGGATTTCAAAATGGAAGGGACTTGGGTCTTCAGATCCAACTTCTTTGTTTTACAGGGAAGGAAACTGAAACCCAGAAACATGAAATGACTTGTCCATGGTCCCATAGTTAGTAATTATTTGAGGTAAAATCTGAACCCAGTTCTTCCTGACTCCAGTTCCATTACATTTCCAGAGGAAACATTTGATTGATGTTTCATCAGGGACAGGAGAATGGAAGATTGATTTGTCACCAATCCTGGCTTTCCCTGGCATTTCTCTTTTCAATTGTCCTAGGTCCTACAGGGAGCCCTTGGAAAAACTAGTTTTTTCACCTGAAGATAAAAGATTGACTCCCAGGTGCAAGAGTAAAAGCAAAAAGAGAAGGAGAGGGTTCTAGAATAGTGAAACAAAACCAACTCTTTGTCATGGTTTGCTTTTACTGATCACAGGGATAGGCAGCTGGTCCTCAGTTGATGTTTCTGAAATCCAATCACATTCCATGAGATGTGTGTTTCAGTTACCTCTAAATTATTATCCAACCCAATAATTTCATCACTTTTACACAAGTATTGTTGTTCTTCAAATATTTTTGTGACCCCATTTGGGGTTTTCATGGCAAAGTTAATGTCATGGTTTGCCATTTCTTAAGCTCATTTTGGAGTAACTAAGGCTAACAATGACTTTTTCCAGAGTCACACAAATAGTAAGTGTCTGAGCCCAGATTTGAACTCAGGTCATCCTGATTCCAGGCTGCTCTACCTCTCACAACATCTAGCTGCCCTTTTAGACTACTCTACTACTGACTTTAGACATTTTTTTTTTAATGCTTAAACCTTCCATCTCATAATCAATACTGTATATTGGTTCCAAGGGAGAAGAGTGGTAAGAATTAGGCAATGGCGGTTAAATGATTTGCTCAGAATGGCACAGCTAGGAAGTATGTGAGGTCAGATTTGAACACAGAACCTTCCATCTCTAGGCCTAGTTCTCTATCCACTGAGCCACCCAGCTGCTTGCTATCATTTTGTTTTTCATTAAGATATACATAAGACACAACAACTCTCAGTGGTTCTGATGAAGGTAAATTGACCTCCTTTCATTAGTATTTCTAGTTAAACTTTCTTATTACCCTTTTTTTTTTTTGCACATAAGATAGGCATATGAAGTCATGGGCTTTAATTCTACCTTCTCTTAGATATTTTCCCACGTGAATTTTTTATTGTCTCCCTTAGCCTTCTTCTGAGGTTTTGCATATTCTCCTCTGGGGCACCTAGTTTATCAGATATGCATATGTGATATCTAGATATATATGTATGTAAATATGTATGTATGTATGTATCTATGGACAAGTTTTCTCTTTCCTCCTCCTTTTCCAGTTCCTAGCCTTCTTGATCACAGAACTCCAGGCATATGTAATTTTATTGTCCTTTGTCAGAGACTGTCCATCCTTGTATCAAACATATTTTGTTGCATGTCCTCAGATATGTTCATGTACTCGGTCCCCTTGGCCATCATCACCAGACAAACTAGTTCAGCTATTAGAGCACTTTGTTTTGAAAATCTTGCAGAGGCCCCCTTCGTCCCAGAATGAGAATCACAAGGACAAGTATGGTGTCCCCTCTGTTCCTTCTGTAGCTGCCACTATTTCTGATCTTCCAATACCAGTGTCTGATAGCAACTCTCTCCCTCCCACATGGAAAATGTGCTCTTCTTTTCTTCTCTCTCTGTACTTGTCTTCCTCTCTGTCTGTCTCTCATATCTCTTTTTCTGTCTCTTTCCTGTCCCATGTCTCTCTCTCCATCTCTCTCTGTAGATATTAAATGTATATTTTATATATAATGTGTATTATATTTATGCATGTAATATAGCTAAATCCTAATTAGTGAGAATAGTGAATCCTTTGAAGTGGTTATATTATTTGAATTCATAGTGCATATTTCCATTGTGGTAGAATCATTAACCATATTTTACATATTTATAATTTCAAATAGTGTGAATTTGAATGCATGTACATATATATACCTGAAGAAATCAACCTAGTGCCTAGAATAGGCTGTTATTATTCAGAAGACGTACTGAGAAAGTTGCCATGGACCAGGAATACAGGCTCTTCTTCTGGACAGATTAGGTCTAGATCACTAGGGCGTGTCCACAAGCTCAGACCACTATTTTTCCCCCCAACTCTATTTAAAAAAATGTGCTCATGTAGAACTTCCCATTCATATGCCTGAATGGAGGCTCTCATTTTCAAAGGAATGAGACTGGTAGAATATAAGCTCCTTAAGGGCAGAAATTGTTTTGCTTTGGTCTTTATGTCACTGTAGCTAGCATGGTGTCTGGAACATAAGGGGGTCCTAGGATTACAGTGATATAGAGAATTCCACCTGGGGAACAGAGTGGAGTCTATTCTGCAATTTAGTCCTATCGTTTTTGCCTAGGACCTGAGAAGTTAAGCGACTTGCCCATAATCACAGACAGTGTGTGTGTGTGTCAGAGCTATAATTTGAACCCAAATTTTCATGATTATGAGACCATTTCAAATTGAATTGAAAGCCTCAAACCAAAGACTAGCATCCAACAGATGGGTAGTCCCAGCGAATCTTGGCTCTGCAAACTGATAGGGCCTGGGTAAAGAGAGGAAAGGATGTTCTTGTATGACATTAGCAAACACCTGAATTGTCCACATTTACTTGTAAGCCTGCATTGTGCATATTTATTAGTATGAGTAAGAATTTGTATCTTAAATGAAGGTATTGGTTAGTGAAAGGTGCGATGCAAGTCTTGAACAGGAAAGCACACTCATGAAAATCCAGTGCTCAGTTTGACCAGTGCCTTCATGTGTTAATAGCTGTGCTCAAGGCCAGAGATTCTGCTCCAATAATTATCTCTGATAATCATTGGTCTTTGCTTTGGCCCTCATTGTTAAATTTAGACAAAACAAAATAAAACTTAGGCACAGGATAGAATGTGTTGGTCCTCATTTTGAGCCATACCTTTAATATGGGATTAGGCAATTGGATGGAAAGAGAAATCCCATCACATTATGTTCAACAGGGCCAAAAATGATCTCTAATCAACCTAAGGATATTTATAGAGGATCAATATTGGCGAATAAAGGGATACAAAAGACACTAAACTGAGCGTCAAGAGCCTAGCACAGCCCGAGATGAGAAGAGGTTTGACACATAATTTTTTTTTTAAACCCTTAACTTCTGTGTATTGGCTCATAGGTGGAAGAGTGGTAAGGGTGGGCAATGGGGGTCAAGTGACTTGCCCAGGGTCACACAGCTGGGAAGTGTCTGAAGCCAGATTTGAACCTAGGGCCTCCTATCTCTAGGCCTGACTCTCAATCCACTGAGCTACCCAGCTGCCCCCCTTTGACACATAATTTAATAAATCCAATTCTAGGCCAGGCACTTCAAACCTTTTTGGGCCTCAGTTTCCCCAATTGCAAAATATGGATAAATCCTACCCTATTAACTTCAATAGAAATGTTGTAAGGTGCAAAAGAAAAAAGGGATATTAAAATGACTTGAAATGTGTAGGGTATTATGCTTATGTAAGAAAATATCAGTCCTCTGGCTGAAATTGAGGACAAAGAGAAATATATTTTAATGGGATCTCTTTGAAGGTGAGGAGTGTTCAAGTAGTGATTACCCCTATTGGGGACCAGATGGAACATCCACTCTTTTTAGAGTAGGTTCAGGGAAGCTCATTCTTCCTTTGTTCTCACCTCCCACCCAGTGATTCCACCTCAGACCATTTGGTCCTTCACCTAGAATAATTTTCCAATACCTGGAATAATCAAATGGGGAGAAGAAATGGGATCTATCCTTCTAAACCCAATTATTAGGCTGAACTCTTGTTGAGACCCAAGCCATAGTCCTATATGGTGTTATCTCTCTTCCAGTCATTCCAAGTTGAAGGAAAGTTTCCTTGTGAGTCCAAAGTAATTGCACAAAAATCAAACAGTTCCAGCCTCCTGATACATATATAAGCATATACATGTATGTTTGTATATGTGTATGCATGTATGTTTTTCCCTCCACCAAGAACTACTTTTTTTAAAGAGCCTTGTCACAACGACCCTTCAAACCCATTTGATTGGGTTGGAGCTCATCATACTGTCACCAGCTCAGTTTTCATTAGGCCTCAGCTTCTCTGTTAGCCTAGCCAAGCAGAAGAACTCAAACACATGCACAAATTAAATCGACATCCAAACTCCACCAATATACAAAGCAATTTAAATGATATTCATTAGAGCGATGACAAGTCCTGATGAGCCTTTCAGGAGCCAAGTCCTTCAGCTTTTGCCGACTCGGTTTCCTGGTCACTGAGGCGGAACCACAGCTACTGTACCTCCAGTTAAAAAAAAAAAAACACTAAGAAAATGAGTCCTTCCTGACACACCTACCTCATTCTCCTTCTCTCACCTTCCACCCCTTCCATCCCAGGTTCAAATGGGTAGATGATCTCCTGGAAAGGGGCTAGGGGAACTACATTGGGGAGGGGGGAATAGCCCTCCCCCACATTAAATGCTCCAATTAAAAAGAATTTCATTTTCAAGTAATTTCATTTCACTTGGCTAGAAAGGTCACTAACTCACAATTATGATGGCTATAAATGTGTCCCTGGGTTCTCGCTGTGGAAAAAAAAAATGGAAATGATATGTTGAAGCTTAATAAAGAAGTATTTTTCATTGTTAATTTAAACCAAGGTAAAGAGGGTGGGGGGAGTATTTCCAACTTCTACTTGTTTACCTTAAACAGAGAAGGGAAAAGAAAGGAAATTGATATCACATCACTCCTTTTTGAGGAGCAAAGGTACATGGGTGAAAAACCAAGGCCCCAATTTTTGAGTGTAGGGAAGAGTTTGGAGGAAGATATTATTGGGTTGAAAACTCCAAGTCCCAGATTATGAAAATTAAGAGACCAACTAACAATGTCATCAGTTGTGAATTTTTAATAACCCTGGATGAGAATTCAAGCCAAAATGGTGACTGAAAATTGTGAATCAAAGGCTAAGCCTACCATATGCATCAAGGATTCTAGCTGATGCTAGTTCTCCAGCAAATAAAGTCATGTGCTAGGGTCCAATTCCCATTTCTTTTCAAGTATAATTATTGGGAGTAGAGCTTTTGTCCTTTACTAGAAGTATGTTAACATATGTAAGTATTGGCTAAGCCTGATGCTACATTTCCAAGAGTATGTTTACCTTTTAATTCTCACATTTTGGCTAAATAAATATTCTTTAACTAATTGTTGTGATCAGGGCATAGGCTCTTCCTTAAAAAATTATAAACACAAATGAATTGAAGAATTAAAATATGGAGAAAAATATAATTTGTGGATTTATTAATTGTTCTACTTTATTTATTTGCTAATTGCTTCTTTATCGTGGACATTTACCTAAAAGCATCCCCTCAAGTCTAACTAATATCTTCACAGCAGGAATCTTTTGTGAAAAATCATAGAATAATAATTTTACTTGAAACAATACCATATACAAATAAAAACAATTTTCTTTGGTCTTCCATTGTGAGAACCTGACATTGATAAACTCTTAATATTGGAAATTGTAGGTTGAATAGGAATTATTTCTCCAATGGAGTTATCTCAAGAGGATAATTGGTTCCCCGCTTCCTCACCCCTTAACCTGGATCAGTGCTTTAATTGGAATAGGGCACCTTCAGTGAGGAAATTCCCTCTACAAAAGCAGATTTAGACCTCTTTCTTCACCTTAAGAGTTTCAGTGTTGCCTAGGGCACTGGGAGGCTAAGTCATATGATTATAGATTTAGAGCTGAATGAGACCTTAGAAACCATCTAGCCTAACCTCTTAATTTAATTTAAGTTTAAAAAAAAAACCCTTACCTTCTGTCTTAAAATCCATACTGCATATTGGTTCTAAGGTAGAAGAATGATAAGGGATAGGGAATGCAGGCCAAGTGACTTGCCCAGGGTCACACAGCTAGGAAGTGTCTGTGGCCAAATTTGAACTCAGGACCTCCTATCTCTACGCATCTCAATCTGCTGAGTCAATTATCTGCCCCAACCTCTTAATTTTACTAATGAAGAAAATGCCCCAGAGATTGAGATGTGCTCAATTTCACATAGATAATAATGGGCAAATAAAGATTTGAACCAAGATTTTCTGACACCAAGTCTATTATTGCTCTTCAACATTTCCCAGGTCATACAATGTATTAGAGTTTCAGTGCAAGGGCTTCTTGACTCCAGAGTAGGAGCTCCATGCCCTATGACTATCAAGTGATAAGCGGAAGACCAGATGCCACGTGGCATTCTTCAAATGAGTCTTCTCATAGGAGCTCTGCTCCCCAGTAAAAACACAGATCTGGTGAAAAAAAATCATTACTACACCTCCTGGCAGGGGGAATTAATTACCTCTGAGATATAGCATCAACCCTTTGATGCAACCCCAATGGACGGAGTTAATGCAACTCTGTTAATGCAACAGTTCCAGCTTTATGAACAAGAGATATTTAGGTAGAGCAGTCATTTTAATGGACCCTGTGGGGAAGTATTTTTTTTTCCTATTTTGGAACCTTCAGAGACATCACAGACTACACTGGAGTGTGACTTCTTGCCTCTGGGAATCCTCTGAAAAAAGTGGGGTCTCGTTTCACTAAACCCTCTGGGAGACCAAATTGGCAAATGTGGGTCAAACAGAGCTTTTCTCTGGTTTGTTCTATTGAATTTAACAAACATTAATTAAACTCCTACAGCATGCGAGGCTCCTGCTAGGTGCTAGACTTACAGAAAAGCAGCTCATGAAGTCACTCACCTTAGTATAGAAAATGCAAGCAACCTTTCTTGAAGCAAATGCCGGGATTTAATTACTACTATGTAGTAAGAGCTGAGGATATTCTTCACTTTGAATTTGATTTCTGTGATTCAGGAAGCTGGGCTTTGGTGATTATTTCCCTGTCTCCTTCCCAACCATTTAAAGGAAATTCTGGAAACAAATTCTGTGTGCAGTGTTATGCCCAAGAAGAAAAGGCTCGAGAATCTTTCCCTTTTTTTTTTTTTTAAAGTGAATGTCATTCCTTTAGGATTGATATTTTTGCAAAGGCTCACACACCCTCTGTCCTCACATCCCTTTATGTGTAAGGCTGGTGAGAGGGAAATGGTTGCTGAATTTCCGTTATTTTCCCCGGGTCACCCAAAGGCAGTAAAGTACACTGTGGCATTAAATCCCAGGAGCAAAAAACACACAGGTTTCCTTTACCAAATAAGATTATATGTGTTTACTAATAATTCCCCAGGGAGAGAAAGGTTAGTGTTTCTATTACCAAAAGAGTAAAAATGGCAATGTTTCCATTAGCTGAAAGGATAATAGCTATTTTTTTTTAAGTTAAAGAATTCATTAAAGAGCCGTTTTTGGGGTTTCTGTGTCTTTGTTTTTATGATTGCCTCCTAAAATGCAAAGTGTATTATTTCAGTTCTAAATTGTCAACAGAATAAAATGCTATCACATTAGTCCAATAAAAAAAAGAGCCGTTCAGATGAATCTGAAAAAAAAAATTGGGGTGGTGGTGGTGTGGAGTTTCTTCTTTTCTAGGTAACTTTAAAATCTCTGGGGACAACAGTTTTTAATATCAGATTTCATAGATTTAGCCTTGGTATTCCATTCAGCACCCTACTCTCTATTCTACATAGCTCTATTTCATTAATATTTTTTTTCACTCAAAAAATGGGGCTCCTGCTGAATCCATCCAGAATTAAAAAGCTTCCCTTTCTTTGTGTGTATTTTCTCACAACTTTACAGAACCGCAAGGAATCAGGAAGCTGTTTGGTGCAGTGAAATCTAGAGATGGGGTGATTCCTAACTAAAAGTCAGGACTCTTTCAATCCTGACTGAGACACTAAGGGAGACTCCCTTCTTTTTTCATGAGCAGCAGCAACCCCAAGACTATGTAGTCAATTTTCATATAATGCAAAATAGTCCAGCCCTGACAGAGAGCAAAGAGAATGTCCTGGTCACAATGGGATGAGCCTATCTTCCTGTTTTTTTTTTTTTCCTAGCAGAAAGAAAATAGAATGAAGATGCTGGGAAGATTTAGGTCCTTGTCATAGTCAACCTCTCCAACTTACATGTAAGACTTCAGTTAATTATAGAATTCCTGCTGCCTAAAACTTAAAGATACATCACTGATATTTTTGCTAAATGTTGACTCCAGCGAATTGCTCTCTAAGATCTGGCATATTGATTTCTTGTTGTGAAGTGAGCTGTTCAAGCCCCATTTAAGATTTTCATCTTGCATGTAGCCCTGAGCACATCATAGCACCATAAATTAGTTAAATTGCACATTTATCACAAATGTTATTTTAAGATACTGCGTAAATGTGATGGCTGGAAGATATACAGTAGACTGCAACAAGCCCCTTCTTGGGTGGGGTTAGGTCAGGGTCACCTTTATACACCTGTGATTTAAAGCTAGCAGTCCCCCATCTCACCCTTTTTCCTCTCCTCATAGGTCCCCTCCCCCAGGCCATTTAAAGACCCTTAAATGTTTTGTTCTTCTCTTCCTTTTGTATTTTCTATTTACAGTCAAGAGAGGGAAATAAGTATAAAAGAAAATTAGAAACTTAACCATGGAAGATCTGAAATGGAATTTTATCTCCAATTATAATAGCCAGGGAAAATGCATACTCATTCAAGGCCTTTTGGTGCCAGCGGACAAGAAGAAGGAATGAGGTTGAATGAGAACAGACCTTCCAAGGGTTGGTATTGAGTAAACACACCTGTATTTCAGAATGGAGAAATAAACTCAAGGGCAGGCAGGCTCTGGGCACTGGGGACTCCCATTCCAGTGGGCAGGGTTTGCATTAATCACTGTGGATCCTCAGTTGCCACATTTTTCTGAACATAAAATGAATTTCGGGAACCAATAATAAATCCAGTGGCCACCTGTCTTTCCAGTTTTACTTATTGCAGGGGTTTCTATCTGGCTCTGTTGAATGGGGTCATGTCTCCTGTTCTCTTTGCCATTATGCCAAGTTTGAACAATTAGTAAAACAATTTGGGGGGAAGGGAGGGAGTTGGGGGAAAGTGTCAGATTTTCTCCCAAACTGTAGAAAGGAGGGACAGCAGTCATTTGCATGAATCCCCACCTCTTTATAAGCCAAATGGGCCCTCTTTATGATGTAAGTGTTGTCAGCTTAATCTGTTATACTCAGGACTTTGGATTTTAATAAACCGATGCTATATTTAACCTGTGAAAAATTCAAGAGTGGAAATATGGGCTCCTGGAATTACAGATCCCAAAGGCACTGGTAGAAAATGTCATCGATACGCACACAACCAGGTACCATCCAGGGGGACCCTCGCAGATAGGATCCACTCCCCCTAGGGTGACTCTGTTCAGCCCTCTCTGAAGTTATTTTTCCATCTCCTTCTTTGGGTACCCTCTGCCTTTTTTTTTTTTTTTTTTTTTTTGTAGTCTGGAAGACCCAATCTGATTCCTCAAAGTGTTAAAGTAAGCACAACAAACAAAAGGCTCTTCAATGAAAGAAACTCCCTTTCAGATTCCATAGTTCTGAGAAGTGGAAAGAGCCCAACTTCACTAGCAAGACAAGAGAAAAACTAGTACTATTCATTCGGTTTGATAAAAATCAGTGTTGAAATTGACTGAAGTTCCTTTGTAAATCTCAGAGAGATGGATTACTAAGCTAAATCTGGAAAGAAATTTTGCACTCAATTTAACAAAAAGTGGGGAGGGAGAAAGAAGGGAAAATAGGCATATTATTAAACATATTTGAAAGGGATCCATTTAATTTTTAATAAATAAAGGGTTTTTTTACACTCAAGTTAATAAATGATGTGGCTGGAATAAATTTCTCATTTATATGATACCAGGTTACATGGAATAAAAGCATTTCTAGTGTATAATTCTAGCTAGCCCAGAAAAGAAGCTATATAGATATAGATATATAGATATGGACACAGATATAGATATCTAGCGAGTAATAAAGATATTTTACAAATTTAAATTATGCGTCCAGTGTTTTGGTGGCATGATTTGCTGGAGCTAATAAAAAAATAGAGCTTGTCATTTTCATAGACATGCTCTGGGTTTTTCTTTGGCTTGTGGATTCATGCTCCTGTTCTCTTGCTCTCGGTTGCTGATTCGGTACAGTGGAGGCAGGGGCTGTGAAGGGCCAAAGTTTCCCTTGCTTAGAACTGCTATGCTCTCCCTTCTTGGTAACAGAATTCCTGACCCGGAAGGAAGAAGTGAATGCTTGCAGAACACTTGTGCTGTACCTATGTGCTGCTCTCTTTCCTCTTCAGCACCATCAACAGCTCTCCTTCCTTTAGTCTGTGCATTCAAGAAGGACCCTTTGGCATCTGCATAGGAGTGGGTCCTTTTACAGCTTGAAGAAAACTCTATTTGCTCTGCCTCCCCTCCTCCCCCAACCTTCGGATTCCATCTCACCTGATGTGAAAAGGGGCACCAGAACATTCATTTATCATTTTCTTTCTTTCTGTTGTTTTTTTGTTTTGTTTTTGTTTTGAGGGGGGCTGCAGTGGTGGGGAGGGAATTCTGTCCATGCAGCCTCTGAATGAGTGCCAACCTGCTCTTTCAAAGCCAAAGTTCACTAAAACTCCATTGATGTATGTGCAGCTTTTGACTGCCAGCACCTGGCAGACACAGAAACCTACTCAGTCATAAACAGATCGCATACAATTTAATTTTAATGTGCTCGTTAGTCGTAGCACATTTCAGACATAATTGTGAACGCAACACAAAATTATAGCAAAAAGACAATTTTAATGCTGCAGTAGAAAAAAAGGTTATATGAAGAGTCATATAATGGTGCTTCATTGTCAACAACAAAACAGGGCACAGAGTGCGTTACAGGGTCTGTGCTGTTTACATGCCAATATTTTATACATAGATTCTCATATGGTGTCAGCTGTCAGTTACTTCTGCAAATTAACTGCCAAAAATGGAGACGAACAGAATCACTTAGTGTGCCGGTAACCACGGGTTACCTTTCATATGCCTAAAGATAAAGCTGGAGTATGGAATCTTGGGAGAATAATTAGGCAGAACAAAACAGAAAGTTACCAATTGAAATAAAAAGGCATTCTACAATATGAAATAGCAACCAAGAAGACTTATAAATAAGTAAAAGAGGTTGTATCACAGAATGCCTCATAACTTTTAAGCAAAGTGTTACAGTACAAACATTTTAAAGGCTTTATCAATGTTTAGGAAATACAGTACAAGTTTTTCTTTTTCTTTCCTTTTCAAATAGACTTAACCCTTTGAGCACTGAGTTTGTTTTGAACTTCCTTTGATTTCTAATAAATACCTTTAAAAATCATGTGCAAAATAGTTATGATGCTCGCCACGGATGCACTCCCTGGCCTCTGTTATCAGACTGCTCAAAACAAAGGATAACATGATGCTAATAAATATGCATAATTTAAACATGAACCTCTATCAATATAGATGTACTGTATAGCAAAACAATCATACTTTGCTTTTAGAATAATGTTTCTGCATACTTTATAAATGCTATCTGTGGTATCTTTTGTATAATTTACAATGTTTGAATGTAAAAACAAAAACAAAAAACAATAGACCTAAAAAAAAAAAGAAGGGAGAGAAATATACACTATACATAGGCACAGCTTATGCCCAGAGCATAGCAGATACATAAAACACTGTTGCTATAAATGCAGAAAAAAAGGTCATTTAACCACGATCACATTTTTTTTTCATAAGAGAGTCTGAAATCTATACAATATATACATCTATGTTTCAATGTGAAAATAATATTTTTTTTAATTTCAAGGCTTGGTATACCCCTGCAGACCTGCATAAATGGAGGTTCATATTATTAATTATAACTAAGCTGGTAAGGATTAAAAAAAAAACAGAGCTCCATACATTATCATTATTATTATTATTCTTTTTTTTAACCAAATTAATGCAAAAGTGCTTCAAAGTACTCAGAGGGCTAAAGATTAAAGGGTGAGAAATGCCAACACACTCGGGTCACATGGAAAAAGTGTGCCAGATTTCCTTATAAATGCTTAATTAAACTGTCTGTTAATGCATGCAGCTTGAAGCATCGGAGGGATGCCCACAACTAAATCCAATTTACACAAAGTTCCAAACACTTACCACTGCATTTTAACCTTCATATTTTACCAGTAACAACAGCTGATTATGCGCCTCTATTAAACACTGTACAGTTATACAAAACAGTTCAGCCCAGAGTGATTCTCTGCCGTTAGAGTAAGAACATGTGCCAAGAAGGAAATAGTAGCTTTAAGGTGCCTTTGACAGTTTTCCTCAAAGCAAATTACAGTCATTTTAATCGAAAGCAAATGCTACTGCTTCTCGAGCTCTGAGACATACAAGAGATGATCCTCTGGCGATTTCCCATGTGTTTTGCTAAGATGAAGTTTAACGGCATGCTTGCTTGCAAAGGTCCGATTGCAAAGTTTACACTGGTAGGAAGTCCCCAGTTCCTCTTCGGGAGATGATGTCACCAGTTTTTCTGACGGGGACTTAGTTTGTGCTATCTGATTGTTAATCTGTTCGTTGGACAGTTTGGACAAGTCCCTCAATCTGAAACCCAGATGTGACTCCAGGTGACTGATGTACGTGGAAGGAGTCCTGATTTGTGACGCACAGTCGTTACAAAAGAACACAGGGTGGCCAGTGTCCAAGTTTTTGAGGAACTTCGTTCCCCCTGTCCTTCTGAGCTGGTATTTCACATTGGCCAGCCAGTGGCTGATGGTGGTCATGGAGAGGCCCGTGAACCTGGAGATGTGCATCCTTTCTTGGGGGCTCAGGTCCGACATGATGTACTTCCCCTCCGACGTCTGTCGGAGGCTGGCGGCAAACTGGGCCTGCAAGATCAGCAGGTGCTGGGGATTCCAGTTGGACTGGCGTCCCTTCCTCTTCTGGGCCGGGGTCGTCTCCTCGGGCTCTTCTAACGTGGTCCCGTCAATGTCAGACTTCTCGGAGATGCTAGAAGGTGTGGAAGATTTTGACGTGTGGCTCTCTGTCAGGTTCTTCAACATATCAGAGATATCTGACAAGGCATTCTCACGGAGCGGCGAGTTTGACATGAACGACACGACGGCCGACGTCTTCGCCGTTGTCACCGTGGATGAAGAGGTGGCGGGGGATGTTGACGTGGGTGACAAGAGCACTGAACCTAAAGAACAGCTTTTGTCACTCTTTCCTTTTGTCAAGTCAATGGGCTGGTCATTGTTGATGTGGTAAAAATAGCGGTCTAAGTGGTCTGCTTTCTTGGACTGCAGAGGTGGGGTTGCCACCGCAGCCTTTTCCGCCAAACTGTTGCTCATCTTGAAGAGCATGCTCATGGGGTCAAGGGCGGGCAAGGAGGGCTTGGCCGCTTTCCCCAAATGGATGTTCATGACGGACTGGAGGGCACTCAAGGGGTTAACAAAGGGCTGCTCGGGAGGGTGATCGGTAATGATAGCTGTACTGCTGCTTAAGCCACTCGTCATAGGCTTCACCAGTTCTTTGCCATTCTCTACTGGCTCTGCCAGGGGGCTGCTCTCCTTACACCCATCCCTCTGAGGGCTGGGGCTATCCTCTTGGCTCTTGAACCCGCCGTCGCTGGAGGCCTCCATCTTGATGGGCTCACTCACCTCACTGCTGCACGGGGAAGGGGTGGCCCGTTTCATCGGGGAGAGCTTCCCCTCAGGTTCCTTCATCTTTTCTTCGACTTTGGCGACTTTCTCTGTGACTTTCTTGACCAGTTCTTCCATGGCATGGAAGTTGGTCTTTGGCATCGGAGAGGTTTGGCTGCTGGGTGGAGATACCAGGGTCTGGTTCTTTGTGGGGGACACTATCTCGCTATTGCTGAACATAGGTTTCAGGGGTGTGCTCTTCCCCGAGGAGCCCAGAGACAGCTTCATCATGTTTGGAAGTTGGTAAGCTGCATGGATACTGGGATAGCCACCCCAGCTAGGGGTACCATTCTGGGCTTTGTTGATAGCGGATGTGACTGTGTTTTCTAGTGATTTTAAGATGTCCAAACCTCCTTTGGGACTCTCCTCTAAGTCATTTTCAGTCAAGTAATGGTACTTAGAAGAGATGTCATACTTTTCCTCTTCTTCGGTCGATTTTTCTTTGTCCTTAGTTTTTTCTTCAGTCACCACTCTCTCTTTGTCAGCTTCCTTTTTGACTTCCACATTTAATTTTGGGGAAATGCTCGAGGGTGTGTTGGAGGGAGAGGTAAACGTGGTGGCTGCCAGTGGCACAGACTGTACCTTCTCATCAAGCAGAGCTGTGATGGTTGGAGTGACAGGAGCCTCAATGATGGGCTTCCCTTTCTTCATGGCCGAATTGGTGACCTTGATGAAGTGTCCGGTCACCATCATGTGGGCCGTGAGCTCCTGCAAAGTGTCATGGGAGCTGCCGCACTCCATGCACTTGAGGATCTGGGATTTTCTGGCCTCAAAGTGCCAGGCATAGCTGGCCCCATTCTGGTGGCCATAGCGGTTATTTGGCGTGATATAAGGGTTGGAGTTCTTCTGTAGAGCATCGTTTGTGTCTGAAATAGTTGCCTTTGGGGTCCCACCTGTGGAATCTGGGGAGCTGGGAAGCTCAAGCTCCAGTGGAGCTTTCTTTCTGGTGGCGGGAATGATCTTGGCTGCAACAGGCGTGACGGGTTCCTTCAGAGGCACTTTTTGGTAGTGTTTTGTTTTAATCATGTGAACACTCAAGTCCTGAAGAGACTCAAAAGAATGGCCACAGTACATGCACTTTAAAACTTTTTGAGCATCTTCCTTTCCTTCCATTTCCAGCAAGGATCGTTTGCGGGGTTTGGACCACCTCTTGGGGTTGTTGTTATCAGTCTCATGGTTGTCATCTCGATAATGTCCCGTTTCATTCATGTGCACTGTTAATTCTACTAAAGTATCGTAGGCTGCACTACAGTCTTTACAGCGGAATTTGCTGGCCCCAGTAAATATGGACCCATAAAGCTTGCTGCTTTGTCGGTACAGCTGTACTGTGCTAAAGAGACTGGGCTCTGGGAGAATCCGGCTCTGAGACACTTGCTGCAGGGTCTTGGCCATGGCACTCTGATGCCAATCAAAGCTGCCGCTCCCACAGCTGCTGCTGCTGCTGCTGCTGCTACTGCTGCTACCATTATTCTTCTCTGAGGAAGGCTGGTGCAGGTTCAGATTGAGATTGGACCAGTATGAGTTGGAGAGGAAGTTGTTATAGACAGCCTTCATCTGCTCCAGGCTGTCAGACACCGCCGAGTCTTCCAGCGGGATGGCCACCTCCTTGTTCTCCTCCTCGTTTTTAACTGAGCTGCTTTCAAAGTCAGCCATTCGATCACTGGTCTCACTAATGTGAGATTCACTGTCCATCTCATGGCTGGAAAATTCAGCAGCAGGAGAGTTCTGGTAGCTGGGACAGGTCTTACTGAACTCTTTCTCAGGACATGCATATTTGGCGGAGGGCTCCCCATCTGCCACAGTCTCATCAGGGTCCATGTCCTCATCGACCAGGGCAGCTGCCTTCAATTCATCTGAAACATAGGCTGATGGAAGGAAGAGATGAAGGGATGGCAAGAGAAAGGAAGAAAATTTAAGGAAGAGAAGATATAGTCAAAGGAGAAGAAGGAGGAGGAAAAAAAAGAAGGAAATGGAAGATGGGAGAAAAGAAAGAGAAGAGAAAAAGAAAAGAGAAAAAATGAAGAAAAGAAATAGGGATAGAGGAAGAGTGAGGAGGAAAAGAAAGAAAAGTAGAGAAAGAAAAAAAGACAAACAGTAGGAGAAAGTGGGGGGAGGGAGGGAGAAAGGACAAGGAGAGAAAAAGAAAAAAAGTGTTAGTGACTGCTAACCTTAACTAGCATATTTCTTCTTCACTCTGTAAACTCAGCAAGCAAGACAGGCACTTTTTTTTTTCTTTTTGCAAAATTAAATAGTTAAAATGTGGTGTTTCTTCAGAGCAAAAAAAAAATTCTGCTCTTCAAACATAATTTGCCACCTTATTCTTCTCAAGGGGCAACAGCTTGAAATTAAAACTAAATTTGAAATTAATGAAGCACATTCTGGAGGTGGCATTCATTTCTAAAGTAATAAATTACTTGTATCAACCTCAGAGACAGCAGTTCCTGTCTGTCAATTAATATGTCTTATGCTTCTCCTACCCCTAATGCATTTCTTAACAGACAGATTCACAATTTAAATTAAGCAAGCATTTTTAACTCATTACATTTTGAGACTCAATCTTTAATAAATATAAAGTACAAAAACATCAATAAAATTTTCACAAAGTAAAAAGAAAGTACATCAATTACAATAAATTAAAAACAAGATCTCATGTTTTCCCCCCTTCTCCTGGAAGCAAGCAGGTGATGTAGATGCTCATAATAACTCTGTAATGGGGATGGGAGCACATTGCTTATGGATGGAATGGAAGACCCCATTCTCCTCTGAATGCCCTGCTCTCCCCTGCCACACAAAAAGCCATACAGAATGATGTCAGGAGAAGTTCAGGAAAATTGGTATGCGGTGCTCATTCTTGCTGTATAAATATATACAAGACCTTCCAGTGGACCTTACAAATGTCAAAGTGTTTGCTCTTTAGACTACTTTGTCAATATTTACTCAGCATAAGCTACACAGACACCCAACAGGGATCCTGTCTTCTTGGAAGTAATGCAACCAGTGATGGAAATCTCACAGACTCTTCCCGAACAGGGGAGGCAGGGACTGCCTTCTTTCAGGCAGTTTTCCTTAGTCATACTCCGCCAGCATTTTACCTACAGCACATTCATTCAGAGAAGCAGGTCTGCAGAGACTTGCTTGGAGAACACACTAATGGAGCAAGCTGATTTGTTGTGCTTTTCTTTGTTTTCATCCCTATCCTTTGAGCTATCTTCCTTATTTTCTTCTGGAGATAAAGGTTGAGCATTCTCTATGACAACTGCCACCCTTCAGAACCACCTCACAAAGGGAAGGACCCTTGTACTCATACCTACCTATCAGAATTAGGAAGAGCTTAAAGTTTGGAAATCAGATTGCTTTCACTGGCTTAAGCAGCTACCATCTCACCCAGGGAAAGGCAGTTATATATATATATATACATATGGGCTGGGCTGGGGCTTCCAGAGTGTTAATTTTTCACATTGACTAAAGATATTAGAAGAAAGAAAGAAAGAAAGAAAGAAAGAAAGAAAGAAAGAAAGAAAGAAAGAAAGAAAGGAAGGAAGGAAGGAAGGAAGGAAGGAAGGAAGGAAGGAAGGAGGGAGGAAAAGCTGACTTTGGGGGAACAACTGACCACAGATAAGCAGGACGTGCCATCCTAAAAACGATTTCACATTTGGGGTGGAGGGGAATTGTTCTAACCATAATGTAATTTTCTTATAGCCAAACAGACACACTAGACTTCATTTCATTATTGCTCAGTTCAGCTGTGATCTATGCCAGAATAGGCCCTGATTTTGAGTTTCTGGGCTAGAACCACAATCCCTGGTGGGTGAATTACTGGGCCATGATTTGGAGACTACACCTGATCTAATAATAATATCTGAATGGGGATCAGGAGGGAAGGAAAGCCTGAGGTTATTGGAAAGATGGGGTGGTCTAATGGGAAGTGCACTGGATCTGGAAATTAGAGGAATTGGGCTCAAATCCCAATTCCATTACTGCTCACATGATTCTGGATGAATCTTTCAATGCTTAGGACTTCCTCATCAATACTGTAAAAGGGCTGCTTCAATGGAGTAATGGCTAAGCAAATCATGGTACATGAATATAATAGAATATTACAATGCTGTAAAAAGTGATGGAGATGAAGAATTCAAAGGAAATAATTCAAAGAGCCATGGTAAGATTCATATGAACAGAATGAGTTAAATAGAACCAGAAAAACAATATATACCACGGCTATCACAAATATAAATAGAAAGAAAAATGGTAACAAAAAATGACAAAATGACTATGTAATTATAATGAACAAACTTGAATGGTAAGAAAACACACTCCTTTGCAGAGATAAGAAAAGTGGAAGTCTATGTGCATGGTCCATGGCATATACTATCATATTTGGTAGATGTGTGTATTAGTTTGGCCACATTCTATTTATTCTCCTTTTTAAATTTTGTTGGATGGGCTGGCCAGGGGTAGGAGAGGAGAAAAAGGATATATATTCAGAAATGAAGGTTGATATAAAAAAGATATTGAAAAAAAATTAAAAAAAGAAAAATATCTGAGGCTAGTCTCAATGACTTTAATCTAAGGTCCCTTTCCTCTTGAAATCTATGATCCTTAGCCTGTCAATAATTCAGAAACAAAGCATAAAGATGAAAGCTTATTAAACATCTCTCTGAAAATCAATTATAAACATCCTATGCTTCAAATCTGTTTAATAACCTTTATGGTGGTCCTACTATATGTCCTGGGCTACCTCTTTGATGTGAGTTATTTGTCTAAGGAGGCCAGGTGAGTTTTAGGTCCTGTTGTTTGTTACTGAAGTCTTATTTACTTGTAGATTAAGAAAAAAAATGTAAATGGCAAAAAAAGCATTCTTCCAATAGGGCTACAGCCAGAATGTATGGGGAAATCTTCTGTGTTCCTCAAGATAAGTAGGCCTGGTGCATACTATGAATGCAAGTCATTTAAAATCAAAACAAACCAGCTCTTCTCTCCCTCTGCTCCCCCCTACGCAGAGGCACAGAAAGCTCTCTCAATCGTTTGCATAGCTAGCTATATCTCATAACAAACTTCTGGAAATCTGCTGTACGACACTCCACAGAAATGAGCTTGGGATGTGACAGGAAGAACAGGCAAGAGCCAATGCAAAATGCAAAATGACAGAGTTCGAGCAGCATCTAGTCGGGTCTGGATGACACACACTGCTCCTCTCCTATAATCCTCTCTGAGAGGGGATTAGATCAGGGGTGAGTCTGTGTTCAACAAGATGCAATACAATATTGGGAAGGAAATGAACTGGATTCCAATGTGTATAACACTTCTAGTAAATGCTTTTGAAAAAGTATTATTATTTTGAACAATAAGTCAACAGGAAGCAAAGGAAAAAAGAATTGCCATCTGCCTGGTTCGTGCTTATTGAGGGTTCGGAGGAGATTCTGGTCCTTTGTAAACAGTTATCAAAGCTGTATTCCTTACTCTTGATCTCCTTGCAAGCTGAGATCTGCATCTCAGGGCTGCCACATCACATCATCACCAATTTCTTTCTTACCCTGGTCACACCTAACCAATGGACTGAACTATCTGGGCTGGATAAAACTAAAGCAATCATCCCCAGCCCTTTCCCTCCTCACCCTTACCCCCATCAGGAACCATGGGAAAAATAATGGTTGGTACAAGCACTGGCATATCCTGGAAAGGAATAGGGGATGAGAGGGAGGCTCAAAGCAACATGGATTTCAAAAACATAAAAGGAAACCCTAATCCCTGCTGGCTTATTCTCACTCTTTCCAAGCCAGTCACCCTGACATAGGCACTGAACTGCACAAGATTCTATTTAACATGTACCAAAATGAGTGCACAAATAATTCCACGAGTACCTCTAAAATACCTCCTGGTACAATTCAGTGACCAGGCACTAAGGAATATAGACAAAAAAAAAAAAGGAAAACCTGTCCTTGCCTTCAGATACCTTCCATTTTATTGGAGAATGTCCCTAAAAAGGGAGCTGTAATGGGGCTGCTGAACAGGTTACAATCCAGAAGGTTGGAACCACATCAAGCTTTATGTGGAAATTAATATGAAAGAGAAAAAAAAGGGTAATTTGGTGGGAAGAAGAATGGATTTGAAGTTAAGGGGCATGTGTTCAAATCCTGCCTCTATTACAAAAAAATATTTTATTTCTTATTTGTAAAGAAAGAAAGAAAGAAATAAGAACTATGTAGTATTCTAATTCATTCATCAAACACTTATGAGTTACCAAGGATAAGTAATGGTAGGCTGATGAAGAACCCCAGAAGAGTAAACACTACTCTAGCTGGGCCCTCATCAACAATATAATGCTTTTTCTACTATTGTCAGTTAGTAAATATTTATTAAGCACCTGCTAAGTACTAAGCAATGTCCTAAGCAGCCTATACCATGCCACTTCTCAAGGAAAGTTTAAAGGAATTCAGGTTATCTGACTCAGAAGAGAAAGTCAAAGGCTGCTAGATTTGTCTTCCAGCATATGAAAAGTACCTGAAACATTCGATTTATTTCCAAATTTTTCTTTTGAACTTTGCAAATCACTGCAGTACTGGACATGGGAATATTGAAATCCTGCCTCAGACAAATAATGACTGTGTGGCCATAAGCAACCCACCCTCTTTACTTCTTGAAGTCCAAGTTTGCTCATCTATAAAATGGGATAACTTGTATTACTGACCTCATGTATCACCGAAGAAATCATGTTAAAAACTGTAAGATGCCTTGTAAACATGTGTTGTTATTTTTTGAAAGAATTTGTCATATTATAATAATGTGTATTATAATATGTGTCTCTGCTTTATCTCCCTGCTCAAAAAAAAATTGCGTAAGGAGAAGAATTCTTTCTTATCTATATTTTGTACCTTCCCTCAATACCTACTACCTATCACTTGCCCATCACTCAGGTTTACTAAATTTCTTTTGCCTGATCAAGTAAATGAATGAATAATGTTAAATAGTTCAAATATGGGGCAGATTAAAGAAGAGCAATATGGACTCAAAGCAGAAAAAACTCTGGGCCTCAGGCAATTTCTTCATATATAAAATGGGGGAGGAGGAGAGTATTGAACTGAATGGTCTCTAAGGTACCTCAAGATTTTAAACTCATGATCTATGAATTGTTGTTCAGTCATCTCAGTTGTGTCTGACTCTTCTGGGTTTCCCTGGCAAAGATACTGGAGCTGTTTCCTTCTCCAGTTCATTTTCTGGATAAGGAAACAAAAGGCAAATAGGGTTAAGTGACTTGCCCAATGTCCCACAACTGGTAAATGTTTCAGACCTGATTTGAACTCAGGTCTTCCTAACCCTAGGCCCAGCACTCTATCCCCTAACCCACCTTGATCTATGATACTATGGTTGAAAAGAATAAAACTTCAATAAGTCAAAGATACACGATTCGTTCATTTAAGAACTTCCTTAAATGATAAAATGCAGTCTAACCCTGGTAGATGATGATCTCTATGAGTGGTTTTAGATGAAGGCAATTTATCACCTGGTGGCCAACCATACAATGTCAGTAACAAAAGTAATAATGATATCAATAGTAATAAAATCACCACCTTCCATTTACATAGCACTCTGTGGTTATAAACCACTTTGCATACATTATTTCATTTTTGATTCTCAAAATAGTTTTCGAGGTCATCAGGACCAAGATTATGTTCTCCATTTTACAGATGAGGAAACTTCAGATCAGAGGCTGAGTAACTTGCCCAAGGCCACATATGGAACAACTTTCTGACCTTCAGAAACCTTAAACAGTGAAATAGATGAGAGAAGGAGAAGCCATGGAATCCTCATTCCAGGTCTGACGGCTTTCTGCCTTGAATGACTTTAGGGAGGGGGATGTTTGAAACAGACATATTCTCTGATCACCCCAACCCACTCCTCTGACCTTCTCTCACTGGGATTGTCTTCACAATTACTCAAACACTACCTTGGGAAAACTCTTTTATTATTGTCTTGAACTATTATTTAGTTCTTCTCCTGTAGATTACCTTATAACAAGTATGACTAATTTATTTGGATTATTTATTTACCAGAAACCTGGTATACAAGAACATAGACCTAAATTCAAAAGGATTCAGAAGTTCTTATAGAATTGCAGTCAGTACTTATGGAAGGAATACTCACATAAAAAGATCACAATTCCATTAAGATATGTAAGTATGAACCTGTTAGCCTTCTCAACAAATGAAAATAACTAAGCAAAACTTGGAGAGGGTGCCTTTATATCTCCCATAGCACAGAACAAAGAGCCTTATAAATGGACACAAAGGCGTCCGTTGAATAGATGTAGGTGTAATTTGGAATGTGATTTGAGGTTGCTTCTAGCTCTGGGACTATATTATTCAGAATGATCATTTATATTTGTGAACTGCTTCATATTTTCTAATTGTTTTCCCATCTATCACTTCATATCTAACCAGGCTGCTGTCGGTTACACAGTAATCAGAATAGAGAATTAAAAACTGGAAAAGGCTTTAGAAATCATCTAATCTAGAGGTCTGTAACCTGGAATATGTAACAAGTATAAGAGACTTGTCAAGCGGGTATGAGAGCATTTGCTAGTATCATCCTATTGAAACGAATAAATATTTTATTTTAGTATGTACATACATAGTAAACTAGAATTTACTTCCTTTCATTTTGAATCAGAGGCAGGGAAAGTTTGCTGAAAGCCAAGGGGTACTCAAAAAAGGATGGGAACCCCTGATCTTGCATGACTCTTGTTTTTAAGTATGAGGGTACTGAGACCCAGTAAAATTTCACTGATAGACCCAAAGTCACATAGGTAGTAAGTAGGAAAGCTGGGATTTGGATACAGGTCAGGGGATGGTAAATCAGGTGCTCTTTCTACATAGGCAGCTAGATAATACAGTGGAAAAAGTGGTGGACTACCTGGAATTAGTCTTGAATTCATATCCAGCCTCACACACACTCTTTAGCTGTCTGTCTCTGTGCGAGTCACTCGACCTCTGACAGCCTTAATTTTCCAAGTTGTATAATGGGGATTATGATAGCACCTACATCCCAGAATTCTGAGGATCAAATAAGATCATATTTAAAAAGTACTTGGGGAAGTTAGATGGATAGAGAGCAATGCCTGGAATCATGAAGACCTGGGTTCAAATCTTGCCTTAGACACTTGCTAGCTGTGTGACCCAGGGTAAATTCCTTAACTCCAATTGCCCAGCCCTTCTTCACCTTCTTCTGCCTTAGAACCAATTTAAGGTCAATCTTAGCAAAGTGTCTGGCACATAGAAAGTGCTTACTAAATGTCTGTTTCCTTCTGTCTCTCCCCTTCTATGGCACAGCTAAAATTCATCTGTCATGTGTGTACATGCACATGTGTGCACACATATACACATAAAACACATACACTTTTAGTCAGGGTCTTTGGGTCTGACCTAAAGTCAGAAGACAGAAACCTCAGTGTGTCTTCGGTATCTTGTATCTTGGGTGATCTTGAGCTGCTGCTGCATTTCCTAGCTGTCTCATGCACTAAATTTTCCACCTAAATAATGTCTCAGCTTTTGCTTTTAATAAATAAAATTTACACCTTCACTGTACGATCAAGTAGATGGAGCAGCTGGGCTTTGAGGGGAGAAAGCTCCCATGCAAAGAAAATCAGCAGCTGCAAAAAGACCCAAAGAAAATATGGACGAGAAAAGACTAGCAAGCAAGGAGTTGATTGGGGTGGCATTTGTTCCATTTTCCCCCAACTTGCTCAGTTGCTAAAGTTCCTCTCAGAAAAGTGAAGTCTCTGCTGAATTGCTAATATCAGCTTCGTTCTCTAACATTCCTGCTCTTTTTCCTTTTTTTTTTTAACTTGCTCAAAATAAAAAGTAAATGCTTGGAACAGCAAGACAGCAATAGAACCCTTCCCTCATGCCTAGGGTGTGTTTTTAGACAACTGGATGATCAGAGGAATTTAGCATGAGCAGAAGCGAAAGAGATGATTTTGTAAGAGTGCTTTTTCATGAGAAATAAAATAGCCTCCCACAACTTCTCAGTGCCAAGCTCTACACCCCACCCCTTCTACAGTGCTCCCTCCAAATCCCTCGACTTCCATAAAACTTACTCTAAATAAAAGCACAGAAGGGAGGGGCACCAAAGTGAAACTGACAACATCGTTTTTTACCAAAATCACACAAAATTGACTAAATTAGAGTCCTGAAATATAATAGTAACAATAAGTATTGGCACTTACATTTTATAGTGCTTGTGATCACAAAATGCTTTATATGACAATATTTTATATCCTTGTTACAATCTGGTATGTATCACCGTATCCCATTTTACTGATGAAGAAACTGAGACCCAAAGTCTTATGGATCAAGTGGCATGGTGCAGTAGGAAATAGAATGGGTTTGTAGTTAGAGGACATGGATTCAAATCCCTGATCTGTCATTTGCAACCTGGATGACTTTTGGAAAATGACCTGATGGCTGTGAGTCTTAGTGACCTCATGTGTAACTGGGCCAGGTGATCTCTCAGGACCAATCCATCTCTTAAACTAGCATTTCATATGATTCCTACCTATTGTCAAAGGCTGCATGGCAAGTCCATGGATGAGTCAAGATTCAAACACATATCTTCTTAAAATGAGGTTGCAATCTCATTATTGTAATCTCAGTCTTCCAGCATTGAAATTGTCTTAAATATGTTCAGAAAAGCACCCACGTCACTGAGGATACTTAAGTGCTATTCAAGTTTCAAATTCATAGCTCATGGAATAGGGAAATACCAAGCCACTGACTGTCACCGCCTACCAACAGGAAACGGCTACTGCTGTTTGAATTGTGGACACTGGGGAACATGAATGTATCTGAGAATTGACAAACCCATCCCCACTACACCTAGAGAGGTCGAAAAGCGGCAGCTCCCTCATTAATATTTATTATAATCATTAACTTAACTGAAACACTAGGTAAAAAGAAATTAACACATTTCCTATAAATACATAACAATAAGTTGAGGCATAACAGAATGCAGAATTTCTGCTAAAATGGGAATCACCTTCATCCCCATGTCATGGATCACTTTTGAACTAGTGGAATAAAAGTCATTCCATCACTGCTAAAAACCATGTTAAGTGTAGGATGAGGACACTCATGGTTAAAGGAGGGTGTGAGT
The DNA here is from genome assembly GCF_016433145.1 of Gracilinanus agilis. Classification (NCBI taxonomy): domain Eukaryota; kingdom Metazoa; phylum Chordata; class Mammalia; order Didelphimorphia; family Didelphidae; genus Gracilinanus; species Gracilinanus agilis. The sequence continues at coordinate 308,020,956 of NC_058131.1, forward strand.
ATACTTGGATAGGTGGGTAAAGAGAAGGAAAGACAGCACATTGCAATCAGAGGCTCTAGAAAGCAATTTTGAAATCAAACCTAACATTTGTTTTTATATATAATTTGGGAAAAGCACTAGAGTCTCTCTCTCTCTCTCTCTCTCTCTCTCTCTCTCTCTCTCTCTCTCTCTCTCTCTGTCTCTCTCTGTCTCTCTTTCTCTCTCTCTCTCTCATCCTCTCTCTCTCTCTCTCTCACACACACACACACACACACACACACATACACACACATACACATACACACACACATGCACACACATCTCCATATCTATATGTGTCTATCTCTCTTGGAAATTTCCTTGAAATTTTCACATTATCTCTGTTCTCTTGTATTTTTATTATTTTGTTAAATACTTAACCAATTAAATTTTAGTCTGGATGAGCTGCTCACTCAGGAGTGTTTTGGGTCATGTGCAGCATATCTGACACCTCTGTTCTAGCTCAGTGGGTTTTTTTTTTTCTTTTCACTTGGACTCTGATCCCATATATTAGCTATCCTTTCAGTTTTGAATCACCTGAAAATTTTGACAAGCATACCATCTATTCAACTCCTTCATAAAAAATGTTAAATATAGCATAGTTGAAAAAAAAAACTGACATTCCCCAGGGCACTCTATTTGAGACAACCCTGAAAAATGCCATAAACCCATTAATGGATTGCTTTTGGGTCTAGTTGTCCAACTGTTCCAGTGCACTTACTGGTACTATAATCTTGCTTATTGCTCTCCATCTTGACTTCAAGGGTAACAGGAGAAGCATTGTGAAGAGAACTAGAGGTCTTTCTCTTGTTCTCTTAATATCCTGGTTGCCAGTTTAAAGCCTGGCTTATCTATGGAGAAAGATTTCTCCCAAGAAGTTTGGCTGTGTAGGTGAGTTGGAGATGGGAGGTGGTCAAGGGAAGGATAGCAACTGATAAAGCAGAGAAAAACTCAAAATGGTCCTCAGTGCAATGCACTAAAAAAAGAAGCTTTCTCAATAAAATTTTTCTTGTTTACTTTTCCCCTTTCCCTGGCAGACAAAGCAATGTCTAGAATATGCCTCTCTTCACACAGATGTTGTTCTCTGATCTGCCATCCATTTATGATACATAAGATGGACACAGTCATCTAAAGGAAAAAGAGGGTATCAAGAAAGAAGAGAAGATGGAAGAAAGAAAAAGGAAAAAAAAGAGAGGGAAGTAGGGATAGAAGAGAAAGAGGAAGGGAAAGAAAATGAGAGGGAGACAGAAGTGGAATTTTAAAACAAATATCCAAAGGAAATAAAAGGAAACTAGGGAACCACAGTGTGAAGGTGATTGCTCTTCAAGGAGCAGAAGAAGAAATTGGGTGAGAGGAAGAAGAAAAGGGAAGGATCAGGTATGTGCAACTGGTGATCATTAAAAAAAGTTGTCATCCGTGGTTCCTTCTTTCCAGACCCCTTCCCTAAAATTCTATAGGTCACAGTCTTTAGAGGAAAACACAGAAGAGGGGTTTTAATGCCTATCTTTATTTTTTTTAAAACATTTATTAATATTTATTTTTTAGAAAAGTTAACATGGTTACATAATTCATGCTCTTACTTTCCCCTTCACCCCCCGAGCTCCACCCCCCCATGGCTGATGCATATTTCCACTGGTTTTAATATGTTTCATTGATCAAGACTTATTTCCAAATTATTGATAGATGCATTGGTAGGGTAGTTTCGAGTCTACATCCCCAATCATGTCCGCCTCAACCCATGTGTTCAAGCAATTGTTTTTCTTCTGTTTCCACTCCTGTTGTTCTTCCTCTGAATGTGGGTAGCGTTCTTTTCCATAAATCCCTCAGAATTGTCCTGGGTCATTGCATTGCTGCTAATACAGAAGTCCATTACATTCGATTTTACCACAGTGTATTGGTCTCTCTGTACAATGTTCTTCTGGCTCTGCTCCTTTCGCTCTGCATCAATTCCTGGAGGTCTTTCCAGTTCACATGGAACTCCTCTAGTTTATTATTCCTTTTAGGACAATAGTATTCCATCACCAGCATATACCACAATTTGTTCAGCCATTCCCCAATTGAAGGACATACCCTCATTTTCCAGTTTTTTGCCACCACAAAAAGCGCGGCTATAAAATATTTTCATACAAGTCTGTTTATCTATGATCTCTTTGGGGTACAAACTCAACAATGGTATGGCTGGATCAAAGGGCAGGCATTCATTTATAGCCCTTTGAGCATAGTTCCAAATTGCCAGCCAGAACGGCTGGATCAGTTCACAACTCCACCAGCAGTACATTAATGTCCCAGTTTTGCCACATTCCCTCCAGCATTCATTACTCTCCCCTTCTTTCATTTTAGCCGATCTGCTAGGTGTGAGGTGATACCTCAGAGTTGTTTTGATTTGCATTTCTCTAATTATTAGAGATTTAGAACACTTTCTCATGTGCTTATTGATACTTTTGATTTCTTTATCTGAAAATTGTCTATTATGTCTCTTGCCCATTTATCAATTGGGGAATGGCTTGATTTTTTTATACAATTGGTTTAACTCCTTGTATATTTGAGTAATTAGACCCCTGTCAGAGTTTTTTGTTATAAAGATTTTTTCCCAATTTGTTGTTTCCCTTCTGATTTTGACTACATTGTTTTTGTTTGTACAAAAACTTTTTAGTTTAATATAATCAAAACCATTTCTTTTACATTTTGCAATTTTCTCTAACTCTTGCTTGGTTTTAAAGTCTTTCCTTTCCCAGAGATCTGACAAGTATACTATTCTATGTTCACTTAACTTATTTATAGTTTCCCTCTTTATATTCAAGTCATTCACCCATTCTGAATTTATCTTGGTGTAGGGTGTGAGATGTTGATCTAAACCTAATCTCTCCCATATTGTTTTCCAAATTTCCCAGCAGTTTTTGTCAAGTAGTGGATTTTTGTCCCAAAAGTTGGGCTCTTTGGGCTTATCATACACTGTCTTGCTGATGTCACTTACCCCAAGTCTATTCCACTGATCCTCCCTTCTGTCTCTTAGCCAGTACCATAATGTTTTGATGACCCCTGCTTTATAGTACAGTTTAATATCTGGTACTGCTAGGCCCCTTTCCTTCACATTTTTTTCATTATTTCCTTAATATTCTTGATCTTTTGTTATTCCAAATGAAGTTTGTTATAGTTTTTCCTAATTCGGTAAAAGTTTTTTGGTAGTTTGATAGGTATGGCTCTAAATAGGTAAATTAATTTGGGTAGAATGATCATTTTTATTATGTTAGCTCATCCTACCCATGAGCAAGCAATGTTTTTCCAATTGTTTAGATCTAGTTTTAATTGTTTGGAAAGTGTTTTGTAGTTGTTTTCATATAATTCCTGTGTTTGTTTTGGTAGATAGATTCCTAAGTATTTTATATTGTCTAGGGTGATTTTAAATGATGTTTCTCTTTCTACCTCTTGCTACTGTGATGTGTTGGAAATATATAGAAATGCTGATGATTTATGTGCATTTATTTTGTATCCTGCAACTTTGCTAAAGTTGTTGATTATTTCTACAAGCTTCTCAGTTGATTCTGTAGGATTTTTTAAGTATACCATCATATCATCTGCAAAGAGTGATAGCTTAGTCTCCTCATTGCCTATTTTGATACCTTCAATTTCTTTTTCTTCTCTAATGTTAATGCCTATCTTTAAAAAGTAATACTTTCACAAAAACAAATCTCAATCTCAAATAATATTAAATAGAAACCTATCAGTATGGGAGAAGATAAGTCAGGTTTTCAGCTAGAGCTGATGTGGACTCAAGAACTTCCTCAAGTATCATCAGAAGAAACAAGACAGAAATTACTTGAATGAATGAGAACCTGGCATCCAGACTCCATTTCTATAATGTCTAGCATTCTTATAGCATTTCTCTTTCCCCCAAATACTTCCACATTTAGTATCTATTCCAGTTACAATAATCCTGTGATATTGGCACGGTCATCTCATTATTCCCATTTTACAGATGAGTACAGCTCATTGAACAAAGATAACAAAGATTAATTACCAATAGTTCAATTGATAATCACATACGGTTCAACAACTACATGGATTTTTATAATTTTAGTCCTTCTGACTACTTTTACATTAGAAACCAATCATAGCCAAAAACAGATTTTGAGCTGCAAGGGACCTTAAACTCCATCTAGTGTCTTCTTGTCATTTTATAGATGAAGAAAATCAAGCATAGAGAAGTTAAGTGGATTATCCAATTCCTTTTACAATGATTCTCTTGTTACCCTTGAAGTCAAGATGGAGAGCAATAAGCAAGATTACAGTGCCAGTAGGTGTATTGTAATAGATTGGACAACTATAACCAAAAGGCAATCCATTAATGGGTTTATGACAATTTTCAGGGATGTCTCAAATAGAGCACCCTAGGGAATGCTGGTTTTATTTACAACTCTGTTTTGTTTAACATTTTTATCAAGGACTTGGATAAATTGTATGCTTATAAAATTTTCAGGTGATTCAAAACTGAAAGGATGTTAAAATATGGGATCAGAGTCCAGGTGAAAAAAAAAAGCCACTAGGCTAGAACAGAGGAGTCAAAAATGGAGCACATGACCCAACATGCTCTTAAGTGAGCAGCCCAATCAAATTAAGATGTAATTGGTAAATATTTGACAAAATAATAAAAATATAATAGAACAGATTTAATGTTGATATGTAGTTTTCTAAGTCAAAATGTGATTTAGGAATTACCATGCATTGTTTATAATTTGTGGGTGCCCATTTCTATTTAAATTTGACATCACTAAGCTAGAATGATGAGCAATATCAAATAAAGTGAAACTTAAGAAACTAAAAGTTTTACACTTGGGATCAAAATATGAACTTCAGAATTATAAGCTAGATAACAATTCTTGTGAAAAAGGATGTGAGAGGGTTAGTTTATGGAAATTCAATATGAGTCAACAGTATGATGTAGCAGTTCAGACAGAATTAAGAGTCATTGTATCCAGAACAAGGGAGGTAATAGTTCCAATGAAATCTAACTTAATCAAGTCACATCTGGAGTACTGAGTCCAGTTCTGGGAATCACATTTTAGGAAAGATATAGACAAGCTGGACTATATCCAGAAGAAGCTGACTTAGCTAGTACAAGGACAGAAAGAAGTGTAGAGATGGCCTGATGCAGAGAAAACAAGGAGCACTAGATAGCTATCTTCAAGTATCCATATTAGAGAGGCTGTCATGAAGAAGGTTAAGACTTGTTCGACTCTATTCCAAGGGATAGAAGTAGGACCCATGATTAGAAACTGCAGAAAGACAAATTGAGGCATAATATAAGAATAAAGTTCCTAATAATTAGAGCTATCCAAAAGTGGGATAAAAAGAAAATGAGTTGACCTTCACTGGAAGTTTCCAAGCATAGATTGCATGGTCCTCTGCTGGGTATATTAAAGAGTTTTCGATCAAGAATGAGTTACACTAGATGGCCTCTGAGGTCCCTCTCAACTCTTAGGTTCTATAATTCTATTGGTACAACCTTTGTTTGTGGGAAAATAAGATCTGAACAAAAATGAGAGATAGTGGGGCTAAAATATGCATAGACTAGAAAAATAGCCACACTGATGAAACCATGAATGCACAAAATTCAACTAACACCAAAGAATGTTATTGGGCTTGTCTAAGGTAACAGAGCTAGTTATCAGTGAAGCTAGTTCTAGAAATTAGGACTGCTGATTCCTAATATCAGCATTTCTTTCCATTAAACCTTCTGCAAGTGTCATATATATCCATTAAAGTCAGTAAGCCCTTCAAGAATGTAGGGGCAAGACCAGTGCCTTCAAGAAACCTTTTAAAGTGGGGTTTTACCACACAAAACTAGACTCACAGTAGGATCACTGAATATCATACAGGCATCCCGAGAATGTTGAGCACTTCAACAGCCTTATAGGGAATAGTACCAGCATCAATTACAACTTAGAAATTGAGAGTTAAATACCAGAGTAGTCTGGAGTAGGCCATACCTGGCAGTTGCCTGAGATTTCAAAAGGGACTTTGGATAAAGCAAGATGTGCATGCCAGTAATAAAACACCTTAATCAGTCAGTCAATAAATAGTGTGAAGCTGGTAGAGATGAGACTCTGGGTAGCAGGCTAGGGTTTAATACATAAAGCAATAAAACATGGGGCATTTAAATACTTTTTAAAATAATGAATCATGTTTTAAATGTTGGAAAATTCCATTCTCCATGACACATAAGTTTATCCACTCTTTGCCTTTAGTTAGTCAATTTGCCTGTATTATAAGGACAGCTCAAAGCCTCACATATTTAATATCTCAAAAGTGCAATTTTCAAACCTTGTCTTAGGATGTAAAAAAAAATGCCTTAGTCTGTTCTGGTGGTTGAGAGTAAGGAATCCTAAATTCTAGTCTAAAATTTTCCTACAAAAAATACCATTGACTAGATTTATGAATAAGGTTATTTAACTATATGATCTTGGACAAGTTACTTCCCCTCTGGGCCTCAGTTCCCCTTAAATGTAAACTAAAGGGCTAAACTAGATAAGACCTAAGTTTCTTTCCATTATTTAACATTCTATGAAATCCTAGTTGGCCTTTGATCTCTCTGTACATCTCATAATTACAGGAACTCTTGGAGGTCATGTGGTCTAATTCATACTCCTAAATAAGAATTCTTCCTACAGAACACCTGACAAGTGATTATCTGGCTCAGACTAGAAGGTTTCCAGTGAGGAGGGATCTAATATCTCCCAAGGCAACCAAGGTTTGTTTCTTTTTTCCTTCCCTTATTAGAGCTGAAGAAAGGAGGGAGAGATAATCAGAATGAACTAGTGACAACTGATTGTGCATGGAAAGTAAAGTAGAGAGGCGCCAATCCATTTCAAGATGGAGGAGAGCCATGAGCCAACTGTGATAGCAAACCCACCTAGCAAAACAGAACATGAACAACAGGGGGACAAAAAAGCTCACCTTTAGAGTACATGATCCTTTCAGGGCACTTAGGCAAGTCTCATCTCATTAGATACAACTAGGACCAGCTCATCTACTGTGCTTTATTTCCCTAACTCCACCACATCTTTCTCCTAAGTCAGGAGATTTTAACTTGGGTTCCATTAACTTAAATTTTTTTTGATAATTTTATGCCAATAGAGTTGATTTCTGCTGTGACCTTGTGTATTTTATCTTATGCATCTATACATGTTATTCTGAGAAAGGAACTATAGGCTTCATTAGTCTGAGAAAAAGGTCCACGAAAAATGAAAGACCCCCTGGCTTGACAATCCAGCCTTGGCTCCCCCTATTCCAAGCTGGTAAAACCACCAACAAAATAAAACAAAAATTAGATACAGGTATACTTGTTTATCTCTATTTAACATACAAAAATGTTGCTTTTCAAAATAGGTAAATTAGGAGGAAATTATTTTTGCTGAAGGACTCATTCCTGGACAAATGAACTTGCCATCAAATTCCTAGAGATAGCTAGCTCCCAGATGTTTTAAAAATGTGTATGAGAGTTAAAAAAAATCACTATTCACATTATTTTATTGGAGTCACACTTCCTGCATAAAGTGGAATTTTGTTTGTATAGTGAATTCCTTCTTAGACAAGATGCCCAGTCAGTCAATAAACATTTATAAACATAGAATATGTGACATTTACTGTGCTAAATTAACTCTGAAGATACAAAGAAAAGCAAAAGATAGTCCCTGCCCTTGAGGAGCTCACTGTCTAGTGCCCAGTTTCATCCTTCATAGAATCACAGATTTCAGAGCTGGAAAGGAACTTAGAGATCTCCTAGTTCAATTGGGTCATTTTATAGAAGAGGAAAGAGAGACCCAAGAAAATTAAGTGATCAACCCAAAGTCGCACATATTTTAGGGTGCAGAGTGGTAATTTGAATCTAGGTCTCCTGGCTCCAGACCCAATGCTGTTTCTACTATTCTATCCTAAGATATGATGCCATTAAATATTTTTTTGGTGTTCTAAATTCCCTTTGAAGCAGAGATACAGATGAACCCTTGGCACACACAGTCTCCTTCTGAGACAGCTAAGTATGGATGAGAGATTATAGGAAAAGGGGGCAGAATACTTTATGCTGCTTTTGATCTATACATCAAGTCTTCCCCATCCCTACCCTCTTTAAGTGATCTTTTGAATATCACAAAACCTAGCTCTCTAAAGAGCTGATGAGAAGAAAAGAACAGAGAAATAAGGACATAGCATTGAGCAGGTTGGCCGATGGGGTCCTGATTAGGAAGGCATGTGATGGGTGCAGTGTTGATGTGGGACTTTTTTCTTTTTCCAAAGAGTTAAGATATGGCAGAAGGAAATAAATGATGGAGCAGGAAGGCTAAGCTAAACACGCACTGGGTAATACCAAAGTGATTAGATTGAGTTGTTGGACCTCTGTTCATGATATTAAATAGGCAGCAGTAAGAGAAAATTGGTTTTAGAGATGGAGAGCTAAAAGCTGGCGCCCAAGAGACTGAGCATGCCAATGGGAAATTCCCATTGCACCCATCCATCCATGGTTGGGAGAGAGACTAAATGGTCTTTGCAGTAGTGATGGCGGCTCTGAACATTGGGGAATAGCTTATCGATGTCTACTCGGGTCTCTGAAATAGACAGTGTTGAAGGCCTCTTCAGAGGTAGTGCTCTAGCTTGATGCTTCTCTTCTCTTTGAAGCAACAGAGCATAGAGGAAAGATATATTTAAAGACTGGCCCCAGAGGGTAGAATTAGAATAATGTCAGAGAGTTACAGAGAAGCAAATACAGGTGCCATATAACTTCCTAACTATTAGAGCTCTCTGAAAGTAGAATGACAGAGACAGGGTTTCCCTTCACCCTCAACTAGAGGTTTTTGTGTGAAGGCTAGATGCCAAGTTGTTGGAAATTTTGTAGGTGGGACTCTGATTCAAGACTGAAATAGGCTAAATGATGTCCGAAGTCAAGATTCTGTGAGTACTGGATCTGAAGTCAGAAAACCTGTTTTCAGATCCCAGGCTCTTCTACTTACTACCAATGACACCCCCCCCCCAAAAAAAAAAGAATGGACTGACTTGGAAAGTAATGGGGTACCATTACTAGAAGACTCCAAGCAAGGATGGAACAACAATTTGTTTGGTGATTAACACAGTGCCTGGCTTAATAAATGCTTGTTGACTGAATGATTGCTGGAGATTAATTATATAGTACATTCCTTTTCAGATATAGATTGGATGGAGTGAATGCTGAGACTCCTGGTAACTTTTATATTTTGTGATTTGGGGAAGTCACATAATGTTCCTGGGCTTTGGTTTCCCCATCTATAAAATAAGAGGTTGAATCTATGACATCTAAATCCTGTGATTCTATGACTTCAAAGTGAAACATTTGGTGCCTCTCAACAGAGAGAGTTTGGGCACTTTGTTGTACAATTATGGGCCATCTAATTGAGAACCGGCTTTTAGGGTAAGCCAAAATAGAATGTGAATCCCCTCAAAGCGGCAAATTGTTTGGTTATGAAGGGAGAGAAAAAGAGAGAGAAATGAACCACAGAATGGTATAATGGGTGTGGTAGTAGACTTGTAATCAGACCTGGTTTCAGATCCTGCCTCATAAGCTTACTTAACTATATGACCCTAGGCAAGATAATTCACTTCTTTGTGTCTCAGTTTCCACATCTGTAAAACAAGGAACTGAACCCAATCACATTTAAAATCCCTTCCAGCTCTAAATTTATGATCTTATGAAATGCTGAGTGATATAATATGGATCTGAAGGGAAATATTAGATGACACAATGGCGGTCAGAGCTTCTCTTACAGCCTGGTTGGTTCAGCACCCCACACTGGGAGAAAAAACTACTCCAAGATTGATTACACAGCCCAATGCTGAGGTCAAGAATATTAATTTTGTACATGTTAATTTGATGTAATGTGCATGATGAATGCTTGTTTAGTTGGATATCTTTGTGTTAATAAAACCCCAGCTTTTTCATGGCAGTAAAAGCTAGGCATTAAGTTATTGAAGAATGCAGCCTGAGAGGCTGTGACAAGATCACACACCAGCAGAATGGGAGGAGGGGAGTCGGAGGCAAGGATCACATGCTTGTAAACATACATGCTTTTGCTCATCTCTCCACACAAAAACCTATCATGACCTGAAGGAAATTCTCCAGCAGTTCAAGGACAGGAGTCTGTTGTGGTGTCACATCTGGAAAAGACTTTGGAGTGTTCTCAAACTGAAGAACCATTTGAGAAGAGTGGGGAGAAAGCCTACTTCTCTCGCTATGGAAAAGAGAATTACCAACAAGTAAATGCCTGGAGGACATTTGCCACTTCCTTCCATTAGGGCAATGTGCCTGCCTGGCAAAATTCAGCCAATTTTCTCCTACAGTAACTATAAAGCATTGCTGGGGCTCTTCTACTTTGGCCACTGACTAAAAAGAAAAGGTATCTTCTAGAATGTGGTAGGAATTGAAGGATTTTAGAGATGAAAGTAACATTTGGAGACCACCGAGTCCTTCATTTTATAGAGATGGATACCAAAATCCAAAGAGGGAAAGAGCTCAAGATTACACAGGGAGGGACTGAGTAGCTGAGCCAGTATTCAAACATCCAGTTCAGCATCTTCTTCTCCTCTGTATTACATATCAAAACTCAATTCAATTTTATAACATTTATTAAATACCTACTGCATGCCAGGCACCCTGCTAAGAGCTAGGAATACAAATAAGGAAAAGAGATAGTCCCTGCCCTCAAGGAGCTAATTTTACTTGAATAGGGAAGATAGCAAAGAAGATGGAATTAGTGCTCCACCCTCCAGATCTCCATTCTGAGGGGAGAGGCCACTGAGGATGAGCTGAGAAAATAGAATATAAGAATGTGGAGTCTTTCTTTGTGGTGATGAGATTTCCAGTGATCAGCTTATCCTACCTTTAAAAAAAAAAGTCTCCATTTGTTCTTCTGAGTGTCTCACTTATACTGGTTCCAATAAAAAGGGAGCAAAAAAAGTTATATGATTTAACCTAATGAGAAAAAGAAGCTGGTTTGCTCCTCTCTAAACAAACTCTTTAAAAAAATTCTTAAGTTTGAAACTTGATCTAGTTTATATAACTGATTCTACTGTAAAAATCATTAAATAAATACAACCACTGAAGATAAATCTTTTTTTTTTCATTTCTTGGTCTCAATTGCTATGGCAACTTTCTCTTGAAGCCTTGTATGCACCGATTAAGAATGAATACAAGGCATCTAGGTGGCCCAGTGGATAAAGTGCCAGGCCTGGAATCAAGAGGATCTTGCTTCAAAACTGGCCTCAGACACTTCCTAGATGTGTGGCTCTGGGCCACTCACTTAACATCATTTGCCTAACCCTTGCCCTTCTTAGAGCTGTTTAGAAAATAAGGGTTTAAAAAATAAAATAAAACAAAGAGAGTAGAATCTGTAGAACAATTTGAAAACTGCTACAGTAAAGGTAAGGCATAAAAACACTGGAAGCCATCAGTACCCTGATCAGTGACCAGTCAGAATTTGAGGATGGAGTGAAGTTTGCTTCTGCAGAGAGGCAGGTGGTGGGTTGTTGGTGTGGGAGGAGACTTACATTAGCCAACAAGATCAATGGGCTGATTTGTTTTGTTTACGAGGAAGGGTTTCACTGAGGAAGGATAGAACATTGTTGGGAAATGATGAACATGTTTTTTTGTTTTGTTTTGTGTTTTTAAATTATCAATAAAACACTAAAAAAAAAAAAAGAAAGAAAGAAAGAAAGAAAGAAAAGAAACACCCTATATCACTGGAGCAGAACTGCAATTCCCCTGAAACTTGCTTAGGTTACCAAGATATAAAGTGACTTACCCATGGTCTCATGCTAGTTTTTTCCCCACAGGTTGGACTTGAATTTAACTCTTCCTGACTGAAAGGCTTGCCCTTTATCTACTGCCACTGTAACGTCAAGGACCCATTGGCATTATTTGAAAAAAAAAAAAAAAAGATTGTCTTAAATGAATCTTGAGATGAATTTTTTAAAGTAAAGTATTTTAGGCCTTCGGTTCGCTTTTGTACTTATTTTAACAAATGTAAGCTTACTGGGCACCAAGGGGACAAACATCAATTTCCTTTCTAAGGAAGCTGCTTCCCACTTTCCCACCATTACCTCACTTAAAGTACTCTATCTTTCAATATATGGCTATGGCTGGATTGGTAACACCTGCTAGATGTGGCCCATTGGCAAAGAGAAAGTGTATCCTCCTAGCTTGGGAGTCCCACAGCATAAGCCAGTCAAGTCAATACTTTGATAGACAGATAAACTATTTCTAAAGAAACCACCAGTGGCAAAAACAAACAAACAAACAAACAAACAAAAACAAGAATAATCTAAATCTCTCGGTCAGGGCCCACCCTTGGCCAAACTGTGGAATAAGTGAAGCAGGTCTTCCCTACAGCTATATCTCTCCCACTGGGTCTCCCTTCCCCAAACTACTACCCAGGTCTGCTGCCTCTGGGCAAAGCTCCCAGGCTTAAAGCCCTCTCTCTCCTCTCTGACTTATACTAAAGGACAGGGGTCGGCAAGGTATGGCTTGTGAGCCATATCTGGCTCTTTTGAGGGCCAGATATGGCTCTTTCTGCAGGAGCCATAAAGTCGATTTTTTTTCAGGCGCTGTTACAGGAGCGCACTGTGAGCATTGTACGGCTCTCACGAAATTACATTTTTAAAAATGTGGCACTTATGGCTCTCACAGTCAAAAAGGTTGCCGACCCCTGCTAAAGGAAAAAAAAAACCTAGCTGGGAATCAATAGACCTCCTTTTGAATTTGGATGCTATATTAACTGTAACCTTAGGCAAATCACTTTCCTCCTCTCACCCCTAAGTTATCTTCTTGTACAAAGGTTGGAAGAGATAAGATCTAAGGTCCCTTTCTAGCACTGAGATTCCATAACTATGAAAAATTTGTTATTAGGGAGCTTTCACATTAGAATGCTTTTGATAAAGTAATTCATGCTAAGGTGTTAATGACTGTTATGATTAATGTTTGACACTCCCAGATACATTTGCATTTTAACAGGGTATAATTTTTTCACTCAAAGGAATGACTCTCTAATGGTAAAATTTTGTAACAGGCTATTGTTGGGCATAGACTGGGTAGCAAGGATGTTTAGGGTAGATGAGACTTCTGGTACCTTTCAGATTATGACCCTAGGTGGAAGTCAACACATCCCATTGTTTAGTGCTTAGTATTAGTCAAGTGTTAAGCAGAGGTACACAAAACTTAGGATGGCAGGCAATTGCAATAAACATCTGAACTGCCCTATGAATCAGTCCTTTTCTATACATTAAGTCCATTTCTATACATTAAGTCATTTACAAATTCATTGTACTCCATATTGTAAAGTTAGAGTCTTGAAGGGAAGTTTGGAGGCTTGGCTGAGACTAATTGTCTTTCTTAGTAAAAATAAAACTTTGGGAAGTTCCATGAGGAGGGACCAAAAAAGAGACTGGATCTCTGATTTCTTTGACATGAGGAATTCCCAGATGATGAGATGGTCTGGCAGTTTCCTAGAGCACTGAGAGACCATGGTCAATTGGCCAATGTGCATTAGAGGAGGGACTTAAACACCAGGTCTCCATGACTCCATGGCCAGCTCTCTAATCCATGACCCTTCCCTTGGGAAGACCCAAATATTCATATATTCATTTCATGTGTATATGATGTATGTGCATATATGTATATGTAAAATATACACATGATGTGTAAAATGTATGCATATATTTATTTTCACATGTATCTATATGTGTACATACACACACAGCATTCCAAAAGTCTTAGAATATTCTTAAGCTACTAAGTCTTTCAAATGCACTAAAACTTTCGGGCCACTCTATGATGAATAGATACAAAACAGACACAAGATTTCTTGAATAGGAATCAATACCAGACAAGGGAAATGGAGAAGGCTCCTGAAGAATTTAATACTTGAGCTTTATCTTGAGAAAAGTTCATCAAGAAGTGAACTTGCAGAGGCTGGGATAGAGGAGGTGTTCTAGTTGTCAGGGACGAGCATGGGCAATGAAATTTTGAGGGAAAAAAAGAAAAAAGCATAGGGCCTTGTGGGGAGATAGCTCTTCTAGAAGAGAGGGGAATAATGGGAAACTAGGCTAGAAGAGTAGACTGGAGCCAGATCATGAAACATCCTTGAATATCAGGCTGTCCCACTTCAGAAAGACAGACACGCAGATATACACACCCCAGCTGTGTTACTTTAGGCAAGTTCCTTACCTTCCTTTGTTCTCAGTTTCTTCATCTATAAAACAAGGAGATTGGACTTGATGATTTCCAAAGTCCTGTCTTTGATCCTATGAACTACTAGGTAGTTCCCAAGCAGAATCATGACCTAATGAATTATAGCAGTGTATCCAGTGAGTCTAGATTTAGTGGGTTCTTGTTTTCTCATTTATTCTCTTCCATGTGGCAATGAAGTTCTAGTTCTCCCCATGGGCTGCCTTAGTAGAGGATGCTGTGTGGTATAATGGAAATGGATCACCGAATTTAGAGCCAAAGGACACAGATGTAAATTTCAAATTCTCTCTTTGCCATTATAAGACCAGCCTACCTTCTTTTCCGAAAATGTATTTCTTCAAAAACATTTCTTGAGTAAGTCTCATAATAATAGGCTATACTCTATACTCCCTATACAGCTTTTTATTGTCATTTGGGTTACCTGTAATTCTGATTCTGCTGAAATCACAGAGTTCAATGACTAAGGTACTAAGTAACATCAAGAAAGAACATTATTGTCTAAAAAAAAAGATGGGCTTTTTGCAGAAGCAATCAATTTAGGGTCATGAAAGTACTGTTCAGTTTTCCATATGCAATGCAACTTGATTTTCTCTTCCTTTCAGTTCTGGAACAGGTCACTGTGTATCTGCTGAGCATGTCCAAGACATCCATTGAAGGATGAATTTGATAGACTGCCCATAGAGCTTCCTGCCACAGTTTGGGTAAAATACATTTTTCATCTACTTTGTTTTTCCAGTGCATATAGCTAAATAATCTTAAATACATTTAGTAGGAATTCAGTGAGTAAGTAAATTTGATTTGGAACCAAAGTCTCATAATTACTCCTATTACATGTCTCTGGAAATAGGTCCCTATAGTTTTATCACCTACCCTTAGGAGTCTGGGAATGCTAAACTACCTTAAAGCATAATCCCTGGGCCTTAAGGGATCTTCTATCAGTCAGTCAATAAAAATTAAGTCTACTATGTGCCATCAACTGTGCTAAGAACACAAATAGTTCATGACCTTGGCATCATCACCATCACTCCTATGTTTTTGTAGTATGGGGGGGAAAAGAGGTCTGAGAATACAATATTTTTATGTTTCCCTACCCTATTCTGGGATCGAGTCTAAATTATGATACCTACAGAACCAGAAAGGTTCTGAAGATCCATAGAAAAGAAGCATAGGAGGGAAGGCATTGTTTGCCCATTCCCGTAACTCAGAGAGAGCCACCTGGAGTGACCCAAATAGCCCATATCTGCTTCAGCAAAGACAAACCATCAGCCCCCAGTTGGCAGCTGAATGTATGTCTAACTTACTAAAGGGAAAGATCTCTTTTCAAAGGCTTCACAAGTATTTTCTTGTATAATCACAGGTGCTAATTACAAAGCATTCTTGGCTCTAGACTAAAATGGGTCCCAAGAATCTCAACTTACAAACATCTTATTAGACTATTAAGGTTTGAAAATCAATGAAGTTATGCTTTCAGAGTCACAATCACTCTCTAATATGAACTAGCCTCTCCAAGTCATTCAGGATCATTGCAGTCCTACTGTGCTAAATTTGCAAAACAGCCTGGCCAGAAAAAAACGAGTCATCAAAACCACTAACACCCACCACAAAATAGATTTGATAATTTGCTAACTACTATATGTAAGAGGACTAAAATGGATAGTTCTCATCACATAATTTCTCCCTTCATTCTGAAACTTTCAGTGGCTCCCCTGTACTTAACTGGAAACAAGAACAAATAAGAAAATGTTTTACTCTGGCTTTCAAGGTCCCTGACAATCTAACTTTAAATCTGACTTTACAATTTTATCTCTACCTACTCCACTTCAAGAACATGAGGCTCCAGTCAAACTGTATTCCTTACTTATTATTCTCCATTATTGTCCTGCTCTCTCCCTCCTCTGATTATATACAGAAGACTATCACACATACCAACACCTATGCTCACACCCATTTAAATCTTTCTCATTCCTGAAGACAACTCACAGACCACCATCTCCATGAAGTCTTGCTTGATTGACCCCAGAGAGAAGCAATTCCTCTTTCTCCAAATCCTTCTGTTTGATTTCTCCTGTGATTTCTCCTATTTCTTAACTCATTCTAACTTTAATTATTAGAGTACTGGACTTAAAGTCAGGAAGACAAATCTTCCTGAGTTCAAATCCAGCATCAGACACTTATTAGCTATATGACCCTAAGCAAGTCACTTAAGCCTATTTGCCTCATCTTCAAATGAGGTGGAAAAGGAAAAGGCAAACCACTACAGTGTATTTTTGC
Source organism: Gracilinanus agilis (assembly GCF_016433145.1). Lineage (NCBI taxonomy): Eukaryota > Metazoa > Chordata > Mammalia > Didelphimorphia > Didelphidae > Gracilinanus > Gracilinanus agilis. Next base: position 308,037,508 of record NC_058131.1, read on the forward strand.
CAAGAAATCTCCAAATGGGGCAATGAAGAGTTGGCCACTATTGAAATGAATGAACAACAACAACATGCAGTGAGTATTTAATTAGTTTGTGGATTTTAAGCTGAATTTTGGATAGCTAGACATAAATTCTACATCATTTCCTTGTGTTTGGTTTGATTTCATTCTGTTTTGGGGCCTCTGAAAATGATGGATCTGACTTCTACCCTCAGGGTCCATTAATATTTCATAAGGCTTTGAATGTCTATAGTATTGTCCTATGTACTGCCCTATGAAATGACAATCAGGACCCTAGTGCTCCCTAAGCCTTAGGACAAGAAAGCCTTGCCTACTTCTTTGGGATTATTTAATTTTGGTGTATGACCTACGTAATGACTAACTTTTCTCTTTATCATAATAGATGCCCATTTGTCAGGGAGGCTATGAAGTATGTTCATGGTTTCTGAGGTCCTCTCTAATTCTAAGATTCTAGGATTTTCTAATTATAAGAATCTGGCTTTCTAGGTGTATAAGTTACCTGAAGTCACATGAACTATATGTCCAAATGACTAAAATAATCAGAGGTCTGTCTGTTTATCTGTCTGGCTATTTACATCTCTATAAAAATGGAGGTACTAAAGATATTTTGCTCCAAACAAGAGTTTATGAAAGTTATACCTTTGACCTGTCATCAGAACAAACCATTTGAATGCTTTTTGAGAAGTTAACTTAAGCCTAATGTGTATATAAGTCATGTCATGAGGCCCAAATTAGACAAGCTACCTCTAGTCCTCTAGTATCACCTCCTGGGGCAACAGTATCTCAGAGAATCATAGCTCTCTTATAGGCACCTTCTTTTTTTTTTTTTTTTTTAGCTCTAGGGCTGTTTTTTCTGCTGGGCCTCAATAAAAGTCCCTATATATATATATATGTGTATATATATATACATATATATATATACACATATATATATATTTTTTTAAATAAATTTTTATTGCTGCCTTTTATTTATTTATTTTTGTTTCTTTGTTTGTTTTAACCCTTAACTTCTGTGTATTGGCTCCTAGGTGGAAGAGTGGTAAGGGTAGGCAGCGGGGATCAAGTGACTTGCCCAGGGTCACACAGCTGGGAAGTGTCTGAGGCCGGATTTGAACCTAGGACCTCCCGTCTCTAGGCCTGACTCTCAATCCACTGAGTACCCAGCTGCCCCCACTTATATTTTAGTAGCATTTGATACCTTTCAAACATTTTCATATCTATCAACTCCTTTCCCCCCATCCCCTCCATACTCCTAAAGGCAAGCAAGGCAGAGAATAATTACCTCTATAGGAAGAAATTGGGGCCAAATGAGATTAAATAACTTGCCCACAGTCATCTTGACACTTGGTCAATTCAATTGGGCAAGCTTTTGTATGCCTACTGTGTATTGGGCCCTGGTGTGAAGTGCCAGGGATCTAGCAACCTTTACATTATTTTCACACTTGGTCATTATCCTCATCTTTTACCAAAGCCTTGAATTCTGTCTAAGCAAGCTTTAATAAGGAAACTTTTACCCTATCTTCTCCCAAACTAGGCTTCTTCTCAAGCTATCACCATCCCGTGCAACACACTCCTCTCACTCTTCTCCCCTTCCCCCTACCCCCACCACCATGACTTTCCATCTTCTCCATATGTGTTATCTTAATACATTTTAATGTAAGCTCTTCGAAGGAAGGATCTGTCTTACTTGCTTTTTATTTGTATCCTTGGTGCTTAGCAATGTCTGGCATAAATGCTTAATAAAGATCTCTCTCTCTCTCTCTCTCTCTCTCTCTCTCTCTCTCTCTCTCTCTCTCTCTCTCTCTCTCTCTCTCCCCCTACCCCCTCCCTCTCTCCTACTCTTTGACCACACCTGCAAGAAAAGGACCTTTTATAATTAGAACATCTCTTATCATTTAAGCCTTCATTGCCTGAAGTAGTTCAAGATGGAAATTTTTTAAAAAGTAAAGATTCAGGGATCAAGTGAAAGATCTGTTCATTTTTCCCTCTAAATACTTATTATGTTATATAAGTGTGAAACTGAATTTCCATAAAAAGTTGAAGATTAAAACTCAATTCAAAAAATAACCTATTAATCAACAGCTATCTTACTACCTAACAAAATATAATAATTTATATAGTGCTATATCCTTTTCTGAGTATATTTACACATTCATTACTTCATCTGATCTTCATAATAACTGTGAAATAAATAGATCAAGAATTATTGCCCCCATTTCATTGATGAGGAGACTGAGGCACAAAGGGTCAAAATTACTTGTTTAGAATTTCTTACAGTGAATAAACGGAAGAGAGACTAGAACTCCAAGTTTCCCACTCTCTTAAGTTGGTACTTAGTCTTCCCAATACATCTTATTTCTATATTTCATTTAGATTGTAAATATGAAGGAAAGTAATAGGTGGGTCCCTAACAATTTATTTTCATTTAAATATGATATGCAAATAATGAATTGTCTCTCCAAGCAACATTCAGGTGTCTTTAGAAATGCCTGGGATTTTCCCATTAATTCTGAACCCTCAGACCAGGCTCTGAAATAATAGAAGGTGGCCTTTAGAGCTTTAGCTTCCATGTATAGATTTCTCCAGAATCCCAAAATTGGAAAGAACATCATCTGTATTTGTATAAAGTAAGGACCAAAGCAATCCGGGCAGGTCTGGAATTACCTAAAGTATGACATTCTCTGTACCTTTCCCCTTTCATAGTGGAAAACCTCTTGGGTGGTACTAGGAGTAACTAGAACACATTTTCTCAAGCCTCCCCAAATATGTATCTATGCTTATGAATTTTCACCCACAATGGCGCCACAGTGTAATGGAGGTACCCCCCTCCCCAAGAAGAACAAAACCCCAGTATAAAATGGCTTAGGTTGGACACAGCTTATTTCCTTCTCAGTAACTGGACTCCTAGCTCTCAATTGTTCTTCTACCTACCTTCACCTCCCTATGATCCGAGGAGTAAAATGAACCTCTGACCCCTGTTTTATCAAGTGGTTCTATATTGCCATCTGCCTTGCCAGAAACGCAGGTCTCATACTCCTAAGTAGAAAACTCAATGGAAAGCAGGACAATTAAAAATCCTTTCTAGGTCTCTCGTCTGAGCCCTGACCCAAATCTCAATGCAGCCCTTTCTCCCAGGCAGGCGCCTATGGTACAGTATGAATAGTTTATAGCCACCACTGCAAACATTCAATGTCACATAAGCAAAGACACTTGTCAAATGCCTTTCCCTTACAAGCACCCTCATCATGACCTGTGTTAATGAAGTTAATTGAATTTAAGATCAATAATGGTTAATTATTGCAATTTGACATTCAGAGATAAATGGCTTTAAGACAGAGAAATGTGTGTGTATGTGAATTCTCTCCAAAGAAGGTGAACACATTACAGTCTAAGAGGGATCACACAGGCCTCCCATTGATTCTGGTACAATCTGATCGACTTAATCCTCTGATGAATGCGGGCTTTTCAGAGCTACAAGTAAATGTTCTACAAGACTACTCTAACCCTTGTCACTGACCAAATCTATATGAGCTGTGCACTGGAAATCTATTGAGATAGATTAACGAAGTGCTGCAGAAACAAGAGATGCTTCAATAAAGGTGAAGGTTTATTATATTGACTATTAATGTAACCTAACTGTATGTACTTATGAATGGGTATGGATCTTAGCAGTTTAATTTGGGGCAGTTAGATATGATTAAAATTGAACAATTTTTTTTTTTTAATCATGAGAGAGGAACTCAATTCCTCCCTGAAAAATAGGTTGGAAAGTAGGTTAAATCTACTCACCCCTCTCCATCCCCCTAAAGAATGCAATATAAAAGGGTGAGACCTGGGGAGCCAGAAAGGAATCGTTCTAGGTCCTAGGCAACACATCACATCTCTGGACTGCCTCTACCTGGTCCCTTAGAGTATTTCTGTAGCCCCCCACCTTCACCTCCCTAACTGAACATTGCTCTTGATGCCCCAAGGGTGCGTTCAGCCCCTGAAGGGGATGGAAAGCATTTATTCTGAACAGAAGCACTTGTGTGTGTGTGTGTGTGTGTGTGTGTGTGTGTGTGTGTGTGTGTGCGTGTATCTCAAGTTTACTTTCAGGAGAGTTTCTTGGTACAAAGACATTTTCCCAAATGTGCCAGGAATGAAACTCTTACATGCATATTGAACAAGTTAAATGACCACTTACAAGATTTATAATGACAAAGTAAATGTTGTCAAGAAAGAAAGGAAAAAAAACTCTTACTGATTGCAGAGTGCTGACAATAAAACTATGTTGAAGAGTTCTGTCAAAATGTAAGATTATGCAAAAACACTATTGAGAACACTGCTAATCATCTGCTCTTGTCAATTACTTGAAGGGTATCTGACAGGATATTTACATTAAACACATTTCACTAGCAAAATCCTTAATGTTATATCAGAATATTTTCATTACCATTAGGAATCCTTTTTTTTTTTTTAATCTTTTCCCGGTACAATAGTAGCAACAGTAAAACGTTAGTGTTGCGGGGGGAGGGTGGGGAGCATGAGGGATATGGGCTGGAGAATATTCTCGCCCCATTATCCATTATGGTTGTAGAAAGTCCTCTCACCCTGTTATCTATCCATTTTGGATGAAGAAAATGGACTGGGGTGCCAATGAGGAGAACACAGATTCAGCAGAGCTAAAACACATTCCTCTCATGAAGTCAAGTGGTGGAGTTTTCTTTGTCTTGATCCAAAATGCCCCAGTCTCACCTGGAAAATCTCAGCAAATCTTCCTCCATTTGATAGTAATCGTTCCCCAATGGTAGGTGCTATTGAACTATTGAACAAGGCAAGAGGTGAAGCTAGGGTATCATTTGTTTGAATTAATATTTAGATTGTACTTGCTGCCTGGTCAATACTTTATTCCAATGGCTTTTACCTTTCTCCTGCCCAGAAAACTGGTCAAAATGAACTGTGCATAGACCAACAGCAAACAAGTGGGTGTGAAATCTTGAGTGTTCCTGCCCTGGGACTTTGGTGTTAACCTCAGTCACTATATCAGAAAATTGAGCATCCCCCCGTCTGTGGGGATGGGGTCACTGAAGGTCGATGAGACCATCATTTTTTAAAAGTGATCTCACCTAGGAGACGGCGTGGAGAGTGCTATAACTGGACTGAAGGATAGCCTAAGAGAATAAATCTGATGCCTTTCGATAGATAATACCACAAAAGAGGTCATGGGGTTTGGGCTGAAACAAAACCTGGGAGCCAGAACTCCTGGCCTGCCTTTCATCCCTTGAGAACTAGAATAATGTTTCAAATTTAGGAAACTTTTTAACCCCTCAATTTCAACCAACCCTTGCAAACAAAACAGCATTTCTTATAAATTTAAAGGAGGAATCAAGTAAAGAGAAATGCAACATTAAAATTTAAGTCAACGATTAAACAGTGCCGAATAGGAGGTCCTGTCTTCCAGGGCCATCTTTATAATGAAAATAAATCAATTCACAAAGCATTTTTTGAGCACCAACTATGTGTGAGGCACTTGTGCTAAATGCTGAGGATACAAAGATAAAAAACCAAACAGTCCCTGTCACCAAAAGGTTTATATTCCATTGTGAGGCAGGGGCTGTACAACTTATATATGTGAGATAAAGCTCCGACTCATTGTAATACTTTCAGATCCCACCTCTTTGACCAAATTTGCCAGGCTGACTGATGATTCAATCTAGCAATGCCGAAACACCGTTAATAGTCAGGATCTGTATCGTACCAGTCAAACCTCATTTCTTCAAAATCTACCAGGTTAGAATTTAGGTTAATCTGGACAGGAAAAAGCTGTCCTGCAGATGGCCTTGGTGCTGCTGGCAAGGAAGAAAGGGTTTGCTAAGTAAATAAAGTGTCTTCTATAAGATCCCTGCGATGGAGTTTAACCTATAAAAGAGAACTGAGTCTTGTTAAGGACTTCAAACACATTATTCGTCTGCTACTAATTACAAATAACAGTTATGTATTCATTAAAGCAGATTCAGGAGGATCACTACTTACTTGGAAACACTTCAATAGAGTTCATTTGAATTACTCGGAAGCCATAAAAATGCATTTTAAAAATCTATAATTTGGACTTTTCCCTAAGTCAGATTGATCTTCCCCTCCAATTAGGCCAAAGTTTTAGTGTGTGTGTTTTATCTTCATATGCTAGCACCTCCCATTATCAGGAATTAGGATGGAAAAAAATGCACAAAAGAACTACAACTAACCACATGATTGCCCTTCAACAAGGGTCTTTGATTTGGGAAAAGAATGAACAGATTAGAACCATAGTACCTGGCACAAATCAACAAAAGGGCTTGACTGATTCATTGATTGAATACTAGCTTCTCAAAATCAACTGTCTTGAGGCTCTACAAAATAGATGTGAGGTAGATCTGGGTACCCATTTTATTTCTACCAAAGCAACAAGATTACTGTGGGTATCTATAGATACAGCTAGGTCTACATGTATACATTTGTCTGTATGAATCCAAAGTAGATCTATGGATTATTATTATTTTTTTAATCTACTCTGGAATCAGTCCAGGTCGCTCAGAACTTATTCTTAGCTTTGATCAGGGGCTTATTTCCTGGTATTTTAAATTTATTTTTACATCTTCAGAGCATGTAAAATAAGAATTTATTATATCCACCTTCCTCAAAGCCAAGCAAGATCCTAGGCCTAGCCAGCAGCCCATTTATGAATATATACACATGCATATGGACACATAGAAATATACACACATATACATATATGCATATGAGTGTGTCCAGATGCACTTAAATAATGAATTTTTCTGCTTAAGGCAAAGGATTGTGAACAAACAAGTCAATTGAGGACCAAGTCAAAGGAATATCTAGTCTTATCTCAGGCATTTTGCCTAAATAGCCAAGGGAAAAAAAAAGACATGACATAAACCCAGACCTGTAAGTTATATCTTCCTCCAAGCAGAGAAGAGCTGAGCTACTACGAAAAATCTG